>NC_040896.2:19176376-19481251 GCF_900634795.4 Betta splendens
ATGAAATACTTAATTATGTCAAACTAGTAAGGGTTTTATTTGGGAAGTGTGGTATGGTTAGTTGAGATGCTCTGTTCAAAGGCTTCCAAGTCTTGATGCCACATGTTTTGATATTAAATACAAGGCCATACAAACGGCTGGGGCTGCGATCCAGCACACGCTCCAAGTTAAAGGTGCTCATGCACAGAGCGCACGTGAAAATTTCCTGAAAATCCACAGGGCGAGGGGAAAAAAGGCTGCACGGGTCCACTCTGCGATGTCCGGAGCAGTCAGACCCCAGTGTATGGTCGGACGGCGTCTGATGCTGGCTTTGATGGAGTATGTCAGTCCAATCAGCCCGGCTTCCAGAGTGTTATTGGGTCTGCCAGCCGGTGAGGCAGCCCTGATATTAGCTCCACGGCCAGCTGACAGGCGGCATAGAGAGCGGCGTCTACGGCGCAGCACGACGGAGCCGGCACACTGAAGGGCCACACTTTGTCTGGCTGAGTGTAAAAGATAGTCGGCCAAATGTAAAATAGGAGAAAGTGGTTTTCAAGAGCCAGAGAGAAGCACTTAACTCCCAGTCCTCTCAGTCCTCTTCACTCCTCTCCATTGTGGTGTTTCCTGTGTTGCACCGTTCATACCTTCTGCAGAACACACACCGGGCCTTTACAGCTTGTAGACTCTTACTGTATCTGGACTATTGCTTTAGTGAATTGCTCAGACCAATCAATGAGACGCACTTTTAAATTCATGGAAATTACATTGGTGTCATTTAGTTAATAACTTTAATAACCTAAGTTTTTATTCTATTCTAATTAAATTTCAATAAGTAGATGAATGCATAGCATTAGTTGTGAAGGAAGTCATTATTCTTGAGGTAATAATTAAATAATGGTTGAATATTGTTGGCCACTGACATTTCCTCCCATTAATCCTTTAGTACATAATAACCCACTGTACGTTTTGGATGGACTGGGCCTCTATTGACCAAGTGTTATAAAACTCCAATAACTGAAGTCTAAATACACTTTTTTTCTCGACTTATGATAGATAATAGCTACAGATAACAAAAGCACTCACAAACAAAGATAAACACTAAAATATCTAGCCTGCATCGTGTGATAATTTTGGCAAGGACAGATAATGTTTGGAAGCCAAATGTCATCTTTCCTTATGAATTTGTAAAACATCAGGTCAGGTCATTATTCATATGGGTTCTCATACAATGAGGACATCCGTGAATATGAAAAAAAGGAATATTATTCCTTTTGAGCTGTTAGAAACCAATGAGCAGAGCAAGTAAAGCTGGAGGTGCATTGTGTGTGTGCAGAGCATGTGGGAGACTTTAAGACTCTGCAAAAGTTCTTGGGGAAATTTTCTCTAAGGTTTATGAGCCATAGCAGATGAGTAGATGACCCAAGTTAATTATTATTGAATTTGTTTCCCTGCTCCACTGATACTTACCTCTACCCTGATGCAACAGTGACAGTGGGTCCTCTCATTAAAAGTGAGCATCTTCCACATGCACATTTCACGGCTTCTCTAAACCTGTTTGCCTGTTCACGTCTTTGCTATTAGCACTCTTCTGTCCTTCTGCATGCTCATACTAACAATATCAATGAACGTGACAATAGACGCGAACAAAGAAGACATCATGTCCCGCCGCTTCTAAATGTATGGTACTTTGCTGCCATGCTTTTGTTTCTCAGACACGTGTTAGTGCCTGTAAGTAAGTGAGCTGACGTGACAGCAGAGCAGGAATGAGTGAACGTCCAGGCTAATTACTCCAATCAAATGCATAATCTTCAAATGAGATTGTCAGGCATGTAATATAATAGAACTATAATTAGTGGGAGGTTTTGAGGGCAGACGCGCCTTCTGTTCTGTCTTACAGGCCATAAAGCGTCATATTACAAAGATCAACCGGTTTTGCTGCTGCGGCTGATTATGAAGCTGCAGCCATCTGTAGCTTGTCACGCTGGAGTTCACCAACTTAAGCAAGGCAGCAATGTGCTCAGATGTGTGCTTTGTGAATTAACATCGCAAATGAATGCCTCAAATGTAGCATCTGCAGGAAAAAAAACACCTGCTTTATCTCACACGTTATAGTAGAAAAGAAGCCAGTAACGAACCGTTGAATTACAAAGTTCGACATGATGCCACTCAACATAATGACGGACTTAACGAGGTTCCAAATACGTTTTGTTCGAATATGTATTTGATGTGACAGTTTAGTTATATGTAGCATAGTAATGTAATTAAGTCAGATGTGGGATATTTATGCATTGTTAGTAGTAGAGTTGGTACAGTCCTACTCTGTGAGTCACTCCCAGGTACTTACGCAGTGGAGTTAAAAAGAGAGCTGATGTCATCACTTTGGGCCTGGGCCCACCCTCGTGCGACAGACTCCATGAAAAGCAACCGACACCGCCCCAGGCCATCTTCCCTCTTATTAAACTATTTTTACTTTTAATTGTACGCCGTGTCCAGTTTGCAGGGATGACCACCCCCACCCCCCCCTCCTTGTTCACTGAGCAGCACTGAGTCGCCCCTGTGTGACTTTGCCCCAGCCTCTGTGCTTCTTCTGGCGTCTACTGCTGCTGAAGAAAAGCTGCTGAAAGCTTTGGACAGTTAACATTATGTAGGAGCATCTGGTGGCAGACTCAACATGATGGACTTCATGTGTACGGAGCGCAAACATGCACAATTACAACGCGATAAGGCGGGAACACCGGCGACGGGAAGGGTCCGAGGGCTGACGAACACACATCACGTCCTCAGCGGCTCGCATCAAAAACGTTGTTTTATGTTCCGCACTCTGTCCCCCGCTCTGAGACAATACGTAGGAGCGTTGTCATTGGTTATCAGGGGGATGATGTATAGTCTAGCCTGCAGAGAAACATGTGTTGTGCTTTAATCTAGAGTGCATAGGCCAGTATTCATGGCCAGCAGCTGGGGAAAATCACAGGAGACGGAGGGTCCGCTGTGGAGAGGGGAGACATACTGCCTGCCTGCCTTGCAGATGCTGCTTCCTGTTATCAGCCCTCTCTGCACCTTATTTATGTGGTGACTTACAACCCCCCACCCTTTTTTTTCCAACACACAGCTCCTTTGCCCACACGGATGCATTTTTCATGTAAATAAATGTATGTTGTGTTTGAAAAACGTCTTATTGCGCCCATGAAATAGTGTATTCCACTCTTTCTCAGCCAGAGGTTGCCTGACGGGTTGATGCTTAGACTAGAGAAATACTTAAGAAATGGCTGACAACTATCAGGAAGTGCCAGACGATTTGAACAATAACGCTACAGTACTCGCAAGCAGAGAAACGCCCTCACCAGCCTCTCATCACCTCTCTGCCCCGCGTCCATTTATTAGTTTCTCTTTTACGCGCCGGTTTCACACCGCTGCTCTATTATTGACAAGCCCCTACGGTGATATTTATGTCACATATTTAATATGGACATGGGAATGATTATCAAATCCATAGTTGCCAAGAGAGTCCGATCGGGCTTAAATAATGGATGAGCGAGGATGCGACTCAATTTGCGAGGCCGCGCAGAAAGACAGGGCAAGTGCAGCCATCGACCCCCTCCGCCCGCCCCCGTTGCTTACTCCCCTCGCCGGAACGTCATTATTCTGGTCGATCTTTTCTCCCCTCGCTTGACATCATTCAATGTAATCATCCTTCAATAAAAAACCTGCTTGTAATAAAAGGAACAACCCGGGTCAATACACAGAATATGGAGAAGGATGACCCTGCACCGGGAGACAGCGTATAAATGGGCCTCTTTATCAAAGTGGATAGCCACCCGGTGCCTTAACAGGAATTCGACCGTGGCTGGAGTTATCATTACTGTTACCTTTTGTATCATCTGTGTTTGCGCTCCGTGAATATGAGGAAGAGTGATGGCTACATTAATGAATCAATGGGCTAATGAAGCAGCTATTGTGTTGGTTTATTGAAATTCACTGAGGGAAATTGAAGAGTTCTGCTGCTGCTTCTCTACGCAGAGTGTTCCACCGTCATATTGCGTCCCCGTCACTTCTAGAGACATGGTTTCAAAGTTTGCTCATTGGCCTCAGGTAAAAGCGCCTTGTGTGTGTCGTGGGGGAAGGTGTGCTGGAGAAACGCACACTAGCCTGGCTAACGGTCTAAAGAGCCCTGTCTGGACTGAGATGGTTTGGGGGGTCAAATTAGCTGACAGGGTAATTTTGCCAGGACGACACGCAGCGCGGCTGATTATCCCTGAGCTTGCATCATTTTTGTTTATCAAAAAATGTTAATTGCCTGTTTTTACGAGTGGGAAAAGATTAAAAGTTAATAGGAGAGACTAAATAAACACAACGCAATTGCATGAGGCTGTAGAAGATGGTAATTAATTTGTGGCCACCCCTGAGCTAATTAGCTAATATAAAGCAGGAAAAAAGAAGTTAATGAGGCTTAATGTAACTGATACACTGAAAAGTTTAGACTAATGAATTTATGAATGCGTGAGGGGAACGACTTTATATGCTCGCACCAACTTTCCCATCCCACCTCCTGGAGACGCGAGGCTTTAGTTGCCGTTCTCCGACTCGATCACCTTCACGGGCGATGTAAGTCGGGCGCGATGTAACATTTCATAGCGCTGTCTGATTTAGTGTGTGAAAGCAGAATCACAAGTACCAGCTCCATGCCGAGCGAAGAGATGGCGGACCGTGGGAGGGCCCATAGCGGCCCAGCGGTTAGTTTGTTTTGTGAATCCTCGGGGTGTACCTGGTCTGAGGATGCAGGAGCGTGTATATTGGGAGGTCTGAGGAGGTCAGTTCGCTTGGGGGGAGGTGGGCTGTGGAAAAAAGAAAAAAAAAACATCTGCTGCTGGCCTCCTTTGGGGTCCGCAGTGAAGATGGTAGCAGCATATTTCATATTTTCACTTGGGTTCTGATGAGGGGCTGTGATTTTTTAGCACGTTCATCCAGGACGCGTCATCCATGTATCTGCGTGATGCGCCCGTTTGTCTACTGCTTATCCCAAGAAGCAGCTCATCATTTCACCACTGAAGACCTATTTTACACAATAGGTCACAATGGCACGTACCCATGATACTATACACTAAGGTTTGTGGTAATTTGACTGAAATTCCAGGGCTGAGCTGAATCCTGCCCAGTGAGCGGGAGTGTGAGTGAGGAGGTAATCAGGTAATTGCAGCTTTTATAAATGTAATTCATCAGGATCAGCTTCACACTGACCTGCAATGCTTTCGCCTGGTGACGGGTCTTTATGAGCCCTAACTGAGAATCGCAGGGGGATACGGCAGATACGCTCTTATCAGAGCGTCCCTGTCATATTACATAAATCAGCCCTCATGTGACGTCTCCCCACACGGCACAGATGCTTCTAAAGCCAATTTTAAGCTGAATCAGATTTGCAAGTGGGAATCTGATGAAGGAGCCGTTGGGTCGTTTGTACAGTAACTGGCTGTAGGGGTAGTTTTAATCCTCTGGACACAAATGAGGCATTAGTAGTAGTATAACTATAACAAATAGTAGCATGTGGTACAAAAAATGCCTACTGCAAACCATCGTTGGTGTTCTGTATGTGTCCTCAGGCTATTCGTCGTGTTGAAGGGCTGCAGCCTCAAGCAGAGATCTCATATGAACAAACGCAGCCGTCAACTTAGCTCAGCTCAGACATACATGGAAGCGCAGTATCCAACCTGTTGAGAGGCATGTCGAAAGTCCACTTCCAGCAATTTGTCGCCTGATTCAAAACTCTACAGACACATTCCTGGGTGATTCACATATGGCCAGACTGACAAGGCGGTAGCATGTCATCATCAGGACACAAGGATGTGACTAAATGATTTTCTCAGAAGCTCGGGGTGTCGGCGTAATGACCTTTTGTTATATCCTCTGTAATAGCCTTTGCTGGACAGAGGACGGAAACACAAGGGGAATTTTATTTCATAACAGGCCGCTGCATAAAACTGATACATGATGGGTCAAACCCGGGTCTAAATGCCTTTTCCAGTCTTTCTATTTCCTCATCTCACCATATCCGTCTGGTGTCCGTGCTCCCTCTCGCCTCTGTAATGGAAAACTATCGCAGACGCATTTCTCTGTCAACCGAGGTCAAGAGGTCATCACTGATGTCACTCTCAAAGTAACCAGTGGCAAATAGGTCCTGACATGTGCTCTCCAACGAGACAATGAGACCGGACAGCTCCTCTGCTGCTGCAGTTGATAAGCCATAGAGAGGAAAATGTGGGGCTTGGAGCATCAATGCCTCCTTAAAGACTAAGAGCAGGTGCCGAATTAAGGCACAAATAACAACTGGGTGATCTGAAAGAAAGTCATTTCTTATCCTCTTGTGATTCGCAATGCTATCTATCTATGTATCTATGTATCTATCTATGTATCTATGTTTCTATGTATCTATCTATGTATCTATGTATCTACTGTATGTATCCATCTATGTATGTATGTATCTACTGTATGTATCCATCTATGTATGTATGTATGTATGTATGTATGTATGTATGTATGTATGTATGTATGTATGTATGTATGTATGTATGTATGTATGTATGTATGTATGTATGTATGTATGTATGTATGTATGTATCTATCTATCTATCTATCTATCTATCTATCTATCTATCTATCTATCTATCTATCTATCTATCTATCTATCTATCTATCTATCTATCTATCTATCTATCTATCTATCTATCTATCTATCCATCCATCCATCCATCCATCCATCCATCCATCCATCCATCCATCCATCCATCCATCCATCCATCCATCCATCCATCCATCCAACCAACCAACCATGTGTTGCTATGATGAGATATCATATCAGAATCCTTTTTTCAGTCACATGCAATGACACTTTTCCTCCCGATACCTCTCCGTGTTCGTCTTAGGCGTTGGAGTAAACCTCCTGCTCACTGTCAGGTGAATGCCATGTACTGTGTGATTTGTCTTGCACATCCTCTTCTAGAACACACTTCCATGTCTGTTAGTTCTGTACAAGTGTAAAGTGCTGCAGTATGTCAATATGGGGAGCACATTAGAAATACAGTTTTTCCAGTCGCTTTAGTACAATTCTCAGATCAGAATGAAATTCTCCAAACTATTTGTTCAATCTTCACATCATGATGTCACGTGTGCACATCATATAAGCAGTTTCTCACTACTTTGAACATGTTGCAAATGCTTTGGTACATCCATTCAAATGATTAAGTACAATTCCCAGCTCTTTGCTACATTATCAATTGTTTATGTCATGCTGATCAAAATGTATTATAGAGTTTACTGTTCAATAGTCTTACTTCTCAAAACATCTAGTCAGTAGTTCATCGTATTAGTCTATAACTGCAAAATGGTTGACCAAGTTTGTGACAAACATATTTCTATACGTCTCCATTATATGTTTTTTTCTAAATCTGTCCTGATTTGGTAAATTGCTCTCAGGTGACTTGACTTTCTCTAACAAAGGTGTATCTCAATAATCATCAACTGGCAAGTATATATATATATATACATATATATGGCTCGAGCACAACACAATGTTCTATGTCTGACAATGGTGTGCTTACTCATATTCCCATAATTGGTCCATACAACACAGAGCATCTTATCACCTTTCTAGAAACTCTACAGAGATCTCAAACCTGAAGAAGAGAGGGTTTAGAGTGGAGATCACCTGCCAACGTATGTGATAGTTTGGGACAATGTGAGTTTTCATCACTCCAATATCATCAGGCATCAGGATGGAAAGGTTATGATCACCAGCCACATAAACAAATGACCCTCCTGGCTGCCATTGTCCAGTCTCTTGCAATCAAACAAAAAGGTGTAACTTACATTTTACAGTAATTTCCATCCAAACTTTAGCCATAGTTTATGTCAGAACCCCTCTCTAAAGTACACAGTAATATTGACAACATGATTAAGTAATTTGACTGTCTTGTTTATAGACAATGACACAAGGACTTGATATTCTGACGCCACTGACACGTTCAATGACATTAAAACTTAGTTTTGAGAGATGAACTAAAGATTTTGAGCAAGTTACAGGCTTTTGCAAGAAATCTACAGTGTTTTGCTGTTTGTACAAATTCTTTTGAGAAATGCACACACGTTTGCAAACTTCAATTCTGATCTGAGAATTGTACTAAGGCGACTGAGAAAAATTGTAATACAAAATGAAGAAATAGAAGGTAAACAATTAAAATGACTGTGTGATGTAAAAGTGTGTGCGATGTGTTGACTATCACCTCTCTCTGTCTCCTGGGTCAGAATAGAAATATATATATATACTGGCTTCTTCATTCTCTGGAATCGGAAAGCAAAATCTCTGTGACAATAAATTCATAAAAAAAGAGCTGTGGTGTGAGAGCAGAAAAAAGGTGGGAGTGAGGAGAAATCCGACTAAGTGTAAAACAGGAATCCTCATTTACCTTCCAGCTGTCCATAACGTCATTTCATAGCAATTATTGCCCCCACTGAGCCGGTGACAGGCTTGTGCTCCGGACGTGGCCGCCACGCGAGGCACCCAGTAATCCTGAAATGACGGATTGGGAGGGAAGCCTTGCAGTGATTTGTGACAAAGTGAGTGAACATAGACTTCTGTACTTAGAAACGTGAGAGCAGTTTGTCTTCATGCTTATGGCAACACTCTCCACTCTGATTTGATGCGGGGCTTTTAGCCTGTCTGGGCTTATGGAGGGGGGGTGTCACCATCCAAGGTCTAAATTGGAAAAATTACTGTAGGGTGTCCGTTTGTTGTTGACTGTGTATTACTCAATGCGAGTTCAAGTACGGTGGGAAATATGCCCGTCATTATAACACACCTCTTGTTAAATTTGATTTTGAAGTCCTTCTGCAGCGTTGTTGCATTTTTATGTGTTGCATTCATGTAACTTTGTATGCGCAGCATATTCACAGACAGACCATAAAGATGGTCACTTTGTTTGACTGTTCCTCATAAAAACCTCCAACTCTGCTTGTTTCTATATTTTTTTCTTCTCTGCCAGCTCCTACAGCTTCCCGCCTGTTATATTTCCCTAACATCAACATGTCACCTGGTTCCGCTGCGGCGAGGTGTCGACTTAATGCCGCTCCAGGGTTAAGAAAACACCGTCCCTGCTGGTAACTGATGACCTGTCAGCGCTCACACACACACACACACAGAAGTTTGGAAACGTGATCCACCTGTCATCTCATCTGCGATTATGAATCTCTTGTCATGGCGGCTCCGAGGTCCATTCAGACGCAGTCTAGCTTGGCCTCGCTCAGCATTAGTTACATGGATGAGAGGACAAACCTGGAGTCACTCAGTGAGCGGGAGAGAGATAAATCCATCTCCTCCTAACTCACTTTTTTTAAACATTCACACATTTCCAGCGTTGACAAACTCATGGTAGGGTTAACATCTTTCTGCCCCCCTCACCTCCTACCTTTGTGTTTTTTATCCCTTTTCATCCCCTGAAGGCGAGTAGGTAAACACAAAAAGAGAATACGGGTTCCTTTATCTCTAACCTCACGGTGAACTACAGATGACCTTCTGAGTCAACTGCATTAGCTTTGGGGTGGTCAGAGCCAAGAGGGCACGTGTATGTGAGTGTGTGTGTGTGTGTGTGCAGGAAAAGTGAGACAGAATGCATTTTTCACGCTCTCCATTACAGTTGTTTAGGTTAAAGGAGTTAACTGAATGAGGCTGTGAATCACAGCAGCAGCAGCTCTGGATATTCACTTATGCAAAATTGCAAACTGTGAGGTAATCAGGGTTAATAACGTTACCTGTGCTTTACCTTTCTATTAACGACTGGCCTTAAGAGCAGTGACCACACATATTAAAAGACATCACATATTGGAATATAAACTGCCAAGCATCCTTAAACTTTCGAAAAATCGTCATTATTTCAGGCTTTCAACCTGCGATTTCCTTGACGGGGCCCCTCTTTTTTTCATGCTCCCAGAGCCTGAGACTGATTTATTATAGATTTTCTGTGTTTTGATTGTTTTGCTGAGAAGCGGGATGGGAAGATGGGACTTCCAGCTGCTTTGGATGCCTGGGAGTCCTGGGAGTCCTGGCCCGGCTGCCCTCCCGGCTGGCCCAGCCAAGTGGGCATGCGCTGTTACGGGCCGCGGCGGGGGGCTGATGAGGCTGCAGGGGCTGGGCCAGAGAGGCCACAGATGCCCTAAATGACTCGGCATGATGGGATGGCGACGGGCTAGAAGCACGGCTTGCAAGTAAAAAATCAAAAACTGCTTTTCTTGTGATATGTGAGCAGGTGACTGAAAACAACAACCGTATAAACAAGGATTGAGTGACTTCACTTATTTTTGTTTTTGTAACAATAATGAATCTGTTTATATACTGTATATATTTAAACAGATACATTATTATTTCTTATAAGTATATAAATATCATGTTTTTTCACCTGACGGGTTTTTTGATACAAAGATTTTTTTTTCTGTTGACCATCTTGGCTCGCTGTCTCAGACAAACAGGAAGGGTTTCCAGCCTGCACTTGAGTCAAGCACCCGTGATAGCAGACCAACAGAAGGGCCCCATTAGATAGCAATTCACATGGAAGCTGTGGGACCCTAGAATCATTATCAAGCAACAGACCTGCCAGAAGCCTTTTGTCGTACAAACCACAGTCTGTTGTGATGCATATTCTTCTGACTATGATGAAACAAAGATGTGTTGTTTTTTTTTATTTTTGCTTTGCATCTGTAATTCAATTTATTTCAAGAATATAATTAGAAAAAAGTGCTTCTCAGCAAATCATTTTCACGTAATAGTAGGAATCATTGATTTCCCTCATCCCTAACATCCTAATCATGTGGCTTTTGATGTGCAACCCTGGTCCATCAAGTTTTATGGTAATCATTTTGAACCACAATCAGTCCCATTCGCTGCCATTTAGCTCACACACATGGTATTAATCCCTTTTTACAAACTGAGCCTGGGTATCGGCATAAATAAATCCGCTTCATAAAAGCTAGAGGTTAACAGATGATAGGAGTGCATTCGTTTTAAAGGAACAAGACCCCTTCATGAAGCCCACAGGTAGCGCTTTGCACACGTTCCTGTGCCGAGGCACGAGCCAGGAAACATGGAGGTGATCAGGTGGGACTCAGGGAGAGAGAACGTGAGGCGAGAGGAAAAAAAAACCTAAACTAGTCCCTTTAACTTTTTAAAGACTTTTCAGCATTTGTTCTGCACACTTACCTACGCAAACTCCAAGGGGCCACAGTGACTGGGGTCCCATTTCAGGCCCAGCGTGGAGCCGGAGAGCTCCTCAGCTGTAAAATGAGAGCGCCGGAGCGCAGTGCGAAAATGGATTAGCCTCGCTGAGATAAGGGGAGCCCTCAGCGAGCCGTGCGCGCCTTCAATGGGGAAAAAGAACTGCTGTACAAATTGTTTTTGGTACATTAAGTACCTGTTACTTTATTTCACAGATGGAAAACAATAACACAAGCTCCAGGGTTGGAACCAGCGCCGCATTAAGACATGTGAGAGAGCTCCGGCCCACCTGGCAGCCTCGCAGTTTGTCCTTTTTCCCTTAATATGCAAAGTGATTTTCATAAGCACTTGTGACTGAAAGAGTTCAACAGACTGACAAACAGCATATGATGATAAATGACAAAGTGCCAGGTTAACAGCCAGCAGGCTGCTGAGGGAAATCATACAGAATATCAATGTTAATAATAAAAAAATAGAATAAAATCAAAAGAGGCTGGGTTTTCCCACTCAGCACACGGGGCAGGGAGTTTTCATTAATAGGCCTGCTGCTGCACCGAGGCCGCTCCGATTAAACGAGCGTGTCAAATCCGGGATGATTTATAAATTTGGACTGATCTAACAGCGCTGTGGAGCAGCTATGACATCCTGACAAGCCGACAATGGATATGAAAAATGAGCCAATACCGCAGCACTAAATCGGAGACTTTCAAAGCCACATGCACACGTGGAAGCGAAACCTCCACCAAACCAACATACTTGCAAGTGTAATGAAAATAAAGTGTGGGTGGGGGTTGCTGAGAAAAATCCCCATAAGAATCTCTGGACAATTTTAGCTAAATCATTCAGTGTTTATATGAATGGAGTGATGGAGACAAATTGGCCCGAGTGGATTGTGGCGCTACTTCGGCGCTGGTGCCGTGGAGCAAACATCACTTCACGGCTAAGTGAGACAGCGGGCCTGTCGCGCAGCTTTGACTCAATAGCAACGTGTCGGACCAAGTTAGCGCTAAGGTGCTTTTCAGAACGCCCTGGCGCTCCTTCCCCTTCTATCCAAGTCGAAATATGTATTTCCTCCGCTTTTCGTATAAAGCCAAGGTGTTGAGCGTTTCAGCGGCGGCAGCTAAAGTCGAGCTTTCACCGCGTGCGTGTGTGTGTGTGTGTGTGTGTGTGTGTGTGTGTGTGTGTGTGAGTGTGGACGGCTGGCGGCGCCGCCCGCTTGTTAGATGAAGTGATAAAAACCAACATGATTGACTGAAGCATTTTTGCTTTTCTTTGTATTGTCCTTTTACCCTCTTATTCTCTTGTCTGATGAAAAACTGCACCCGGTGTTCCTCAGAGCTCAGCAGATTTAGAGGAAACAATTACCAGTCCGGTGATCTCTGCTTCTCCGGTCCCGCCGATAAACACCCAGCGCCCTGAGGTACGCTCAGAAAATGATACAGTTTTAAACGGGTTAAATTTCATTGTTTCCATCACCTCCACCCGCCGCCACCACGACCAAACTCACCCCCCTCCAACTCCACCTCCCTCCTCCTCTGAGGTTCTATTTCACAAAAGTGTGAACACATATTTTGTCGATGGGGGCAAAAAAACAAGAGGAAGGAACAATAAAGAATATGAAAAGCCCATCTTCGCAGAACATTACACGTCGCAAAACATCCCAAAGCTATGATTGGATACATCAAAACTGACAAGCAAAAGTTGATTGCTGGGCGTCTATTGATTGAGCCATATTTCACAGAAGAAGAATACAGAACACAGCCTCACAGCGGGTGTGAGTGCAGCAAACGCTGCTGCAAACCACCTTGGGTGTCCACATAAACAGACAGAAGGTCACTTTTATTCTTATGCACAGGAGTAATAAAACAAATGTCACAAATTTACTCCGTCGACTGTCTGCTCTGTCTGTTTCAACATTTTACTAACTGTTTAACATCTACTGAGCTTCTGAAATAGTCTTTCATTCACTTGTTAAAGATGAATATATAATTAATAAGTATAAGTAATATATACATTAATATTATATTTCATTTCATAAATTCTGTATTGGAAATCCCTATAGCTGTTACTAAATGCTTACAGAATGTTAAATTGTAATAACAACAAGGTGCTGGTCAGTCGTGGCATCTAGTCTCTGTTTGGCTGAAGCCCTTTCCACACATTCACTGCAGCTCTGATGGTGTCAGGACTTTAAGTGGGTGAAGGTGAACCTTCTCGTTCAGAGCTGCAGTCCCAAATCTGTCTGATATCTGATGTCTGATGCGGGGAGTCGCTCAGAGCGTCTGCAGCTGCTGAGTGCGTGTGTTGATTCCCTTTATTATATCCTTCAGCCAGGGCAGAGGATAATACAAACGTTTAGTGCTTTACACTTTTTTTTTCCGTCAAAAGTGCTGATGCACCGAATTCAAACGGATGATTCCTGGTGAGAACGCACCAAAAATGGGTCCTGTCCGTCTGAGTGCCGCACGTGTGAACTTTATTAATCCCAAAAGGAGATTCATCATTTGGATGTTTTTACAATAGTGACACGTAAAAGGTGAAGAAGTGTCAATTCACGTGTGTTTAAGGTACAGGAAGTGGAAGCGGGAGAGGCTTGTACAGTAGATCCTATATAGTATGATGACGGGATCATCAATAATGTGAGTGTTTTTATCCACACCGAGCAAAAGAAAGAGACAAGGAGAAGAAGATAATGAAAAATAGGAGTCATGATGACAGGGAGGGAGAGAGTTGAGCTGTGGAGAAGGCCAAGTGTGCGCTACACAGAGCAGCCCTCCAGTGATTGAATGATCCCATTCTGGGCTTTTTGTTGGACACCAGGCAGCGATGTATGAAGATTGATACACAAGTGCTCGACTCGGTTTGCTGGATCATCAAATGGATTGATATTATACTCCAGCCAAGGATGAAGACAAAGTAAGTGTTATCATACTCAATACTGGGGCTTGTCAGAGGCGGGAAATCATCCTGTGTCACTGCTTATGGGAGCGTTTCGCCGACTGTCACGGGAATTTATCTGGGCGACGCGGCGCTGGGCGGCGGCGGAGGCCGACGGCGAAGTCCTCGCTGGCGCGGGAAAGATTGCAGCCGGAGATCAAGTTACAGTATCGCGCCGCCGGCCGCATTTGTTTCACCGCTGTCATGTTGGCAGACACTGTCACAGCCGCTCAAAAGGCATTATTCAGGGGAGACGTGGGTATTTAGATAACGGACGAGAAGATGATTTATCATCTGAAGCCGCGTAAGAGGCCTCATGACTGGAGATTCTCGTATTGACAGTACAGGTTGTGAAATTATATTTTGAAAGTGAAAATTAATGTAAACCTTCCTTTTTCTAAAAAACATGACTCAAATGAGGAACCAAATGCGCAGCTGTATAAACACATGCAAAAAAGGTGCTTGTCATTAAAACAGATGGACTTATAGTTGTGGACAGTTTTACACGGTGGAATCAGAAAGAAGCGCTTTTTCATCTTCACACTGTTATATCATGTTGGTCGTTAGGGATATGAGCATATGCTATTGTTCCATCTACTGACGCACTGGACGTGGGACGCTGGAGCCAGGAGGTGCTTGCTATGACTTGGCCTTGTTAAGCTGTTGACCCTGAGGAGAGAGAATTGTGTGTGTGTGTGTGTGTGTGTGTGTGTGTGTGTGTGTGTGTGTGTGTGTGTGTGTGCGTGTGTGTGTGTGTGTGCGTGTGTGCGTGTGTGTGTGTGTGTGTGTGTCTGCTGGTGATGGGGCGGGGGGAGGGGGGGGGGGGGGGAGGGGGGGGGGTCCAGCTTTGAGTTAAGGGCTCTATCAGGGGACAAACTTCTCTGGCACCACAAAGCCACATGATCCATCTCCCTTTTTAGCTGGTGTCAGGACCATTTTATGTGATGATGATTTGATGCTGGGGCACTGGGCCTCTCTTTCCCCCTCGCTCAGATTGAGCTATGATAGTCAGAGCCGGGATCGCTTGGATCACTGAGCTGCTGGGCTTTCGCCATCAAAAACCAGCTTTGTGTCCCTGTGGTGGTGGAAGCACTGTTTCCCTGCTTCACAGTCAGACCAGACAGAAGCTTAGAAATCAATGTTGCTTATGCCATAACTTCCTAATAATAAACTTTACTTTTATTCAGTGATTATGTGATTTAATATTTTTCTCTCATATTTATTTTTTTCATTTGAAGTTGTTCTTTTGAAAAAGATCAAATCTAGGAATAAAGTTTAAATTAACGTCAGATATAAAACAGCAGCATGGTCGTTGTTAGTGCTGCTGGTGAAATGAGGGTAGCGATAATCATGGTGCAGATAATCGTGTGTTCTCTAGATTGTGAAACATCAACCGGCCTCGTACCATTACGTGTAATAGGTTGGAAACATTCAAAGTGACCATAAATGAAGTGTTCTCACTGGAGGGACAGTTCCTGTAAGAACTGTTGAATCACATTCTGTTCGGAATAACTGGGTTTCTGTTTCTGCTTTCCACTGAAAGCATCTGCTTTTCTAGAACATGCATTGCATTTTGGGTGAACGGTGCTTTAGGTTCCCCCAATGCGCATCCCCAGACGCTCTACTCCGTCCTCTACCGCCGCCTTTACATCATAAACGTTATACATTTACTTGCGTGCAGCTTTTAAACAGTCTCAGTGCATGTGTTTACGAGAGGCCGCGCCAGAGCGTAATAACTGCGCGCTCCTGTAAGAGGCCGAGAAGGCTGCGTGTAAATGAGACAGTTCCGCTGCATTAGCTTCATAACACCATAATCCTTTCTCCATAAACCATTACATGCGCCGCAACATTTCTGATTTATGGCGACTGGAGAATCAATAGGAAAAAATTAATGCTCGCAAAACGTCCCAGGGACAATATTGAGCAGATTTTAATTGTGATTTTGTTCAAGTGGCTGTTAGGCAGATGATGAATGGGAGCTAACCTTCCACTCTGCCGAGCACTGCAGAGAGTCTTTAATATGACAATTAAGTGTCTGTCTGGTAGGTTTTATTGTATCTTTCTCTATCTTGTGGGCCACTCGCCCCCCCTGGTTTTTACCTCTCTCTCTCTCTCTTCACATCACTTCATCTGTACAGTGCAGCTCTTGCGCAGATTAAATTGAGACTCCGGGTTTCCTCTATCCGAGAGCACTTACTTATGTTTTATGACACGCACTAAATCAATTTTATGCTGTTATTGATTTTTCCCCTCTGCTCTTATTACCCTCTTGCTTAAATCGACACAAACCATTTTGCTTCTTCCTCCTTGATTCTTCCCACTCTTGTCTTGTGGCGACCTTAAGTGTATGACAAAGACAAAGAAACCCATCTGTGTGCGTGTGTGTGTGTGTGTGTGTGTGTGTGTGTGTGTGTGTGTGTGTGTGTGTGTGTGTGTGCGTGTGTGTGTGTGTGTGTGTGTGTGTTGGTGTTGAAGCTTTAAAATCACTGCAGAGGCTCATGTAAAATTAAAAGGTGTGACCAGAAGGTGGCAGGTTAAACTTGGCATTGTCACCAATAAAACTTTCCTTGTTATCAAATGCATTAATAAACTTTCACTCTTCACTCATGAGGATTCATTCTGGCCCCAAATGCTTGGAACATAATTGTTCTCATAAGTTGTTTACATTAGTAAAATAAAGCACGGTTTGAAGAGATTTTTAATTTCGCCTTCATCATTAGGACTGGCAGTGCCTTGAGCTGTCTCTTCTCACTACATATTAAGTGTCTCTGCAAACCGAGCCAACAGGGATGAAGGCCAACGTTTTCAACAACAAAATTTCCAGTTTACTCTAAGCAGAAGCAACTGCGAGGCGCAGAGGGTTAAACGCAATAGGAGCTGGCTTGATCTCAATCAATTTGTCCCTGTCTGTTGGCAGGTGCCCAGGCTTCGCCGTGCCCCGTCCCCAGCGTTGGCTCCATCAGGACTCCCAGCGAAGCGCTGAGCAGCAGCATCAATGTGACCATTTAGAGCGGGATCAGTGCAGATGCACGAGGAGGAAGGTCGGGCCATTGTGCAGCCCTCCTCCCTCTTGCCTTTCACTTCGCCCTCCAGGACGCCGTCCACATCAAAGTTGTTATTGAGGTCCGTGAATCGGAAATCCCGGTTTGGCAGGGAAGGGGGTCTTTAGGGAGAGAATGAGGGCCTTGACCCGACATGGGGCGACTAAATCGGCCCATCGACAGGCGAGAGGAAGATTAATACTTATACTGTATGAACCTCTTTACAGCTCATAGCAGTGTTTACATCTGACCTGCCCAAGATGAGGCCTAACATGATCTTAACAATATGTGGGCTGTTCCATGACTGAACTACACAACTTTCAGAACCATATAAAATACAGCAGAAGAGCAACTACTGTAGACAGCTAACAAAATGTCTGTTGATGCAGATTATTAGTTATCTTCTTGGTAGACAATAACTATGAGTTTACATTTTTGTCACAGAAATGTATGCTTGTGGTTTTTCGTATGTTGCTAAATTTTGTTTTGGGTGACATCACCCGCAGCGAGACCCAGAGTCGTCCATCGCTGCAGTTAAAGGTGTATATGGAACTGGTGGATTATTATGTTCACAAGTTTTTATTTTGATTTTCTGTTGTTTTTTATTTTTTTATTTTGAGAAAATTGTCATTGAATGCTGTGGAAATCAATACCTGCTAGACTTTACGGTTGCGTTGCAGGAATTAAAAGAACATAAAGAAAAAAGGATATAAACAAAACATATAGGCTAGATAAAAAAGTATACAACCTGAAAACCTGATTTGACAGTAAAAACCAAATCATCATAAAGATTGTGGCTAAAATAGTGCAGAAGAATGAAGGTTTTGTTTCTGCCCCGTCGAGTGAACTCTACTTTAGTTGTATTGGACTTTTCAAACGCAATGAAAAAATTTTCACGTCCGCATAAAAATGATATCAAAACATTCCTCTTGTCGTAGAAGCTTTCGGGTGAGGAAGACAGCGGGAAGCTGGAAGAGAGCAGAGCAGGAAGCAGCAGATTGTGGGATGCCGGAGCCTTTTCCTCGCTCCGCTTCAGCTCGCGCTGAAAAGCTTTTCAAATTATGATGTGGATTGACGTGCAGCAGCTGTCCCCTCTCCTGGGTCCTGTCCGTCACCTCACTGGGCACAGCTGACAGCACTATGATGGATTAGGAATTGTCATCCAGGACGCTTGTCACTTGTTTACAAGTCAGCCATCCCTCATCTCTCACCACAGGCCTTATAATCTGGACGACACACCTCCAACCCCTCCGCCCCCCCCCATTCGCCAGACACGCTATACAAGACAACACCATACATTACAACTGCTTTTTTTCCCTTCCCTCTAACCCCTCTGTCGCTCTCTCTCGCTACATCCCTGGGCTGAACACAGTCAAGACATTTAATGCATTAATATATGTGTTGTGTTCGCCAATCTCCCAGGAACTGGGGCGATGTCTACTCCTGTCAACCTCTACCCCTGAGAACTGACTGGGTTTTATACAAACATCCCACTGGGAGAGGGAGGGAGGCTCACATCTAACCTGCATTCTGTTATTTGAACAATGGAGCCTTTAAATCTGTCGCCCAAAACTACGGACAATATATTTTTATGTCATTCTGAGGCAAAAAAGAAAAAAAAAACGATTAAAAAAATCGAATTGCTATATAATTTGTGTAATGTTTTTGCTACGTTGAAATGATCATATTCAGAATGCCATTAATGCAATGAAGCAACATTTTTACAAAGGGTCCCGAATTGACTTTTCCAGTTTTGGGGGAAATTTTCAAATTTCATATGACGATAATTGAAAATCTGACAAATTGTTGAACAAAATGAATCCTTTAAAACACTAATTGTTGCATATTTCCACCTTTTGATATTAACACTAATAATATTAATAATATGCCAAATAAATCTTTGTAGAAAAAGGAAACTACTTTCACTCCAAGTGTTTGTTTTCTTTGCTCTAATGAAAAAAACTAAGAAACATTCAAATCAAGCCCCAGTGCATTCTCCAAAGCGTTCATACCCAATGATGTTGATCCTGCCTCTTGTCGAGGAAGGACTCCCCACTGAGCGGACTTTGATCCCTCTCTATAGCATCTCTCAGCCTGTGGCCTGCTGTGGAAACGTGTGAGTCGCTGCTTCCTCTGCAAACAGCCCGCCGCCTCTCTGGCTCGGCCTCGGCCCCGCCAGCTGTGATCCTGCAGAGAGGATGAGTGGGTTCCATCCACCCTGCGCCGCCGAGGACCTCCCCGTGCTCCCAGTGCGGCCCTTGAGAGGGGCCATAATCTTCTCCTATCTGCCGTAATGGTTCCCAGTGTGGATGCCGGGATGGCGGGACTGGGAGCCAGGGCAGCAAATCCACTCCTACCCCGAGCATATTGTCATTAAATTAAAAATTTCCGAACACTCCCTCGCCCGTGGCATAAACGCCGCCGTGAGAGCCATCATAATTGTCTCCGAAAACAGGCGTTAATTGCCTTCAGCTGGCGTTCTTTTACAGTTGACATTGTTGCGGCAGCGCCGGGGCCATTGGCGATGCGGACGTGCCGCTCGTTCCACAATGGCGCTCGTAATTGAAATATGGTACGTGTGAGCGGAAGATTACATTAAAGCTCCTAGATAATCGCCTGACAGGGGACTCGTTGAATCCACAATCTGCCGCAGTGTTTTGTGGGGAGCTGGCCGGAGCGAGCAGGGTGAGGAGGGGAGGGCGAGGAGGGGTGAGGAAGAGGCAAAAACAAAGCGCGAGGCAGAAGCAGGAGAAAAAGCGGGATCCTGGCTGGGCCTGTGCTGCCAGTCTGGCATTCCTGGGCGCCTTCTAGCACCACATTCACCCGGTACCCTCCCCGTTCTCCGTCAGACGCTCACCCCACCACTTCTTGGAGTCGACCACTTCCCCTTTAAAAGCTAACAGATGACTGTGCAGCGCTGCCGGAGACTTCTCCTCGTTTTCATTCAGATTGTTTTTTGGGTTGTTTTTTTTTGTCTTCATAGCGGCGAATTGGCTCACTATTAGGTCCCCGCCGAAACATAACAACTGGAAATCAGCTCGAAATGAAAAAAAGTTATTAATTATTAGCAAACAAAATAAACTGCTTCATGCTGTTGCACAGTATGATGCAACATCCCCTCGTGTATTAATGTTTTGATTTCTCTGAAACTTCCCTTATGACTTTTCTTTTCACGCGCCTTTCGCTTCCTGTCTGTAATAGACGCCGAGGGAAGTGCGGCGCTGGTACAGTACGGTCACATTACTGGGAAACGGACGGAAAGGCCGGTGGGAAGGGTCTCATCGGCTGCAGACTATCAGCGCTTCTGCTGCTGCTGAAGTGGAAGAAAAAAGAGAAAGAGGAAAAGAAAAACCTCGCCTCGCAGGTACCTTCCCTTTTTAATCTACTGCTCCCCTCACCATTATCTTATATTTGGGTATAAACACACAGACTGTGCAGGCCGATAATATGCAATTAAAAACAAAGATCATTAAAAAGTTATTGGTGTCTGCCTAATTACTATAACTTTACCCGCCTTATAATGAGCGTGCATGGGTATTGATTTGAAGCAAATCTCCCTTTCCTCCTGGAAAAAAGCAGGTAGTTACTTTGTGTTAAATCATTAATATAGTAATGATTTTTCCAGAACACTCTCAATTAAGACCAGAGCAGAAAATGACCCAGGGGAGTTGAAGCTCACGCTCTTAAAAGTGTGATGTTCCAAATATATCCTGGCTTTCCTCGCCAGAGAATATGGATAGGGCCGAGCCGTGTTTCTGAATAATTTAAAGTGGGCCTCGTTGATTAGGATGTGTGTAAATGTGGTTCTGTGTTAAAGGTGCACACCTTTAATGTAACATTCACTGCGTGAGCTCTGTGCAGCTGTGGAAATGTAGCTATTTATTACGTAATCCAATATTAATTATTAGTTGGCGAGTGGAATCACACGATTAAGAGCAGCTTCCTATGTCTGCCCACTGTATGTCAGCTTTTGTAATTCAAATCCCGCCGCCCCCTCACCCATCCTCTGCTTCATTCTCCTTAGAATGTTCCGACAATTAGATCATTTGTCCGTCTATTATCTCCACACCTGCAAGAAAATCTGTCTCAATTTTCCCCTCCGCTTCTGATCTGATCTCCCTCCGATCGCGCCCCGTGGCCTCGTGCTTCGGCCCCAAGCAGCTTCTGTTGACAGGAGGCTCCCGGGCTGCCGCCATCCCAGCATGCATTGTGCCAATTCCAGGAGCCCGTGCCAGCGAACGCCCCTCCAGCACCGGATACTTGTCCTTTTCTATTCTCCGCGCTCCCTCGAGGCCCTTGCGCCAAACGCACACGGGGCTCAAGTAGAGATAAAAAAAACGTCTCACTCTTTTCCTGTGAACTCACACCAATAATATTCTAGCAGCAGCAGGGGTCGGAGCACAGAAAGCTCTGGGGTGGGGCACTTGTTCCTTATAGCCCCCATAACCTCTGTCTACAGCTGCTTGCGTTTGAAATGCTTGACATTTTCCTTCCCACTTCCTTGGTTATAGTCAGCGGGTACAGTGCGTCATCTTTGTTTGACTTCATCACACTTTAGGAGCCGTTCCTGCAGGGATTAATGTCATCACCGAGGCAACTCACAGGGTTTTGGCAGCAATGCAGAAACAGCCAGTTTGTCAACGGGATGTGAAGTGCCCATATAAATCTTCCTCACCCTCTGAAACTCATTCAGGAGATAACTTCTCTTGTTGGTGTATTACCCTCTCAGACTAAAGGGGTGGTAAAGGATCAGAAAAGTTGGATCAACTAGCTTGGGAATTAGTTCACAATCACAGAGTCTGTGACCCCTAATCATTTTTTTAACCTGGTTGCGCACCCCTTCCTCTACCCACTTATGACAGCTGCAGACGAGCTTGTCACAGCATTTATGGCATTTGTGTGGCCTTATCAACATGCTCATATGACAGCGCACCGATTATGAATCCCAACGCAAAGGCTCAAGAAAACATCCAGCGCCTCGATTTCTCATTGACGTGACCTTTTTCCTGTGATCCTGCATTCCTTCCGTAGCCCCCCCCCATCCTGTCTCCCCTCCGCTACACTTCCATCCCCCTGTAAATCCCATCTTCCCAACTAGCTTTGTCGTCGGAGCCCGTAAATATTTTTGCCAGGCAGCTGTTATTTATTGATCGCTGACAGGGCCATGAATTCTAGGCCAAAGCAAAACTCATATTGTTATCAAAAGCATAAAATTCCTATCACTTTACTTGTCAGAGCGGAGGCAAGAAAATGAAACAGGTACTCATAAAGGCAGCGGTTGTTATAAAGACGCTTGATTAAATAAAAGGATGAGGTGAATGCTGCAAATGCTTTGAATGCTGCAAAGCATTCACTGTATTGATTTTCTAATCTTTATTATCACAGTGAATGCTGCAAAACATTCACTGTATTGATTTTCAAATCTTTATTATTCTTCTTACTATTATTCTATACATTTTTCTGCATTTAACTAGTCCTGCATACTTCCAAACCATTCAAACATCGAAATATTTAGTTTTTTAAGGAGAGGTGTGCTTCCATTCTTCTTATTCATATGTTTCATTTTTTTTCAAGTTATTAAGCTTTTTTCATCAATATTTCTCCATTGAAATGAATGGAAAACCTATTTCAAATACTTTTCAGCTTTGTCTTATTTCACCTTTAACTACTTCAGCGTACTTTAAGCTATAGACACCATTCAAACTTTAAAAAAGTCTTCAGCTATTCAACTATTCAACTAACTAACAACTATTTTGGTTTTGCTGTAACAAGCCTGTTTAGCAGGGGTGCAACTCTGCTTTCTCAGAGGGGAATGAGCCTGATTTTCCCGCCTTTTATCTCCATGACAACGGCGCAGCTTTGAGTGACAGATCAAACTCCTGATGCTCAGTGTAGCAGCTCCATACATATTACTGATTAGTTCATTACACTGTTTGAATGTTTAGTAATTAATAACACACTTCCTCTAAATCCTTTCAAAATAAAAAAAAAAAAACACTAATCCAAATGTTAAGGTTTAACAGCACTATTTTTGCTTTTGAATGAGTAATTGTGTCTAGTCAGATTGCAAGGCGGCGGAACCACATGCACGGCACGGACAGGCTGGGATATGAATAGCAATAGGAATTTATTCCAACTCATTGTCGATATCACGCAGGGTCATACACGGACAGTCCATACAGCGTTTACAGGAGCAGGCAGAATCGGTGTCAGGGACAGGCAAGGTTCGTACACGAGAGATTGCTTTACAATACCAGATCGTCAGGTGTAGAGTCGTGGTCAGGCAGTCAGACAGGGTCAGTAACAGGCCAGAGCAGAAGACCAGGTCAGGCAAGGCAGGCAGGGGCTAGGCAGGCTCGGAATCAGAGGTCAAAAACAAGATACACGGTGCACGATGGGTCTAGAACAATGAACGCTGAAAACGGTGATAACACGCAACACGAGCTAACAATCTGGCAAGTTACAGGGGTGAGAGGTGGAGCTTAAATACAGGGTGGATTCATTGCGGATGAAGTGCAGGTGTGGATAATGGATTAGACTAATGTTGACTAATGATGTTTAGCAATTACCTGCATGTGCTTCCTTAGGATCCTTTCAAAATAAAAGAACCAATCCAAATTCTTAGCTAAAAATAGCAGTATTTCTGCTTTCAACTGGTTTGTTATGACTAGTTAAGCCTCTGCTGTTACTTTCAGGTGTATTAAATGTTTCCATAACTAAGCTATCCTTTTATTTCTTGAAGTTAAAACTATTTATTGGAGATTTAGCTGTTTTTGTTACATTTAGGTACATTGTGGATTCCTGTATTTTTAGCAGTTCTTTCAATTTCAATTTCAGCAAATCTTTCTCAACTTTCCTCAATTTGAAATTCAACTGCTTCAGCTTCTTCTGCAAACCTTCAACTCTGTTTGAAAAACTCATTCTCTTCAAATACATTCATCTGCGCCTTACATGCTTCAGCTATTTCCAGCTGTCTTAAGTGTTCCAGCTACTTTCAGCAATTCTCCAGGAATACATTCAGCATGGCAGCATTTATTGTGCATTTTCCTATGGAAATACTTTATCTAGTTTTCCTTGTGTCTTCCCAGTATATCACTCCTTTTTTTCTGACGGAGCCTCATGACTGATAGAAATCCTGTCTCAGCGGCGTGGATCCCCCCGGATGCACTCGACGATTCCCCTCAGCGGCGAGCTCCCTGATGCACCGTAGCTTTGTTTACCACTACACATGCGAAATGAGCCAATAGGACGACTGCTTTTCCTTCAGCGCTACAGGCATCAGAAGGCAATTTAAGGTCAGTCAGGGGTGAGATACTTCGCTAGTTTATACCAGGGTGCAATCAAATTTCATTGTGTCTTACAGAAAATCACTTGCGGCGAGTCTTTTCTATTTTTCCAGTGTGCTGGATATTTAACAACGAGTAGTGTTATTAGGAAAATACAATAAATCTCGAGACTGTACCCAAAGAATTCAACCGATCGGTTACTTGTACTGTGTTTTCTGGCTACTTGCTGCAAAGGCTGAATGGACATGTAAGTTGTCTCTTTGTTGCCTTAATTAAACTTGAAATAAAATGATGTAACAGGCAGTGAAACATAGAAGTATGAATTTTGCAAAGCAACACAACCCAGGTTCCCTAAATGTATGACAACAACGTCCCCCACCACGATTTGGAGGTGTCTGCATGGCTGATGGGATCATGAACTCTGGAGAGTGGGGTGACGACCTTCCACCTCATCCATCACCCAATGATGGACATGGGAAGCCGGTCCCTGACAGGTTGGGGGGCGGTTGGCTGGAGCTGAGGGTGCAAACGGGGTTAAGGACGGGGCTGGGGAAGTGTCGGTTACCTCAGCGTGGTGCCTGGAAGAGCAAGTGGGGGGAGGGGGTGGACGGAGGGAAGCGTGGCCGGGATTGAGGTCAAGGATGTTTTACTGGGGTATTAGACAGTGCACATCGTGCCTGGTTAAATGTTTGCGTGAGGGACAAACATGGATGATATGTTTTTGCGTGTCATGTGACAAACAAGCGAATGACATCATCCGCTTCTGTTCTGCAGGTGACCGTCCAGTACAAATGATGAATCTCGTAATCATGGGCGGTGTCACGGTGTTCTCCGAATGCGGCCGCGGCGTAATGAGTCTCAAAGGGCCACTTGTTTCTCACACCCACTCGAATGAAGACCAACGTCATCAATCTTGGAAGCGGCCGAGGAGAAGCCGACTCCTGTCGAAGCCGAGGATGAGGGGCGCCGCTCCAACGGCGGCCGCCGAGCAGCGCCTTGTGCCCACACACACGCTGACATGTGTGAAATGGGTTCAGCGACCTTTGACCCCGGCCATCCAGATGTACTGCCATCGTTGTGTGCATGACTGTGTGATCATATGTTTTCCTCTGTCTGACCTAAATGCAATCATGTCTAGACACTTCTTTATTTCTTTCTGCTTTTGCGCTGCTTATTCTCTGCACCTCATGTCAAAAGTTTGCATTTTCAGGAAGTTGAACAAGACTCCTTCCCCTCATGTCAGACAGTAGCTTCATACTTGGCATAGTGAAACCAGGAACAAGCCAGGGGTGAGCTGCCCAGTTCACTCTCACTCATAAATCTGCGGTTTCAGTGTTTATTCATTCTTTACTCATTTTTTTAATGGCACATTGTTATTTTGTTTGTGTTCTTTTACCCAGAACTGCCTTGTTTACATAATGAGCCATGCAACAAATAAGAATTCGATCATGTCTCAATGCTCAGATCAGCTTAAGTCTGAGGATTCTAGACATAAGGATGAGCGACAACAACAGGGATTGACACAGATAGTGCAAATCAGAATCAGCAGATTAACTGTGTGTGATCCTGTTGTTTCTTCCTTTCTCCTTCATCAAAGTATTTGTTTTTGGCTTCATCGTGTTTGCGGGCGTGTTATTTGTTGGGTATGAATTTGCGTGTCATGCTTTCGCAGGGGCCATGCTAATCTTCTCTGTTTTTGATGCTGCCCTTGCTTGTCTTCTGCCGGCCGAGGCCTCGGTGGGACGGGCCGTGTGTGAAATGACAGGACATGCCAACAAATTGCATCACTTCTGCCTGCGTGGCCGAGGACAATGGGCCACCATATGCCGGAGCGGGGAAATGAATGGAGCTCATTTGCGCTGGCACCCCGAGCCCCCGCTCCCCCCGACCCTGCTGGGGCCTCCGTGGCACAGGGGCCGACACAGACAGACGAGCCCACCCTCTGCCGCCCTGGCACGCTGCTGTCCACTACAGCATCCCATGAGTCTGACTAACACATCACTAAGTCTGCTGTCGGGAGCATTCAAGTGAATTAGACCTGAGTAATTCTGGTAACGTTTCACGGAGTCGGCGCAGTATGAAAGGAATCATTTATAAATTCTTAATCTAAGGGGGATAAGATTGTATTGTAGGCTATGATGTGGTGCATGCATGCTTTTTATACAGGTTCAGGTTTGTCTGTGTCTTTGTTTGTGTGTACTTGTGTTTGAGTGTGTAGCCTGGGATGATAGCAGATGATTAAGGAGTGGCTGCTCTGTTGACATGAGATACTAATGAGGATAAAATGAGAAGGTCAGGGCTCGTCTCCTGGAGGGGGACACTCCCCCTCCCTCCACCACCACTTTCCTCCCCCTTAACCCCCCCCCCCCCCCCCCCCCCACACACACACACACACACACACATACCCACACCTTCCATTTCCTCCCTCCTCTGGATAATCCTCCTCTTAATCTGCACAGACCAGCACGCACACGTGCACACGCAGCCACAGACGCACACGCGCGTACGTTGAGACGCCTCTGATCAGGCACTCTGCATCTTTATAATAGAGGTAATTAGCAGCTCAACGAGGCCAGCTCAGCATTATGATTAGCACCTCCGTCTGAGGACACTCTAGATCTGACCACGCTGGCCTCTGCTGCCAATTCATTATGCAGTTTATTATACAGTACTTTTAGCTCTATGTCCAATATGTCTCATTCACTGTCGCTGGCTTTTGTTGCTAGCTGAGCAGATTAAAGCGTGTGAGCCAGCAAGCTACCAGTGTTTACAGTTTCAATTTACCCAGGAGCTCAATGCAAATACTAGAGTGCATGCATGATTTCCAGTTGCATTGAAGTTATGTTATTCTCATATCTGTTGTTGAATTATTATTATTTTTCCACAAAATGCAGCAGCAAACAGCTGTTAATCAGCAAAAAAATGCCACCGACTTATGTGACGGTGAATGAATATAATGATGATGAAGCCCAGACAAACGCTGCAGCAAAGCGACCTGTGCGAATGCAGGGGAGCTCCCGCTAATGGAGGCGTGAGGGTCTCTATCAACACAGTAAACTGTTGACCCCGACATGGGGAAGGAAGTGCTCGGCCAGCTGCACGCCATTTTTCATCTCTCTGATGGACCTCAACAGAGAACTGGAGAAAGAGGCGGCGGCCATAAAAAGAACCTGCTCCTGTGAAGTGCGGTGAAGTGTCGGACGGAGGCCTCCTAAGCTGCGATCCTTGGGAGTTTTAAAGAGCGTCCAGCTCACCTCGTTAATCAAAAGCTGATGCGTATCGCCGTGACCCCTCTGCAGCCCGGCTCACGCCACCCCAAGCCCCACCTCGTCCCGGTCCCTGTTGCACTTTGTCATTTTTCACAGGAGGTTCGCGGGCGTGATAAGGATCGCCGGGCTGTCAGCCGTTTCAACAAAATAAATACCAGGAAGGTGTATGTTTGATTTGTGTGTGTGTGTGTGTATGTGTGTGTGTGTGTGTGTGTGTGTGTGTGTGTGCTGCTGCTAGTTCATGTGTGTTCGCATCACTGGAAAGGAACAGGTTTTACCACAGTTTACGGCTGTTTATATGTGACATGTGAATGTGCAATCTTCATGGGAGTCTCTAAATAAACTAGCTACAGCCCGTGTTGCATTGTGGGTAATGTAGGAGCCTAATTAGCCTCAGCTCCTAAGGGCTAAGTCCATTCTAGAAATAAACACTAACGAGTGTGATTTTCTGCGTCTGGTTTCGTGTTTATTTCATGTTTTATAAATCCTGACACTTACTGAGCCTGTGCAAGAGATGTGATCTGTAAAACAACAAAAAAACCGTCAGCGATGTTAGTCAGCGACACAGGATACCGTTTCTGTGTGTGCTACACTACCTACCTTGCTTTGACGGAGCGAGGTCCCGGCGGTTGCGAGCGGGAGCGCTCGTCTCGAGCCGAACCTCACTTCCGTCTTCATCCTGTCGTAAAAAAAAAAAAAAAAACGCGACGCTTTTATGTGTGGAATTATAAAAACGTCTTGTTGTGACACTCAAAGCCGTTTTATGGCTAATTACTTCAAATAAAGCAGCGCCGCCGACATATGTAACAAACATGTTGTGTGTTGAGTCCCGCTCCGGCCTCCGTCTCTTCTCCCTGTTTGATCAAGAGCAAAAGGAAGGAGCGAGCGGCGCAGAGAGCGAGAGGAAAAATTAGCCTGCCAGTGCTTAATTGAGCATACAGATTCCTAATGTGTCAGGCGGCGGCCTCGCAGATGAGGGATGGCACTTTTTTTTTTTTTACGACGCATCCTCCTTTGTTTCCTCTTTAAGGCTAATGAAGTCGGGCCTCCAGTCGCCACCTGGGCCGGACGCTCTGACACCAGAGACACTCTCACATCCCCATTCACGTCTAAAGGCCAGTCGTGACCCCCCCCCAACCCCACCAGACCAAATACGAGTACACGCATGCAATGACAGAGTGCCTCATGCTCATACTGTAGAGAGAGAACACACACGCGCGCACACACACACACACACACACACACACACACACACACACACACACACACACACACACACACACACACACACACACACTAGGCCAATGTTTACACCATATTCATTATCAAAAACCGCAGACTGTTTATTTTTACTGTCTCAAAACAGCAAGCATCCATTAACCAAAGATTTTTTTTTTGACTCTCGCTTGTCTTTTTTTTTTCCTACATGCCTTTAGGTCACCCACTAACGAGCTTAACACTGCGGAAACATGGAAGCGATTAGACGAGGCTTGGCTGTTTGAACAACGGGGTGATGATATTGTACCTTATGATTACACGCATTTATATCGACAGAACCGAGAAGAGAGAGGAGAACGAAGGTCTGTGGAGTTTCACTACTGTAGCAACTAGTGAGTGCCCATCGCTGGGCCTGAATAGCAGTGCCCGGCTAGCTGGAGTCACCGGAACCCGTTCAAGGTGCTTCGTGACCATATGCTCGCTCACCGGGGAGCGGAGCAGAGACGGGCTGGACTGGGCGACCTTCACCCGGGTTGAACGAGGAATACTCCAGGCTCCGCTCGCTTGGGTTCATGCCAGGTGAACGTGACAGTGGAGCATCCCAGGCATGCGACCGGAGCCCGGCGAGCATTCAAACGGCTGGACTTGGTGAAGAAGAAGGGCAGTTACTAAAAGAAAAGCTCACTAGTTGTCACTAAGTATGAAGCTGGTCTGTGCTTTAGATCTGCACCAAATCAAAATCCAACTTCTATTTTCAGGCTTGTTTTATTCGATGATATTAAATTGTTTCTGTTTTCAACAGCTTTGCAGCAGAAATGGCAGCAGCCACACTTCCCTGTTTTAGTTCTGTTGGGCTGTGGAAAACAAAACAAAAAAAAATACTTGAAGAATAAAGTATTATTTAAGAAAGTCGGGGCTAAAAATCATTGCTGTACATTTGAGAACAATTGAAACTAGTAAAATTTAACACAAATCATGTATAATTTCTTAAATGAAAAAGACATTTTAAATGACTGATGAATGAATTAAATGTTTGGACCAGTTACAAAACATTTATCATTTTATTTTAGACAGACATTTTAATAGCATTAGTTGAGTTGGATCATCTCCTGATGGACTTGTTTAACATTAGTCCAACACAGTGGTTAGTTTTAGCCTCCTTAACAACAACCTCCTTGTGACAAACAGCATTTGTGTAAAATGAGCCGTAAATTAAACCTGCGCTGATATTTCAGAGCATGGGCACAGTCTAGTCACAAGGGGTCTTTGTGTGTGTGTGTGTGTGGGGGGGGGGGGGGGGGGGGGGGGGGGGGGGGGGGGGGGGGGCATTTACTCTCCAGATACTTTAAACATGTGCTGGCATTTATCTTGGTGGTCCATGTCCAAACACTAATGACAAACTCTTGTTATTAGTGGACTGAGTCGAAGCCAAAGGGGTGCCCACCCAAAACTTTAATCCGTTAATGTTTGCCACTCTCTAATTTGGTATTATGTTAAAAACATACACAGGACTGTAGAAGGTCTAGCTCTTCAAAGCTGTTTGAATACACAAAGTAACAAAAATAATAGCACACATGTTTGTTTTTTTGATCTCTGTCTGTCTCATTGTCCCAGATTTCAAACATCAACTTTTATTTTTTCGTGGGAAGATTAAATATTTTTGCTGGAGAACATGCTTTAACACAACTGTCACTGACAAGCATTTGGACGGGGGCACACACACACACACACACACACACACACACACACACACACACACACACACACACACACCACCACCACCACGCTCCTCTGATTCTGGATGGATAGATGGGTCCGGAGGAAGAGGAAAGAGGGTGGAGGGGGGTGAAATATATAATCTCCTGAAAAGAATGAGGCCCTTTGGGATTTTCTCAAAGTGGCCCCTCTCTGCAGTGGGGCTGGGGGAGAGTGGGTGAGTGCTCGTGCTCATGCTGGTGTGTGTCTGTGTGTGTCTGTTTGTGTGTGTGTGTGGGGAGGGGGACTACAACATGGCCACTCCACACTGTAACCTGAGCCAGAAGGGGGCCAATCTGTCATATAATTAGCTGTTGCCCAGCACAAAGGTTTTATTTGCAGGAATTTCATCGAGGCTGGATTGAATAATATGTCTGTGTATTGTGCGGGGTCATGGGAACATCATCTCTTACTGGTGGGCCGTAAAAGACGGCTAAATGATAATGAGAAAAAGCTCCGGTAATTCAATTCCTTCGGCGTTGCTTTCCATCTTTCTCCCCCCTTCCTCTCCCTCCTTCTCTCAGCCTTTTTGTCCTTTCTCTCTGCTCGGCTAATTGCGGAACTTCTCGCTGATATTGAAGTGGCTTTATTCACTGCGCGGGGAAACACAACATGAGAAAAGAATAAGTTTACCTCCCTCTTTTGTTGGGGTTCACTCCTCGTGAATGGAGGGTAAATATTGTTGCCTTTCCAACAACTACACAGCAAAGCAATCAAAGCATGAATCGATAAATCACATTCTCAACACAACTTATCAAAAAAAAATGCTTTCGATTTTTTTTTCTAGTGTATTGATTGCTAAACCGAAATGAATAGATAATCAGTAGAATATGTGCCCCACTCCCAAAACCAAACCTCAGCTGTCTTTTTGTACACTGACCTCTGACCTTGAGAGCAGCCAACCAGGAAGCGGATAGTGTTAAAAGGGATTGATTGGTTTGTGGTCTATAGATGATTGTTTATATCATTGCATAGTGGAGCTTTGACCTCATATGACCCCTCTGCGGACCAATCCGCACAGAGCCATGACCTGCATCCATTTGCAACAGCGCTAATTAGCTTTGACGGGCCCCAGGTTTGCGTGGCGGTTGTAAAATGAAGCCCTGCAGTGCCCTGATTGAAGAAAGACCCGGTGCAGCTACTCCGCTCCGTGCCCAGCGTTTCCCCTTTGCCGAATGTCAAACACATTAAACTTAATGTACCAGCAAATCTTACTCAATTATTTGTATGTTGTTGAAGTGTGCGCACGGGCGTGTTTATGTGAGTATCTGGTGGCCCTAAATGGTGTTCATATGTCAGTGTATGTTCAGCTGTCTGAGCACACTCAAGCATGCTGGTGTTTACATGTTGGAATGGAGGGGGGGGGGGGGTGCAGCCAGTTGGAGAGTTTCACCACCAAGTTCGCGCTGGACGAACTGCACATCCTGCACCGCGCTGCAGACGGAGGACGAGGCAACTTGCTTTTAAGTAAAATAATTGAATTATTGCATCCTGCGATCTAACTAATTATAACGAAGGCAAGCTTACAATTTTCCAATTATTATCCTATGCCGATTATGTTCCTCCCCAATAAAGGGAAGCACTGATGCAAAACAAAATGCTGGGACTCCATTTCCTGTCTGTGCCTTAGAGCTATGCAGAAATGAGGGACGTACACACCCTCCGAATATCAGCCCCAGAATCCCACATCAAACATCCAACCACAGAACCTACACACTACAAATTGTTGCCATGTACAGTGATTCTTTCTCTGAATCCAAAGAGATGAGAAATATTTCCGTTGCATTAAAATAAATACTGCATAAAAAAATGACAAATTAGGTATAAAATCAATGAGTCCCTCCACATCTGACACATCATTGTTTTCAACCCCCCTCAGCAGGTCCCCCCCCCCCAACGCACACACACACAGTCACACACACTTCAGTCACTGTCGTACGTGAGTATCAGTGAGTATCAGTCATTCATACGTCGCTCAGCTCTGCCTGTCAGTCTTCCGCCAAATTCCCTGGATCACACTACATCTGACAGTATTTCATCTTGGATTTGAGGATAAGTCGGAGGATTTCACTTCAAGCTCGGAGCTTAGCATGAAAACACAGTTCAGTGTGAAGGGCTAAGGGTTTACACGATGTGGGATCCCCCCCACGACCCACCCCCATCCCCCTTATTCTTTCTCCCTGTGTTACTCTCTCTCTCTCTCTCTCGTTGTTGATTTAGCTGTGAGTGGCTGCCTGACACAACACTAGCTAACTCCTCAAGGAGCTAAACATGGCTAACCCTATGCATAGTTATTCTATCGCCTGGGTCCGCGGGGAGCCCAAAAAAGGATGTATTTTAATTAGGCAAAACCCATGGGCCTCAGCATTACTATAACCACATGGAGACGGAGACAGAGGAGGGAAGGTGGAAAGACATGGATTAAGCAGTGTGAATGGAGGCTAACTGTAATCCACGGGTATCAGGTAAACATAGTGGATGATGTGTGACGGGAGATGTAATTAATGAACACATCAACATGTGAAAAAAAGAAAGCAAAGATTTGATGCACATATGGTTTGGGACAATTGCAACGGATACTGAAATACCGACTAGTCAAGTTGCCTTTTGGCCAAAACACAGGTCACATTTTAGTTCAACCGTTCTGGCGTCTTCAGGGTCACAGATGAAGATAGATATGTTCAGAGTGACATTTGACCCGTCACTCTCACGCTCTCCAAGCACATTGTGCACGGGAATAATCATCGGTCCTTGGTGATTTGTTTGTTCAGGTTCAGGTTCAGGTTCCTACGTTAGTCCCTTTAGCAGCTTAATGTACTGGAGATTCTGATATTGACACCTGTTTATACACATAAACAAGTACATTTAAAATATCACACACAAGCTTCTGTCCTGCTTATAAAGTCATTTACATATAATTACAGTAATTATACAAATGCCTTCCAATGCCTGTGCTATGATTTGCCTAACGTGGGAGAACCCATCATAAATGAGCACGCGTGTTTACGTCTGTGTGCAGCACATTTTGCTGCAGCATGCACATAAGATAGGCAGACTAATAACAAGTGAAGGGTTAGTGCCGACCCTACACACACACATATCTGCAGCCAAAGTTAACCCTGGAAATAAAGAAATAAAAGCATTACATGGAGAACCTGAGGAGAATCTTGAATGCCAGTAGCTGGTGGGAAAGATGGATTGCCTGAATTCTCCACCAATCACCAAACAACACATTGGCCGCAGCATTGATTGATGAAGTATTTAAGTCGTCAATCTCACATCACCTGCTTTTCTTCTCCTTCGCCCCAGTGGCTGCAGAAAAGCTATGCTGTGTCTGCAGATCGGATAAACCCTGACGGATGGAAAACTTAGCAGATTTTCAGTTATCAGGCGTCAAAATTAATAAAGCGGTAGCTGAGGAACGATGGGCTTTTAACGAGGGATCAAAAACCTTTTGTTTTGTTGACGATTAAATTGACAACCCTGCATATGTGTGTGTGAGCTCAGGCAGTCATTTGGAAATTACGCACCCACCACCGCCCTCTCAATATTCCGTAATAACCCCAGTGCATATAACTCCTAAGCCTAATATTATTGATTGCAAATCATGATTAACAATAATAATATTGATAAAAATGGAGCATTAGCCCTCACCTCTGACCTTATTTGCAGACCTCTTTGTACTATACGATGTATTCAATATCATAATCATGCTTGAGTACACCTGGTTTGGAAATGGGAGGGGGGGGGGGATCAATTGAATTCCACTTATGAACAAGGGGAAAACATCACACCTGCAGATATTGTGTTGACAGTGCACTGAAGAGCAAACGCAGAGCTGGTGTTTTCCCAGAGTTATGCTGAAAAAGCCATTGATCCACTGGTTAACCTATTCTCCTGCCTCAGTACAGCAGCAAACGCCTGCGAGGAAGGCGGCCCACCCCCACCCCGGCCATTGTTTCCCTCTACTAATATGATACCCCCCGAAGGTTCTCCACAGACCTCATTTCTAATCAATGCATGTGGTTGGTGGGATCATCCTGTCTCTGCAAATTAATGACTTCACTTTTTTCTGTGGTTTCATTTCATTGATTTGTTTTATTAGCCCATTGATCTCCATGCACCCCCCCTCTCTCCCCCAGCCTCACCATCTCCGACTAGGTGCTTCCTCTTTTCTTATTGATATGAGTTTGTGGCTTTCGCTCCATATCAGCCGATGACGCCTAAAAGCAACATGAACGGGCGCGACGAGTGAGACCCTATCTGCCCGTGTGACGTAGGTGTGAGGCTGCTTGGAAAACATGAGAGGATTGTTCAAACTTCCTTTTCTATTTTAGCAGATCCCAAACTTACAGTCACTAATGAAAGAGTTTTTTCAAAGCAGAGTACAAAGGATATCTATGTTCTTAGTGAGTCAGAATGAAGAACATCCAGCGAATCCAGACAAAAGACTCAGGTTTTATTAGTTTAATACAAATGCCATGGTCTAAATCACTTAGACGTTCATCTGGTCAGGCCCCGGTGGTCTTATTAACAGCCATATCTAACGCTCTCTCCTATAATTCCCTTTGAGATCCCAACAAAAGGATAGGAAGTGCTTTACTCCGACAAGTCAGACTTCACTTCACAGGAGGAATTGCAGCTTTTCATTTTCTGTCACTGGAGCGTTTTAGTGAGGTGCCCCCACTCGCACAACCATGTTCTCTCCTTCCTTGTTTCATGACTTGGGCGACGCATGAAGAGTTGATTCACAAATAATTAATAAAAGTACAAACCACAAAGTTTGAAACACGGCTACAAAAATGCACACAGTAGAGTTTCTCACGCTGAAAGAAATATGCAGCCGGAGCCTCGTGGGCCAGAAAACAAAACCTTAAGCCTCAAGCCTTAAGTGAAACAGAAACACTAACATCTAGTTATTCCCCATGTCCATCAGTGCTTCTGTCTGAAAACATACTGTAGATACTGTAAAACAGTTTCTGGACGCTGCCTATCTTCAAAGATGAGCGCGGCGGGGACTATCGAGCACCTCGCTCCCCGAGCGAAAGAAATGTTTATCCAGCTTGTGGGAGTTCCTGTTCTCCAGGATGGATCTGGAGTCGTCACGATTGGCCACGTTCCCGTCCCACCCTGCTCTGCATCCCACACAGACAGTTACTCACTCTGCTGAGGAATGCTGCTGCTGCTGCTGCTGCTGCTGCTGCTGCTGCTGCTGCTGCTGCTGCTGCCGCTGCTGCTGCAGAAGCGGCCGCTACGTTAATATTTAAAAATAGCAGTGAACCTGGGCAAACTTGCACATGTGCAACGCGGCCGCGTCATCGTCTGCCGGAGCCGTGACGTCAAACCTGACATTTTTTTCCAGTTGTTGGTTTGAAAATCGGAATTTACTGTACACACAGTAACGATAACTGAGCTCCTGCCCCGTTTACAGCCTCTCGATGCCAGCATGTTCAAGCGAAACGCGGTCATGTCAGCGCATTAACGGGCAGGTAACTGAGTTCAGGTACCTCTGCAGTGCATCGCTACGTCGCTCTCCCGCCTTTGCATAAAGCCTTTCAGGGCTTCTGGCAGCGGTTTCCTGCTCTTTCATCTGGCTCCCTTGTGGTAGGACTATTAGAGCAGCCTGTATACCTGCAAGTGTTTGGGAGGCAGCTGGCTCTGGATGCTCAGCGCCTGCACGGGCCCAGGGGCTGCTGGGACCTGGGAACGCTGGCACCAAATACCAACGGGTAATTAGACCTTCGCTCAAGAGCGAATGTGGCAAACATTAGACACAAGGCTCTTTCCGGTTCAATTCATATCTCCATCCTGCCTTCCTTCCCTTCCAAACAGCCAAATTCAGTCCTCACGTCTTCGCCCGGTGCTTTTGTTGTGGTTTTGCTTGTCTGACCTTGGAAAATTCAGTGAAGGAAATATTTGGTGTGTGTTAGTTAGTTATGGAATTTTTTTTAATTAACATTCAATCAATGTAAAAAAGAAAAAAAACCTTTGCAATTCACAGCACAAACTATCTACTGAGAATTTTGAGCTGCTTCTAAACTGCAATAATACCCTTTATCCTTCAAATGTTAAACAGTCCACATCACAAACTAATTCATTCACGTAGCCTCACTTTTCCTACATTGTGAGAATCATGACAGCGGTTGTTTCTCATGCAAGAGGAAAACGATGAGAGGCCCCGTCTAGTTTTGTGGTGAAAGGTGACATAACCCATAATTCCACTCAAACCACAAAGTTCTTTTATCAGATGCTCGTCTCTGATGTTGTGACAGTGGTTCACATGACACGAACCGATCGCAAATGACGTCTCGCCCGTGGGCCCGAAGATGTAAGGAAGCCCAACAAGTCCAGAGTTGCATAGAAAATGCTATGCTAAAATATATTCATAAAAATAAGCCAAATGAAACAAAGCTTCACATTTTAAAAGGGGAGACAATTAAGCAGTCTGCATTCTCACTATGTAATCAAACTACATTAATGACAAATAACTAGAATATTAGCAACAATGCATGTGTCAAACCTCCATTTTCAAAACTTCTGGGCTTATTTGCACAACTTACTTAGTTTCTTCATACAAAGCACGTGGATCTGAAATAGCTCAATTTTACACCATAATGAGAAATAATTGTTTCCCTCATTGCAACCTGGTGTCACAGGTAAGGGAGGCTTGAATAGGATTTGAATCCGGAGGCTGGGGAGGATACTGCTTTTAGCGGTCAGGGAAAAAACACTGGGTCCAAATTAGCATAAACAAGAACACAAAGGAAAAAGGGGAGAGGAACGAAACAGAAAGTAGTGTTGTCAACAGGACCCCCCATTGAGGAATTTCAATTTCATATATCTAATTATCCCTGTCAGATGGATCGAAGTGACAAAAAGCCGCCTTTGTTCTCTCTCTTTATCTCCCGCATCTCGCTCAATTAATTTCAGCATACGAATATGACTAATTGTCTGTCTACAGCTCTGCAGCCACATAAATAATAATTTTAGCCCGTGATGGAGAGAGGTGGGATGCTCACGCATCAATTTTTGATATTTGAACACAATGGGTTGTGCATAATTCAGGTGTGCGCTAGCCGGCCGACGCCACCTCTCTGTAGGCATCACCTCGCAGTCTTGTAGTCTGCATAATACCTCTGTACTTTCCCTCCTTTGTAAGCGAGAGCATTATGTCCCTCATTTCTGTCATTGGGATTGTTTCTTTGTTTAGAGTGGTGATATTAGCATCATAATCAGGCAGAAAGAAAGAGGCGGCGGTGATGACTGATTCATGAACGGCTTGTTGTGGAGCCACCGACACAACCAGTCAGCATCTCGTGTGCAGATATGCGCAGTCGATTATTATTTCCGCCATTCATGTGCTAACTACTTTGAGAAAGTCGCATTTCTCCAGTTCTCGTTACTTGAGACGTGAAACTTTTTGGATGTGTTTTTAACCTTGTGTGCGTTTACTGTAGAAACTTCATTATACTTCACAGAGGACGCAGTTAGGTTGGTCATGGGAAAAAGATTACAGTGAAACATCCTGCTGTCTGACTGTAGCATAAAAGTAGAAGACGTTGCTAAAGCGATGACACTTGTTTGCTCTGACCAAACGCTGGTGGAGACAATGGGCAGAAAGTAAACACAACGAGACAAACGTCCAGAACCTGTCCACACAACGCTTCAGTGGAGCCTCTGCACTTCAGCCATAAAACACACTCAGTCATTCAGCCGCGTGGGGGGGGGGGGGTCGAGGGGTGGGGGTGGTATTGTTACATTTCATTAGACACATTCCTTCTCTGTGGACTCTTGACCAGTTGCCATGGCATTTCAGCTGACCACGTTTCATATCGCTCGCTCTCGCAGCCGCCGTTCTTTGCCGCCCGTCAGGTTCACGCTCAACTCAAACTGGCTTTGCTGATGTTAGTGGGTTTATAGAGACAAAACAGCAGAACGGCCAGAACCCTCTCTCACTGCTCTATACAGTTATGAGATGCTAAGTGAAGTTAGACATAAACACCAGAAATCTCATATACACATCTTGATCACACGCTGAATTCGATGATATGACATTATTTCAATAATAATCCAATTGACTGTATTGTATTAGGATAATTAATAATTCATTGTCCATGTGTGTTGTTCAGCATCATCACAATGATAATCAGATAATCACCATGTTATGAGACATTTTTACTAAACACATGTTGCTCTCTGCAGTATCTACCCCCTTCGTATGTCTGAAGCTACATAGGAGAGGGCAGTTGTATTTACTAAAATGCTACCACTTCCACCTTGACTCTGACTTTGACTCCTTGACCCATGTATTTATTTTATTATAAATGTGCTTACAGTAATGGGTGAAATGACTAATAGACTAATTGCACACACTTCTCTGTAGTTGCAGTGGCTCCATAAGTGTTTGTTAAAGAACTGTATATTTATTGTTTAGCCAAAATCAGTGAGTCTAAAGAGTGGATGATGCTCCTTTGACTCATCTACTGAGCTTTTAAATAAGAATATAAAATAATTCCTCCCCGTTGTTTATCTTTGTTTGTAGCAGCAGTGGAAGCGGCGCCTGATCGCATTGGTGTCATCATAATGCAACCTGTCACTCAAATCCCGCGACATGGTTTGAACTTTCCATGGACACGTTAATTAGCATTTTTCCATCAACAGTCAAGTGTCAGAAAGACGATAACAAAAAGGAGAAACACTTGATTTGCATTCTGCGTATAAATAGTTCCAGGACAAGGGCTGTTATGTTTGAAATTAACATGTAAACAGTTGGAAAGTCTGCCCTGCTACTCCCACCGCTTTCCCCTTCACCCCCCCCCCCCCCTGTTCCCTTTTAGCGCCTTGATAAATATACATAAAGCCTCGCACAAAGCCCGCCTTGTTCCTTTAAATGGGCTACTTTTTAATGGAGACATATATTTCCAGGATTATATCAGCATTCAGTTGCAAATTTTGAGTTTTAATACTCCGGTCGGAGGAGTCTATGAATGAGAGCATCATCTGAATACAGCGAACACCTGGTGCTGAGGGCTGGGCTGCGCGCGGGGGCTCGGAGCTGACCTGGTGTCAGTGCCAAGGCTTTGCTTGTTCTCGGCTTTCCCATTCACATTCTCTGATATTGTAGACTAAAGCGTGTGTTAGGGCAACCTAGAGGTTTTAAACGTGCATTATAAAGTGTGTGAATTCTCAATATCTGTAAAAAAGAATTATTCTGATCAGTGAGATTCCACCTGACTAGCAGTGATTATTTGGTTTGAGTAAATGTTTGGCAAAATCAGCGGCACCCAGTTCTTGTGAGGTTGCATTCAAGAGCTTAAAATCTAGTTCTGTAACGAGAAAAAAAGATTTTCCTACAATACTCACTTGGCTGCATGAGAAGAGATGGGAGTTGAAGGGAATGAGTTGTGTTGCTCGAAGGGAGGAAGGAGGAAGGGGTCCCGGGTCTATTCGTATGCGCTCCACATCCACTCAACACACAATCAGGCCTGTATTGCGTTTTGCAAATTTATACCCAGGATGTTGGTTTAGAGTGTTTCCCTGAAAAAAAAAAAAAAAAAAAAACGAGAGAAAGAAGGATTTTTTTTCAAGTGTCTGCTTTCATGAGCAAGAGTGATTGAAGCACACAAACAAGCCTTTGTTTCCTGGCTCACAGATGCAAGGCCTGATTTATGCCCCACCCCAAGACGAATTTACACTTGTTTTAATTCTTTGAGACTAAGACAGCGTTAAAAAAAACATGGATGTCGGTATAAATGACACAAATAAAAAAAAACACAGGCTACAGTAAAACACAATCTATCAGAATTCTTTTGCAGCTAATTTTAAGTAAAGAGATACAATGTTTATACAAACATATGCTGTGATATTCTCACGAGCGTCCACCAGTCAGGTTTTCTCACACTATTTGCACAGCTGTACTTTGACACAGTCTACAGCAAAAAAGGACACCTGTTGACGTCTTCAATTAAATAAAAAATGAGCAAAGAAAGCAGAACTATAACAAAGTCTTCTTCATGGCACCATAAACCACATCCTGGTTTATCATGCTGGAGGACTTCATACACTACACTACAGGTATCATCAGACTCAGAGCTTTGTGCCTGCGACTGGATCCAACCATCCCGCTGGTGTCCAGTCCCAGGTCCGACCTTCCTGCCTGTGCTCTGTTGTTGCTTGTTGGTTGTTATTGTGCTTTTCTCCCTCTCTGTATCCGCTCAACCCAACCCGTCGAGGCAGATGGCCGCCCACATTAAGACCGGTTCTGCTGGAGTTTCTCTTCTCCACCGATGCTGTCAAACTATAATTAAAATCCAACTCATCTTTATGTGGTTACAATTAAATGCTCGCTCTCTGAGGGATTTGTTGGGTTTAGCTTTGTAAGGTCTTAAACCTTACCTTGTAAAGTGCCTTGAGACAACTGTGTTGTAAACTGGCGCTACATAAATAAAACTGAATTGAACTGAACGTGTATTAGTAAAAGTGCATCGTCTGCAACCACAGATTATCTTGTGATGAAGTTGTGTTTGCTTGTAATGAGGCTGTTTCAGAACAGATTCATATTTTTCCACCGATATATATCGACTAGAACGTTAAACAGTTCAGCAAGAGAAGCCCAATATTGCTATTCACATATTATGTGTGATATGGATTTCCTACATAGCATAACTCATACAGGTTCTGTTCTTTATGTAATAGCTGCATTGCGTCTGTCGGGCCGAGCGCACGTCGGCAGGCTGCTGACAACTTGTTTACGTCAGTCCCAATTAATAATTAGTTTAATGATTTGAGCGCTTGACATGTGCCCTGAACAAATGCGGGCAGGAAAATGCACACACGGCGCTGTTTGCATAAATCTGCCGTTTCAGCTCGGGGTTGAGTGGGAACAGAGGGAAGCGAGAGGTGGGGGAATTATAGGACTCAGATGTGTGTGATTGGCGGTTCCCTCGGCTCCCGGGGTTAGAGAGTTCAGAGAAAAGCCGATTATTGCTCTCCCTCAGGTCAAGCCTTCATAAATAAACAAGGGGAGCGCCCGAGGCACCGTGTTTTAGTATGATTAGCATATCATACAGCCTATCGACAAGGCACTTATCATATTACAGCACGCGGGGGTTACATGTACAGGGCTGCTGAGCATATATCTCTGTTCATTAGACGGGTCCTTGGGGGGGGGGGGATAAATCATATCAGCACGTGGCGGCGGCAGCCCGTGTTAACCGGTGCCTTTAATAAGCTGGAAAGGGTCTGACAGTTACTGGCAGCTCACTGAAAAGCAGAAGAGCCGTGGAAATGATTGGGGAGATTGATGGCGGGAGAGGAGTCCAACGGAGCAGTGCTGTAATCGCTGGGTCACTTTTCACACAGGGTCTTGTGTGTTGGGCCCGTTTTGGGAAGTGGCATCTCAAGCTACAGACTACACGCTTTCAAGCTTTCAAGTTCTGTCACACGACCAGGGCTTGAGGTTGAGGTTAAATGTTCCTAATGTTCCACAAACATCTGCAGTTACGCAAGTGATGGTGAAGTCAGACCTGAGTATGTCCATCTCCACCTCCCTCCGAAATGCACTCATCGATTAGTCAGGGTTTATATTTAAAGCAGCAATAACTGTATTATGTTCTTAATATTTCCTAAGAAATATTAGAGACGCCTCTGGCTTTTCCCCCTTTTGACCCAGCAGCACCTGGAGAGTGTCAGCAGACGGCAGCAGCCTCTATTATGCACATGCACAGTTGTAAAAAGTCGATTAGTAACCTGGTTACGCGTTTCCACGCCAGCGTAATACCTGGGGCCCTGGGAAAGAAAAGTTCTGTAATCCCCCACCCCGACTGTGGAAACCAGGCTTCTCGCTTATTCTAGTCTGGTTACTTGAGTGCAGTAATTGTGACTACAGGCTGCACATTGGCCCTGTCCCACACCTGAAACCACTGGACTCCAGTACAAGTTCAACTTTCTCTGCTGCAGCCACTGGACCAAAGACCAAGGCAGCATTTATTAGCATGATTTTTAAGTATTGTTGATGAGGTTATTTAAATGTCAAATATAGAACCCACGACATAATAGTTCCTGTCTAGGCTCATAGATTTGCAGAGACTGACTCGGAATGCAGATCATTTTCTTCTGATCTCAGAGTTTGGTGCAGGGAATAAAGTAATGTTTCACTGGATTCCCAAATGAAACCAGGGGTTATGACTATGCCTGAAAACGGCACCAAGGCTCTCAGACACGGTGCTCCGATTTCAATTTAGCCAAACCTTTTCTCCTCAGCCACACAAGCTCAACCCGCGGACCACAATTAGCAGCTAGCCGCTCCGAACAGGTAGAAGGAGCAAATGACATCGGGCCCTAAGCCCTTCTAAGCCTGGGGAGCAGGGGCACGGAGCAGCCCCGGTGCTCAAGCATGGCGTCTTTAGACGGGCCACACTCTGGTTGGAGATAGCATGTTTTAACCGGTATTAGCGCTGGTTAGCCTCCCTCCGGGGAGAGAGCGGCCCGCTGGGTGCATATACAGTAGGGTATAAGCAAAAATGGGAATATTGGAGGCGTGTCCTTCATGTCTTCACGGCGGCGGCACAAAGCCGGGATCAGTCTCGATGCCGATAATGACACCCACCACTGGCATGGATCTGAGAGGGACGGAGGGAGTCGGGAGCAGCTAATAAAAAGGGCGTTTTATTTTGAAGGCACGTGGTTGAATAAAGCACCACCTTGACCACGCTCTCAACCAGCAAAGTCCGCGTCCTTCCGCCGCGTTCCCGTGCGTCTCACCGTGTGCTCCTAAGTGATGACATCCACCCCCCCCCCCCCCCCCTCTCACACACACACACACACCAGCCCACCCATGCAAATTAGAACTTCACACGCGTCGCGGCAAGCTGCCGAGCGTTCTGTGATTTCACGCGACCAATTAATGCCCTCGTGGCAGTTGTGTGAACAGTTTCATTAGAGGAGATAATATTGCAAAGTGAAATGATAAGCAATCATTATGATTAATGCCCAGACATTACATTGCTCGTTAATGAGGTGTAAATGATCTCATTATTTTTTGAAAGAGTACAGATTAGATTAAAGTGGAGTGGACAGCGCTCCTCTGTGTTCAGACAAGTTAGTGTTAATTAGGCCCAATCTCCAGGAGCAAATGAGCCGCAACCCTTTGGTAAACAATTAGGCTTCCATAGCCAGGGGCTAGATGGACATGGATAGGCAACGGAATGGATAGATCGCAGGAGAGATGGATGTTGAGGGAGCCTTTGTTATTACATGCGAAATTAGACAAGTTATCCTTTTTCCTTGTGATAAAAGGAACGTCTGTGCGTTCAAATCGAGCTGTTTGGTGTCGCTGGCATGCGATATGAAAGACTTTATTTATACACCTATATAACAGCTACACAAAAGAGAATTTGTTTCTGCATCCTCTAAGATGCCTTCAAATCTAATGATGTTTTAGCATCAGCTGAATAAGCAGGATGCTGTGCTTCAGCAGCCTTCTGTCTGGAGTCGCTATTTAACCTCGCTGCGTTTCTGGACACGTCCTGGACTCCACCTAAGCAAAACAAGCCTGTGACTGTTCACGGTTATCAGTAGCCCATTAAAAACAAATTTTATAAACTGGTCCATCCTTGCTTTGCTAAATGACACAATGGACACGTGACCTAGTTAGAGGCAAACAAAAGGCAAATATGAGGCTCATGACAAACTGCTGGATATTCAGGGCGACTTCCTCCCACCCTCCGCGGCGCACACTTGCAGGCGTGGAGGCAGCTGCTTTCAAGGTGAACGAACTTCAGGGGCTTTAAATGCCTTTCGGAGAAAAAAAAGCAGTGATTTTTGATTATGAGTCATTCTTTGTCTTTATTGATTCAAACAACACTTCTTTGTTTGCGATTTGGAGAAACAAAAACGCTACAAAGGCTTTTGTCTTCGTGCTTTTGTTTCTGACCTTAGTGATGAAATTCCATTCATTCAAGGAGATCCAGCGTATTATCATGCTCGACTGAAATTATTCTGCGCTTCATTGTGGAGGCGCCACAATAGCGTCTGTAAACCCAGGAGCGAAGTTGTTGCGGAGTTTAGAGGTGAAGATCTCAAGACGCAGGCTGATGTCTCAAAGGCGTGAGGAGCGATCCTGTATCTCATCTAGTGGTGGCGTTGGCGTAGTCGCAGCAGGAAATGTTTCCCTTGGACCGCATTGATTTCCCCATCCTCTTCCTTTGTCTGAACAGATATGCTTAGATTATGACAAGAAAAACTAAGCCGTAATCCGCCTGCCATGCGAGTTATGCTTCAGAGACATCAGGCCCTTATCGGTGATTGATAACGCTTAACTCAAAAACATATAGAAGCATTAGGAACATCAATATTTAGCCAGAGACTGAAGGTGACCCCCGGTTCCTGTGTTTGCCGTGCGCGCAGAGGGGCTTTGATGGTAAATTTGTAAGGGCGGTTATGTGGGGAGGCTATTATGGATTTGCTATCTTGGCCTGAAGTGTTTGTGGCTGATTATGTGATTAAATCAATAATAATTTCTGTTTGGGCTCCTTTGCTCCTCTGCTTCGTCTTCTTTTCCCTGTGTGGCTGAGCGGAACGGCGAGCGGGGTGCGAGTTGCAGGTGCAAGCGGCCACGTGAGCGACCGAGGACCACGCCCAGAACATGAAATAAAAAATAAATAGAGGAAGTGGGAAAATGCTATACACGCTGTTATATTAAACATACACACCCCCCAGACCTTGGTTTGGTGCCGACTTGGTGCCAGCCACTCCTTAGCAACCACAGTCGTTCCCCTCCCTGGTTGTGCCAGGTCTGTTGTTATGTCTAGACTCCAGGAAATGCAACATTACATTTGTTTACAACCAACAGGAACTAGAACCAGAAGCTGTTGCGTGATTAAAGAGCGCTACCCAGAGAGAGGGTGTGTGTGGCTCAACCCCCTGGGTTTGGCAACGGCTGACTCCATACAGGCCAACCAAACTGGAGCCACAGAGATGGCACTTAGCGCGGCGCTACCGCGACCCCAGGTACCGGGAGGAGGCTGAAGGGCCGAAGCTGGGGCCCTGTTTGTTCTCCACGTACTGTATTTATGCTGGTGTTTGTCTGAGCCTTTGACCGGTATACTACGCATTTAGGGTGACTGTGGCTGCGCGTGTGTGTGCGACTGTGTGGCTCAGTTAACTCACAATCCCTCAGCACCCTCTTAAATCTATACCCAATAAAAATCAGCACCGTCTCGAAAAACAAAACCCAGGGAAACATCTGTAAAACATTGATTTTGCAGATTGCAAACCAACTGCATGGCTAATGAGAAAAGAAATCATTTTTGATTAATTAACCCAAAAATTGGAGAATCTAAGCCCGCCACCAGGGAGATGACAAGTGCCGCAGGCCCGATCGCACAGGAGGAGGACATACAGTGCTCCGGAGCCGCTTCCAGGTCCAGCCCTGGCTGGAGAAGGAGGAAGCCGGGGCTCTGGGAACGCTGGAGGTTGAGGTATGGCTTCCATTAGCCAGCCAAAATCACCACGAGCCGCCGTGGTGATCAAATGGAGGAGGCAAATATTTTCCACCCAGTGATTGTGCCCGTTTATTCATGCAGGGGGAAATGTTGGTTAGCTATCAGGATAGGTGGAATTTCCTGCCTCGACAGTGCTGCCGTGTGTTGTTGGGTCTAACTGGGCTGCTTAAAGGGAGGTTTCCCCCAAGTGCCAACAAATACAGTATTTATTTTTGCGTTAGACCAAGGGATGCACTTCAATAGCAATGTGACCTGTTAAAAGGGGAATTTTGCCTACAAGCTAATATAAGTAATTTAGAAGAACTGTATAAAAAGTTTCCGTTTCTACTAATAGGAAACACAGGAAGTCCTTTTTTTATTTTGTTTGACTTGTGTGAACTAATCAAACACAATAAGAAGCTTGTTTGTCTGGTGGTTTTTCTGGCTCTACCACGCTCGGCCACTCATCCAGCATCTCAGTAGTCGCTCCTTCAAATAAATGATCGAGCCTGGAACTACGTGGCTGTGGAGGGCCGTCCGCACGCAGACGTGTGAAAACACACACTCTGCTCACACGCACATCAGTAAGGGTTTCTCGCACACACGCGCAAACACACACACACACACAAACACACACACACACGGTCACACAGTCACATGGGACCTGAGGGAGGCTGCGGAGCCAGGTGGACCTGCTGCACTCACAACACAGCTGGTTCCACAAGGTCAGCGAGGAGCTCGAGTGTTTCTTTGTCCATCTGTTGTGTTTGCTTTCTGTCACCGTCAAGGCAAATCCACTTGAAAAGTATAGATTAATATTTAAAGAACATGAGAAAGTTTTATTTTCCTCTTCTTTGAATCGGTGAGGTTTTTTTTTTTATTTCTCACCATCTTATTTTTCTGTCTTCCCATCAGGAAGGACTGCTAGCTGTTCCCTAGCAGCTCACCGGGCAGCTTCAGTAACTACCTCCCACCCCACTGATGGCTAGACAGTAGGCCATTGTAAAGCTGAATCGCCATGGATTTATAGCCACGGGCCCGGGTTCCCAGAATGCAATGTCACTCTGTAACACCGTCATCAATCTGCTGTCGCTGGGCCAAAGACAAAGAAGAGAAAAATCACTTCTGAAAAGTAGCACAACAAAAAGAGTTACACTCCTCTATGCGTGATCTCATTTTTATCAGACGCCTGTCGATCATCGGTGAACGGGCGTGAACGCAGGAAGCTTCCTTTCCTCACATCACACACCGTCCACAAGCTCCACACTGATCAGTTAACAAGAAGCTAAGGAGTGTGAAACTCTCCCACTGTAGCAAATCAACAAATGACAGAACTTTAAATCTCCATCACGCTGGGAAATCTGTAGTTCAGCCTTGTTCCACTCCATTCTTATCACACAATATTAGCACATGGATGATTAATTCGTATAAGGGTCGTTGTATTAGATCGTAAACTACTGAGTATTTCTCCGCTTCAGGTTAAATATTTTCACGCTCACAACTAAAAACACATAAAGCAGCTGAGACAATAGGCTGCTCTCTGTCCCCGCTCATAAACGCTCACCTTTCAGAGTCATTTCCCATGATCTACACACACAGATATTGAACATCATAAATCAGCTCCATAAAGAATGTCTGAGAGATTCCCTGTCTATTTAAAAAAAAAAAAAAAAAAGAGAGCAACCTAAATCCTGAAGATGAATGTGCTCTCAGACGCCCTCACAGCCATGGCAACCAGGGCACAGTGCCATTTAGAGGATCCAGGCGCTGACATAAAAGTAGCATTTCTTCAAGTCTCTCACGCTGATGCATCGCTTTAGTTCAAAGGGTTTTCGCTGCCCGCTCCCGTTTCCAACCAAAACACTGTCCTCCGTAGGGCAAATGCTGTTGCATAACATGACAAGCACGATGAATGTCCATTACAGTTCTTGTACGGAAGCTGCACTGGGTTGAAAAGCAAACAACTTGCTTGTGTTTTTTTCTGATTTTGTAATGTTTTTGTTGAAGTAAATACATTTTCACAATAGCTTTTCACAAAAAGCTTTTTTTAAGATATAGAAAGCAGGAAAAAACAAAAAGGTTATCTGCTACTAGAATATTCAATAAAATCAATTATAACAAAGCACTAAATAAAATATATTATATACAGAAAGGACATTTTTTTAAATGAAAGGCCTTTGGTTACATTTAATTAAGTCAATAAAATGTAGCAAACACATATGAAATCAAATAAATAATATAGAGAGTTGCTTTGCAGAGTAGAGGCAAGAAGAGACCGGTGGACTTAAAGACAGAGCAAAATTCACCCAGAAGGCAGTGCTGCGATTCTAAGAGTTCCTGTTGAAGCCTCAGATGCGTCAAGTACCTGATGCGTGTCTCCTTTAATTTACTATGTCAATAACGCTGCTGTGGAAACACAGCCGGCATGATGGATGGAGACGTTTTGCATGGACTTTCCTCCAAAGTGCCAATTCTTGCAAGTAAAAGGTGAGAAAATGAAGGAAACGAAAAGTGACGTTTTAAAATCAGTTCATGCTTTAACTGCTATGTGGGTACTGCTTTTATCTGATTTAGGGATTTCACTATATATTTTATATTAACAAATTTTCTTTCTTCTTTAAGTGCAGAAGAAATTTTGATTTTGGACCTACAGTATTTTCTCTTTTGTATAAGTAATTAGTCAAAATAGTATTACTATTTTTATTTATTTATCAATAATTGCAGGCATTAAAATCTTTAATCCTCAAATCAAATTTCCTCTTGAGAAATTGTTTTTAGAATAGAAGAAAGAAGTTTGGAAAAGTTTGAGTCTCCCTCATTATAACTGAGGACGTGAGTGTTTTCTCAGACAAACGGTGTTGACGGGAGGACACTGAGTTCTATTAAAGGTGGGAGGTGGAGGTGAGCATTGATTTTAAAGACAGTATTTCAAACTGCACCCCAGAGTACAGGCAGGGCTCTCACACCGATGACACTAATTCTTTAGGGAAATTCATGTTAGTTGGTGTCTAGACGTTTTATTACTCGGCACCAAAGTGTCGCTATGGCCCCGTCTCAGAGGCTCAGTTGTCCAGTTGCTTTTTTCACCCACACCAGCTTCGTTTGAACGGTTGCTGGCTCATAATCCAAGGTGCCTGTTGTGAGTGAGCTTCATTAATTGTGCAAGAGTGTGAGCGACTAAAGAGAATCCCCAGCAACAGGAAGCGCCTTAACCATCTTCATGGTGCAACAGCCTTTACTGTAGACGGGCGACACAAGGCAGTTTGACCATCAGATGAATTTTGCTCATGTTTTGTCACAATTTCCAGATATTCTGCCGAAGACAATGCAAAATAAGCAGGATCTGTGAAAAACTGCTGTATTGGGATTCCAGAACAGCCTAATGGCACGACAGGCAGCGCTCTAACAACGTGGCATCAAAGTGGAAACATACTGTCTTTCATGTATTTTACAGTCAGCTTATTCCTCCACACACTTACAGGTTTTAGTGTAATATGTGGCTAAACAGGAGTTGCTGTTGCTGTATTTGTTACAATACAATACAAAAACATGCTCTCGCTACAGTTGACCAGTTCATGAGCTCTCAATATTTTAAGACACATCTAAAATAAGAATCAGAAGATTTGAGAAAACTTTTAATATATACTGTACGTAAGAGTGAGCTATTGCCTTTAAAATATTTAATGTAAAATTAATGCATTTCCCTTTAGTGCTGCAGCATTGTTTGGAAACATCAAATAATAAAGTGAGAAATAAAATATTTGTGTTGTAGTAGAGGGATGTTACATGTCTCTATATTAATAGTAACTGTGATTGACTTCACCAAATATACTTTTAAAAAAACAATTTAGAATTAGTTTGAAAGCAGAGTTTGAGCACTGAAACGATGACGTCCGTTTCATCATACCGAGTTTAAAGCAGACACTTTCACACAGAAAACACACACACTCAAGCTGATTAGCGGCGCTCCTGTGTGCGTGTCGTGTTTTAGTGGAAAATTACAGCTCTTTCAACAATTCCTCAGTCGGAATCCCGTCCTAAAGTGGATTTTATCTGCAAATCACAATTATTTTGTTCATGTTCTGTTTTAATGGGAAGCCCCGCTGGGCTGAAGAAGACGCTTCTCTATTCATAAATGTGTCACTGCTGGGGAATCATTAACTTATTGTTAGCGGAGCGACTGATGGCTTATTGACATGACAACACTTTTGTCTTTAAGCCCATACGTCCATATCACTGAAAACAATGTCATCTAGCCCATTTCCACCACTCCCCCTTGTGTGTCTGAGCTCAGAGGAAGGCTTTTCAGTGAAGAGGAAACAAAAAAAAAGTGCCCAGCAAGAGATAAGTGTAGGCTGGGCTTCTGGGAAGAGTGGAGAGGTTTTCTTTATGAGGAGGAATAGGAAAACAAAAGCACCAGATGCCCTGCTGAACGGGCCACCAGTGGATCAGATCTGCTAAAAATGACCTGATCCACTGGATCTGACTTCGGTTCATGTAAACTTAAAAGAAGTGTGAGGATTGTGTCAGAAGTGGAGCTCGTCGCTGATTTGTACGGCCGGGACAGTCGCAGAGTCAGGCAGTTTGCACAGATGGTGGCCATCCTCGGTCAACATGCAAATAAAAGTGGAATGAGCGTCCGTCACCCCCCCCCCCCCCCCCCCCCCCCCCTCGTGTCCAGCCACGCTGCGCTCCGTGAAAGCAGACGCAGATAAAGGGACGGGTGTAAAAGTGTTTAAGTAGGCAGAAGTTGTAAAGGAGAGAAAGGCCGAGTCGCGTCGCTCTGCTCGTGCAATCCTTTCTGCCTTGTTGAACTTTATTAAATTCTGTCCCTGCTTCCTTCCCGTCTGGCTCCTTTTGTCAGCTTCTTCACATGCATCACTCTTTCTTTTTTTTTTTTTTACAGAGGTTTTGTGGAGGGCTGAAAGAATGCGTTGGCGATAATCACTTTACAGTGTACCAATAAGAATCCCACAGAGGTGATTCACGGTGTAACACAGAGGAGCGACGGGAATCTGAGCAACAGCTTCTGGTCAAAAAATGGGAGTTGAGGCTAAATTTCTGTGTCTTTAAATGCAACGCAGCCTGAGTTTACGCCACAGAAGCTTACTATTACTGACTATACTACTACCACAACTGCTACACTTTGGTTTCTTCTTTTTCACAATGCAATTTTAACCAGACGTATATAAACTTAAGCTTTCAATCCATATTTTTTTCCAAACATCACTAATCATATTATGCTTCTTATAACTGTCAGATAAAATGCACATAAAGTACTGGAAAACTGTTTTAATATTTGTGGGAGATGTTTTTTTTAATATTAGTCATCTGTCAAACGCTCACATTTACAGTATCAGACAGTTATTTAGGAGTCCAAAAGTGATAAAAGAGCATGTGAGTCCAAATGTATCTACTTCAGGGATATACTGTAGCAATATTTGAGCATTTTATTTATTATTTATTCTTAAACAAGTAAAAGCTGTTAATGTACCAACACATACATTTGCACATATACAAGAAAATGCATTTCAGCCTTGAGGTGACATACTGTAGTACTTGCTTGAACGGAGCAGGAACATATCTAGTTCTACCCCATGACCTCACCTTTTAATCACTCATACCAATTCAACATTTAGTTTATGTTTAATGACTAAGTTTATGACTAAGTGACTAAGTTTAGTTAAAATTCATTTCACGACATGACTACACACAGTAGATGGAGATGGTTCAGTCCTCTTACAGTAAACAAATCCTGACATTTTCTGGGATTCCTGGAGCTGAGACGTTACGGCTCAGCTCACCTCACAGCACTTCCTGTGTCTAACAAGCAACTTTGGTCCTGAGGGGTTAAAATGGCAGCGTGACTCATGGGTGATCGCTGGGAGATCTGAGCAGAAGTGGTCCTGGAGGACGGACCGAGAGCCCCCAGTGACGTAGCAAATGCGTAGCAGCCCTGTAAACGCCCCCTAAGACCCTCCTCACAGACCTGTTGCTCCGCCAGGTGCAGCAGTGAGTAGGTTTATGTTATGAGATTTCATCAATGCAACTGTAATGGACAGAGATGTAGTGCATAGAGACCAATCAGACACGACCTCTCGTTAGTCTAATCAATATAACTATGACAATAGGACGGTGGTCCATTATGTTGGTTGAGGAACCCGAAGCTATAGGTTCGGACAAAATGAACAAACTCAGCCAAACAAATGGAACACTGACGGATGGATGACAGGAAAAACTTTGCTAAAAATGTTTTCCATATATGTCTGACTGTTCAACATTATATAGACGATTAATTAATCTGTGTTTTCTTTAATTACTCCTTATAAAATATAAGCAAGCAGTGTTTAAAAATATAATATATATAACGTGGTTAAGAGATGACTTTATTCACCAGTAGCTGCGCTGGTGGATGGTGATACTGCTGCTGTTGTGTTCTTCTGGGCCAAATGACTTAAGGAACACAAGCTTTCTAAAATGTCCGAGGTTATTTCCAGGCTTCGTGTCTGTAGTGTGGCCATTTATTAGAGCGGCTACGAAAGCTCGACTAATGGATATGAAAGTCTGATCAATTGGCCAAAAAGGAGAGATTAGGGCAGAATGAATCACTACATTCCTGCCTCTTGACAAGCATGTCATGTCTGGAGGCCTCTCCAGAGACGCCGCCAATTGATGCCTATCTTTCATCATTCCAGCTTTAATCTGACGTCCATGCGCTTCATAATCATATCAGCAGAAAATCTATATCATCTCATCTTCTCCTTCCTACCTGCGGAGCCCAATGTAGTTTTTAGTTCTTATAAGAAGAGGATGAAAAAAAAAAAAACGAACCTGAAAAACGGCGAGGGACATGTTTCTATCTATTGATCACAGGGAAAAGCAGAGAGCTCAGATAGCGAGGCGGCAACGACGGAGGGGAAGAAAAGTCGGTGCCGTAAAACAAACAGCGCGTGTGAAGTGACATTCTGGGGAGAAGTGGCAGACTCTCTCCTGGTGCCGCCAAACAAACAAACAGAAGAAGCAGACAAAGTGCAATCGCTGACCTTTGTTCAAAGAAGCCATCTAATCTGTTTCCACTTTACTTAATTAGAAAAAGCAGAGGGATTTTTAATGTGCACAGTGTTAATGGGAAACAGCTCACAGGTGCTAATTAAAAAGAAAAAAATGGATTTGTGAGGTAACTTTGAGCTCATTAATCCACATATTCATCTATCACTAACTTGGCAAACTTCTCAGATTAGACGTGAGTTTATCCAAATACTAATCACCCAAATGTTACGACATGTCACGTTCGGCCGTGTTTTGAGAATAAAAACATGATACAATACGCGGAACTCGCTAATGCTTCGTGAATTACAGGGTCTGGTCTTCGTCAAACCTTGGAGCGCAGTCATTTAAAGGCCTGACGCTTTTCCCCCCACTGAAGGCTGCAGCGCTATGCACACGCCGATTAGCCGCCGCTTTATAGGTTCCACGTAGGTGCGGCGCTTGCCCTTGAGGTGGCAAATTCATTTCCTCTTTGACTTTGACTGCTGCGAGGAGCCGGCGCTGCCACGGAGCAGCGATCGACTCCGCCATGAGGATCAGACGACGCGTCAGCGGCTGCTGATGAGTGAGAGGCGCTTGGATCCGACTGTGATGAAAGCCCGGTGACACAGGACAGTGAAGGCAACACCAGTTTAAATACATGCTCAACATCAGAATACACAATAAACACTGTCTTTAAAAAGTTAGTGTATAAAACAAACTAAAACATATTCACCTTCTGCAATAACAACATTAAAAAAACATCAATAATAATTTTATGTAATTGATCAATTTGAACAGTTCGTTCACCTACTCGCTCTCTCTCTCTCTTGCTCATTTAGCTCTATTAAATTTTAATGATATTAAGGACTCTTTAAAGAAACTGATACGAAACCAATCATTGTATAATCCTTGCACATGATGATCAGGACCAGGCACATATTTTGGTGGTATAGGTCACAGTAGCCGGTGAGCTTCACCCCATGCTACGCACCCCTCACCACATTAAAGCCCCGCTTGCATTGGCAGTGTGTGGTCTGCCTCTCGGGGACGGCAAGGGGACACAGGAAACAAATTAGCTTTCTTGACCTTGGCCCAAGTTTCCCTTCCACCCTTCACCCCGCCCCCTCTCTTCCCTTCATCTGGACACTTCAAGGGTCAGCCGGATGACAGCACGCCGCCCGCGCCTTGTCGGCAGCGGGGGCGCATGTGGATGAGGAGCTCGTGCGAGGCTGACGCGCTACGTGGGGAACCGGGCTCTGTGCATGTAGTCGACGTATAGATGTCACGCTCCTCGTGCCGAGCAGAGGAGTCGTTTTAAGTTGAAAATACAGGAAAGAAGTGAGAGCCAAGGTGATGCTTTTCTTTTAGGCGTTTGTGGCTCCACAGCTGAATTTCAGCGTGAGATTAAACAGTGAAATTATTGGAAGCTGGAACATTTCCTGACAACGCGAAACAGTCATGAAGTCGTTTCCCTTTATCCTCCTAAGGTCACACACACACACACACACACACACACACACACACACACACACACACACACACACACACACACACACACACACACACACACACACACACACCACAACCGTAAGTGAAGACTAGATCTTTCTCTTTTTCCCACCGCTACTTCTGTCCGAGCCTTGAGCGAGAGACTTTCAGCTATAGGAGTGAAAAGCATCCTTTCGATGACAGATATTGGATTGCAACAGCCGAACGGCAAATCTAATTCTCCAAGTTCACGCCAAGGCACGTCTGTGTGCATCGCCGTTTAGCCTGAGAGCTAAAGAACCCGCGGCGTCCACAGGCGGGAGAGTAGCAGCACTATATTAATGCTCATACTCTTCATTGATCCACGAGGACTCCTTAATCTCGTGGGCAGCTTCCTGCTACGTATATTTCATAATGTGATACATCATGCATCAATAACGTTTGTGGGCCTATACTTTGTCACGCTGGCTCACAGCATTTATTGATCCCTCAGCGAGGTAAACATGTCTTCGGCACACGGGCCTGTCAATCCTTGCAGATATAACAAAATTGTCAAGGCAACATCCTCGTTATCAGACGCGCTAACGATGACAGGGATCGATAGTTAACATGACAAGATATTATCTGCAACGTTAATAACTGCCAGGATGGAAAATGAGGAGGTTAAAAGAGAAACCCTCAGCGTGGTTAAAGGAGCGCGAACGCCTGGTCGACACACGTTTTTATTGCTCACCACCCTAAACCCTCGGCTCTGAGGATTATTTATTTGACGTATGATTCAGCTGGAGTTCTGGGAAAGCGCGACAAAAAAAAAAAAAACATACAGTAAAGTGACTCAGGGCCTCGGCTTTGGCAGCGCAGCCAATGGACCAGACCCCTGTGACTAAACAGGGGCTTAGGCCAGAGCAATTTCCTTCTGCAGGCATCCAAGTAAAAAATGATTATAGGTGAGCATTTGCAGCAACGTTTATGCGATATGGCTTTATGAGTGTGTTGTGTGTTTTTTTTTTCTTTTTTTGTACAAACTCCCCACAGCTGTTCCGCTCCTGCAGATGTTGGACCTAAAGTTCTGTATTTTACTCCTGACAAAGTGATGAATGAAAAGAGACCTGGCTGGTTTTAAAGTATTTTTTATTTCATAAAGTTTTTAATATCTATCAAATAATTTGTCATTCTGTTTTTTTTTTTTTACGCATCTGAGTCTACGTCTGGGAGTATGAGACCAATTCAACTAAATCCAGGAATAAATGAAGGCAATTAGGAGCTAAAATAATCTGCAGGGTGAAGCCACTAGTTGCTGATGCCACGGTCGGTCGCGTGTGTGCTTTGCTCTACTCGCGTCGCCGGCAGTCTGAGCCCAGACGAGGGGAAGTGAAAGTGCTACTGCAGCCACAACACAGGTCGCATCACAGCCACAGTTTTCCACTGCAGAGTGCAGTCGCTCTTCTCGTTTTACTCGCAAAATTGCAGAAGAATCTGAAAGGATGATCCTTAGATTGACTCATGAGAGAAATTACAGTGTGAGAAATAAAACAATAAATATATAAAATAAAAAGGCTGATTGGTATTCTCTTTTTTGAATTGACTTTTTATACAATGAATACTGTATGATTTGAAAAGCTTAATAGGACTACATTACGTTTGTGTTATCAGAACGCCTGCTGAGGAGCTCCCTGTGGCATTAAAGCCGCTTTGATGAGCTGCACCTTAAAGTGGAAACACGCTACGTGTTGCTCAGTTTGATGTTTATTTTGTCATTGTGTCAGATACCAAGGGAGGCAGCGAGAGGGGAAGTTGTGGGGTTTGACAGTGGCAGATGTGGCAGTGTAAAAAAAAAAGATCCGAGCAAAGGAGGAGAGCTATTTGTGTGCAATGAAGAAAGACATAAAAAACACCCTCGCGCTGAGATAGTTGCTCTAAGTGAAATACCTGGAGATTGCATGTTGCTTTGCATTTGCAGGGGTATTCAATTTTAATTAGGGTTTTGGAGACATCTTTTATCAGACTGTCACTAATCTTTCTCTCTCCCCCTCCCACCCTCCAACCTCCTCCATCACACACACACACACACACACACACACACACACACACACACACACACACACACACACACACACACACACACACACAGAGTCACTTATCGTTTAATCCCAGCTTCCTAAAATGTTAATTCACGACCATCAGAAAAAAAAAATATGGAATTATACAACAATTTGTCTGATACACGCATTATCAAAAAAAAAGCAATGAACTGGGGACAAAAAGCATTGTCCCATTTCATTTTGGAGAAAACACCATTACCTCTACTTTTTAATTGCATTTTCTTTGGGGCAAAGGTGATAATTAATTTTGCTCAGGGAGACGCACATGAACCAGTAACAAGAATATACAAAAATGCTAAGTAGAAATTTTGCCTTCAGTCCAACAATAACTATTTAAATTCTAGCAATGTTACTCTATAAAAGCATAGTGCGGGACAGAGGGGAAATAAGATATTATAGTCTATTTTCACACACAACAATATGCTAATTCCTTTCAAGTAGCACTGAGTTAGGCTCACAAAAACAAAGAAAAATAGAAACAAAATTGTAGATCAAAACTTTTCAAATTAAAAGTACTAAGTAGTTGCATCATAATCATAAAAGCACAGCAGAATGACTTCTATGTTTATGAAGGTGTTAGTATAAAGCACTGTTTTCCGGAGGCCTTTCTTATACTATTCACGTAAAACATTTCAGTATCACAAATAAAAAGCAGATTTAGTGCAGTTTATTCCTAACTATATTTCCACGATATTACTAGAACAGGTCAAGTTGAACCTCTGATGCCAAACCAATTTGCATACGCTTTTATAAAACGTTCTAAGCATAAAGATAGAACAAACTTCTGCCAGTAAAATGCACCCCGTCCCCTGGTTTCGTTCCGAGTGTGTGGTGGTGGTGTGGTGGTGGTTAGCCTGTCTCCCTCTCTTCATTCCTGGCCCCCTTCCATTGTTAGTCACCTTGTTTATTGGCTGGAGCAGCCCTGGCGTACTGGACATCATCTGAAACTACAAACGACAGGATGCAATAAGCTGGAGAATAGCAGCAATCTGAGGAAAGTTCTCCATTCACCAGGGCTCCCTAACTCTCTGTCTTCTTATCCTGGGTAGAAAATAAAAAAATCAATACGGGCTCACAGGGCTTGATAAAAGTGCTGGACAGGGAGAGGAGCAACGCTGGATATAGTAAATTAAAGTGATCAAAATTTTCCAGTCGACTCAGCCCACAGCCTACATAAACTAACAACCCTGTCTCCACAACTGTCCATCATCCACCTCCACCCTGCACCTTCATCTACCTCCTAACTTTGGTCCTTTTTTAATTTACGTCAATGTTTTTTTTTGTTTTTTGCTTTCCAGTTGATTCTACAGTATCAGGCACATGTTAGCACATGTGAATAATTGTAACAGCACAGTTCTCATAATTGTTTGTGATGCATGTATATAGCAGCGTACGGTAACAAACTTATAGCTAACGTGAGCGATGTGCTCACGTTAGCTAGACAAATGTAACAGCATCACCACACAAAGCTTGTCACTTGCTTGTGTAAGCGATGCTAATTAGCTAATTAGAGATGCTAATTAACTTTTCATCTGCTAACTGCCGTGTCTTTTTCCTAGCATGAAGTCAACAAGTCCTCCAAGCTAAACCTTCCTTCTCCTTGGATGCGTGGACATTTGGCAAAACAGCGCCACCGCGGCGGCGGGCGTTTGTTGGAAAAAAACATAGAAAAACAGGAGATGATGAAACAAACTAGTAAGAAGGAGCTGCTGATAATTCTCTGCAGAGTTGTTGCTTGAGGCAACACGTCTCCTTGTGTAGTCATGTTTTCCATCATTTAAAAAAATTCTTCCTCAACATTAGCTGGTAGCCAGGACAACGCTAGCCTCACACAGCAGCGGCTGTGCTAATGCTAGTTTCCTCAAAATTAAGACCATAAATCCTGTTGCTTCTCGTGATAAATAGTGTGTTGGTGCCTCTCCACCCTCGTCTTCCTCAAAGGAATTGTATCCAACCTACTTTTCCACTTGAAGGATACCGTATATGTTTTCTTTTTTCCTTTCGGCTGTAAATTCAAATTTCAAATTTACCAACAAGTAACATTACTGTATGAGTTATGATGTGATTTATGATGCACACTCATCTGATAATCCAGTGTGATAATGCGCTGCGTTAGATTATGACCCTCATCGCACTGTTGTGCACACCTTCATCCACTCTGTCACTTTGTCTGACCACACATACACTAATTCAATTACAGTAATTCCGGCAGCAGCTGACACCATGGCCGCCCTGCACCGGGCCCCCACTTGGCACCGTGTCCGCCTAACAGTAAGAAGGGATTAATAGGGATTGGCCAATCCCATTCAGTCTCATGGTGTGTGAGCTTTACCTCAGAGCTAAGCTGCCCACTGATAACTAGAGTTTGACGGCTCTGCTCCACACGGAGGCGAATGCCCTGATAGTGGTCTTATCTTTACATTCTCTTATGAAAGGCCGCATTGAGATTCATTTCTACTGGGACACGCCGCCTGCTTTGGAATTACCTCAGCCTCCATTGCTGGTTGTTGCTGCCGAGTGGCGCAGCAGCTACATCTCCACCTGTCTTCCTGTACATGCCAATGTGACAGTGGTTGTGAGTGTTAGGGATCAGCTTAAAAGCAACACCTACAACCCGGGCCAGCACTTGCTGTGGCCTAATATCCTGTTGACCCAGGTTAGACAGCAGACAGCCTTGAGACACTTAAATCCAGCCGTAACCCTGAGCAACATGCACATGTCCTGTTAGCTCACATCACAGCCTGACTTTTCAGGGACCTAGCGTGGCCTTCAGCCAAAAGCCTGCGCAGCCTTTCTCCTGTCAAACGTGCCGCACAGAGAAACTTAATACTGGGAATCGCAAGTGACGATGTGAGGTAGAAGCTCAGCAACTTCATCCAATAATTACACAAATTTAAATAATAGCATTATGTCTGTTTGTATTTTCATGAATACTATTTGTTGAGGACAGGACGCTGCGGAAATGAGAAAGTCAACAGATGCATCAGTTCAAAGGAGGATTAAGGAAGAATCCTGTTGATCAACGTGTCTTATTAATCTCGTATTAGCCGCGGACATCCTGATGGTCAACCTCTGCCTGTCTGTGGCCATGTTTATCTATTTTAATCTCTTTATAAAGCAAAGCGATTCTAATTACAAATGCCACGAGAGTCAATCCAATTGAATAACAGTTGGCGGACCTGTGTTTAACACCTAAAACCTTCAGGAAAGATTACGGGCGGGACATCGCGTGCATATGCGAGATGCAATGACTCAGATGCATCGCTCCTAAACCGTTTACCTAAGTGTTGCTGTCAGAGTCGCACGAGAGCCAATTAATTGCGGGTCTTCGCCGAACGCTCAGACGTGAACCCCGAGCGACGGCGCAGGCAGGAGTGGGACCAGGATGTTCTGCGTTTGCAATCAGCACGGCGCCGACTAACAAAGGCTCCTTGAGATCAATGTGAGGTTTAGTCCTATAATTCTGCAAACAGCTTGCAGCAGATGTTGCAGAGTCTCAGCCTGCTCGTAGAAAGAGCAACTGATGAGTGTATCTCTTTTTAAACACAGACATTTACACACACACACACACACACCCACACACACACACACTGAGTGAAGCTCAGTGAGGGGTCCTTAGTCACAGCTAAATATTTGACTGATCAATGAATGATATGAGGAAAACCTGGAGAGTTTATTTAGCTTTTATCCTTTTCTTTTTTTGACCCATTTGTACCACTGAATATATTTCTCTCTCTGCTAACAGGCTTCAAGCCCAGCTGAGGTATTAATTAAAATCTAAATACTAAATATTGATTGATACGTTATCAGGGCGTAGCAGTTGGTCTGCAGCCTATTGATCCGGCCTGTGATTTATTATTATATTTAAGAAAAATCATTTTGCGTGATTATACGACGTAATGGATTTTTAGTGAGGGGTGTAATTCTTTTTTTGTATCGCGATTGTTATGGGGAAGGTGGAGCAGATTTCTCAATTGCATTCGGAGATCACTGATATCCTTGCCTCTGCAGACACCGACCCCACCCCACCCCCTCGGGCCCCCACCTCCGACAGCCCTGCTCCGGCCTCTGAGAGGCTAAAGCTTGTGTAAGAGAACGATCCCCACTCTTGTCATTGGGAATAATGGGTATTGGGATTACCTCTTTAATCACAACAAAGATTAACAGATGGTATGAGAACAGTTATTAGCAAGCATCTTGCACTCATCAAATCAATAAGATGATTTGTAATCAGACTGTCGGTGCAAGTGAAAAGGGAGCCGGGGCCGTTCCCAGTGAAAGATCCTGGCAATCAGAGGCTACTGTGTTGCAATTACCTCTCCACAAAATAGGTGCTCTTCCTCTGGCTGGCAGTCCTCCAAAACACACAGCAGACTGATAGCAACACGGGGCATTAACACAGCAAAACACAATGCGCTGCATGGGTAACCTTGTATTTGATCAGGTGTTAGGTCGCCCTGTGATTTCATTTCACTTTGTGCTCTTTAATTCGACGGATCTCGCCGTGTACTTGAGGAGAAAAATCTAAATGTTTACACGCGCTGTCTGCGGCTACAAAAGGCCGTATAGCTCATTAGCAGGTTACCATAAATAAGTCAGACGAGGGACAAAGCGGGAAGCGCGCGGGAACTGCACAGAGGAGCGTTTCTCCCTGGATACGAGGAGAAGGAGACGGGCTGAAGGACACGCCGCTGCATCTGGACTGTAAAGCGTGTGCAGTGGGCGACTCAACATATTAAAATAGCTTTAACATATTCTTTAACATATCTAACATATGCTCAACATGTTTAAAAATCTCATGAGAACAATTCACTCCTGGCTATTCATTCATTCATTCTGAGTTTAATGTGGAGAAAGCAGTTTGGGATTTTCTTCATTTTTTTTTGTTCGTGTGGATTTTGACCTGATTAATTACGTTCCACATTTAATGCTTATATTAATTACTGTATATGCTCACTCTATGACTTTGTATTTAATTTTATTTTTTTACTCAATTCCATAGAAATGAATCCTACCTTTTAAAATATAATCAGCTATTACCCAGATGCTTATTCCATTATTGATCGTACAGGATAAACCGGAGCTAGCCTTGCTTTTCTCCCACCTTGTACCAGTAGTGGACGACATGTATCACTTCAGATCTACCTGCTGCTATTAGAGCTCAGAGGACGTTTGCAATCAAACTCACTTTGTTGGTAGTGAAGCTTTGCATTGCTGCGTGGGTCTAGAAGTGTCTGGACTACACTATAGAGGGAGACCCAGTCGACTTTAAATGTGTATATAATGTTTAAGGATCATTTCTTTCTGTGTGTCTGTGTGTCCTCAAATGAAACTGCATCAAGCACACACACACACTCACACACTCACACTCACACACTCAGACACATGATGTGGTTGCTACTTGCAGTATGACAACTTTTCTACTTTCAGTCATGATGCAACACACACACGCACGCACGCACGCACGCACGCACACACACACACACACACACACACACGCACGCACACACACACACACACACACACACACACACACACACACACACACACACACACACACACACACACACCTTTACATTGTCACTAAGGCAGTGCAGATATGCACTTACCAGGATTAAGCAAGCCAAATGGTGCCAAAACAATGACAGCATGGAGTAACTGATGCTCTTTAAATATTCAAAGACCTCTATTGAACAGACAATGTGGCACACATATCACTGGGCCACAGATCCCTGCAGCCCAGTGGTCTGGCTGCTGCTCTAATGCACATGCACCTCTCTCACTTTAACCCCCCACCAACACATTAGGAGTGCTACACCTCCATGCAAAGTGACACACGAGTTCCCAGTACAGTTATAAACATTAGACTGCTTTTCTACACAGACATTTGAAAATAAAAAAAAAAACACTCTTGTATGTGTAAACGCAAACAGGAACTCACCCTTACCTAAATGCAGCCACACAGGCACCCCTCCCCTCGCACGCTCACACACACTTGCTTGTTGAGTGGCTAATATCTTTCCAAGGTCAAACCTGACAAGGAATTCCAATGAGATTAAGTGTCATCAGTGCGGCTTTAGCCCCTTTCTGCTCATTGTTCTTGGAAGTGGCATTAGCGCCACGGACGGCCACGGCCTTGGACCTGTAAACCCTCTTCCCCTCCTGTGTTTGAAGCCAGTGTGCGCAATAATATTCGTAGATTCATCTTTATCAAGGAGAGTTGGGCTGCAAGTGCTGCGCTTTTTAATCAGTCTAACAGTGTTTGTTGTGCATGTCAGTAGCCATATAAAAACACAGATTCCGCCATTGATCACCTGTATGATAGTTTGTTTTAATCCCACACATATACCTCAATGAGCGAGTTTTTGTGCGTGTGTGTGTTTTACTCACACACACTTGTAGCTTCGAAGCAGCCTTGTCAACAAGTCAGCCAGGATTTTCCACGTTGCCGCTCACACTGAATTTGACACATAGTCCTTCCGTGGCAGCAATGAGCATTTTGTCATCTCCTCTCGAGTGCCAACTCAAAGTCCAATTACACCCCAGCTACTAATTTAATTACAGTAGCAGAAGAAATGGGTTGATTGAATTCATTTCAATTAGGCCCGATTCCTCCAGTCAGATCAAATTTTACTCATCACACGTACGAGCTGCCCATCACATTAGATCTCCACATAAACACATAAACAGGGTCCCAATATGATGCATTAAGATCTATGGCTGACTTCACTGATGTACAATAGTAAATAGTGACCAAATGGAATTGTTAAAAATTGTAATAAATATTAAAAGTATCACATTAATGCAAATGAGACTGTGATAAATGTGAAAGGAAAACACTGTGGTTTCACAACAGAAACACTGTCAGTGGCCACTTGATATAGTCGCAGCTACAATAGTCATTACTTATGCATGTCTACAATTATGCACCAAATAGTTTTACAGATCCAACTCGTGGATACTTTAATCATTTAAAACAATAGGAAAAATAAATAATAACATGACACATGAGAAAACTTACACTACCCCAGTCTCTTAATGTGACACATGTCATTAAAAGTGTTTTCTTAGTCATAATTCTTTATACAGCATAAAAAGCAACCCAGTATCACAAGAGGAATATGCAGGAATAAAATAACAATAGGCTACTGTTCCACAACATAGAGACAGAAATGTTATTAATAAGATCCGCACTTCAAACAAATGACTTTAACGCACAATCCATATAACAGCACCTGCCACGAAATATTAATAATTCTATTCAAAACGTTATCAGAAAATAATACATAATTATCATAATAATTGAATGCACGGAGGCATATAATTGTTCATTTGTTTAAATAACATTGTGGTCTGTTAAAATACAATAGAGCAACGGAGATTTCAAAAATGTGCTTATTGTTTTATAAGTTGTCACATTCACAAAACTTGCGAGACCGTGTGAGAAATGAAAGATTTCAAAAGCGGAGAAAAAAGTCAGGAGATGAAACTAAAGTATTAATAAGTTGAGTATAAAGTCCCTCCTATAATCTTTCATGAGCTTAAAAAAAGTGATGCCTTGACGCTGATTGGTGCAGATCAAATTCTCAGCAGTATGCCATAGGCTGACATAGGCTGCTACAGTAGCCTGCGGTGCGTTTAAATGCCTCTTGGCACCAGTTGCGGCGGCGCAAAGACGTCTGATTGGACACTGACGCAGGGGACACAATATTCCAGACCGCGCCACTCAAGCCACGGGCTTTTCTATAGCCTATCAAACGGGCATGTGTGAATCATTTCTTTACACTCCCGCCGTGATGACGCCTAACGAATACCTTTAAACCCGAGACGAGCACCTTCATTGACGATGACGCGCGGCGGCGGCAAAAATGATTAGTCAAATGAACGCGTTCGAACCGCGGGCGTCGTTTACCTCTCGGCGTCTTCCGCGGGGTCCGGCCTCACGTCGGCGTATCCGCAGCGGAGGCGCGCATAAGCCGGCGGCGCACTGCGGAGTGTGAGAGGAAAGGAGAGGAGTTCTCACAGAAGTGAAGCCGGAGCAGTTTGTGAAGCAGACAGGGCCAGTGGAGAAGCCAAGTAGCCCCTTTTTCTTACCTTGCGCCACAGATCCAGAGGGGGTGAAATGGGTAAAAATGGTTGTTTGGGTGATTACACGTTTCTCCTCTCCCACACTCCCTCCTTCCTCCCTTCATCCCTCGCCCTCCTCCTCAGCACCCCCCCCCCCCCCCCCTCCCCCCCTCCCGCCTCTTCCACCAGCGCTGCTCTCCCCTCTCTCGGTGAATAGAGAGTGGCCCCGTTTGTAATAGCCTCTATGGGGCTCCAGCTATGCAGCAAAACAGCCCGTCTTTTAAGGTTAAAAGATACCTCTGAGGCGCATCCGGTACCAGCTGTATCATAAAACAAACGCTTTTTTTTTACTCTTCCTCCGCGGTGACTTAAATGGCTGTTAAATTGTTGTTATGTGCCATTGCGCTTTTCAAATTCATACTAATTTTGATTGTTTTATTGTGGATGGGCGGCGTGAGTGAGGTCCCCCCCCCCCCTTTGTTATAAAACAGCTGTATTTGTATGGAAGTGTAATTGCAGGTTACGCGCATCTCGACAATAAAAACTTTCACACCAAATGAATTACTTTCCCAGGACCCGAGCTGTTTGGCAATCTTAAACACACTGGATCTTCCACTCTCTCTCCCCCGTCCCTCCCGCCCTGTGTGTGTGTGCGTGTGCGTGTGTAGTGTATACCGGATTAAATGGCACCTCGTCTTAAATTGGCACTTTGCCTCGTTTCCCCTCTCCTTTCATCATCAGCAAAATAAAGATTAGGCCTACAGAGGAGATTGTAAAGGCTCGCCTTTCCAAGCGCAGGGATCTTCATTCCTCCGCCTTTGTGATGATATTGATGATGATGATGGCCAAGTGGACAGTTTGATTTTTGTGTGGCGAGCTAGTTATAAAGAATCAATATTATATCAAGGGGGTAACTTTGGTGATAAAGGACTTCAGCCACTCTGGCTATTCATCATAAGTCTGTAGCAAGCAGATAGGTCAAAAGAAATTATATTGCTCTAAAGAGTGTGTCTCCTTATCTCTCAGTACCAGGGGAGTGGAGGACACGCCGATCGATACAGTAGCTGCCGTATACTCCTTGCAATTATCAATAGCTGATTTTGTCTTCCTGGGGCTGCATCTATTAATACCAGATAATAACAGCCTTTTGGACATAACTTCTAAGGGGATGATGGAAGGAGGAGAGGGGGAAGAAAAAGAAGACGGGTGGGAAAAAAAAGGAAAGTTTGGTCAGAGGACGACCTTGTTGTCAACAGATTTGTCTCTCATATGAGGTGGACACAGGGGAATAGACAAGTCAAACAGACAAGAAGGCGAGGGAGGGGGAAGGAGGGGGGGAGGGAGGGAGGTGGAGCTCTAACCGCCCCCCACCCTCCAAACTAACAAAAAATGCTCAGTTACAGTAAAATGGGTTCGTTTTTAGGAACCTGCTCCGAAAGAGGAAAAGGACAGTAACATTTCCAACATAATCATTTAGCCTCATATAATCGCTTCCAAGGATTGGATTATATCAAATGCCTTAATGCGACATTTTAAAAAATCGGTGAATTAAATGAACTGACGTTGCAAATATGTTTATTTCATGTTTATTAATGAGTAAATACACATGTTTAGATTCGTATTCAAATGCTACATCTTGCGGCGCATCTTAATCCGTACAGTGCATTTTATCACCGTACTGTGGCCTCACGCAGTCACACATTCTCATTTGAAAAGCAACGTGTTTATTAGGGAGAAGCGTTGGTGTCAATAAACAGCTTTGTTTCTTTTTGCAGCTCTTTTAATGTAAATATAGGAAAAAATAAAATCTTACAAAATATCTAAGGTGTTGTTATATTAGTCCGTCTTTGTGATTTGTATTCAGTGTAACAGGATGCTATAAAATAAATCACCGGGATGTGATTACTGTCAGGACAGGACGGGACAAACCATGGACGCCACCGTGCGTAAATTCTCGAAGAGCCGTTAGAATAAAGACGCGAACTTATGACCACGAAATCAGAAATACCCTTTGTGTGATTAATGTGACCGCTGATTCCTTCCAAGCAGTCGCCGTTCAGCGCTGTGAGATGTGATTCTTTGGTGGGAGGTCAAATCTGGGTGTTCACGCTGGAGTCTGGGGGCTGTAGCCATTGAACAGCAACGTGGTGGTACATCCTAGTGGTGGCTGAAAGCAATGGGCTGAACCTCTGCTTGGGGGTTAACTCTCACACACAGCGCAGTCCCCCACACACACGGAGCCATGCGCAGCACCGAGAGACCGACGCTTCTCCCGGGCAGAAGATGACTCCAAAGTTGGCTTCGATTTGAACCGGTGAGCTCGAGCGAAACGAAGACGGCGGCTGAAGTTTTAAAATTGGACCACGAGCGCTGTTTGTTTGTTTAGTCGCCAAACGGCCGGGGAAAAAAAAGAGAGAGGCACTTTCGGAGAGCGCACCGAGGCGAGCGCGCAACCGGGAGCTACGGCGAGAGGAACTTGGTCGCGAGCGCAGACGCGGACGCAGACGCCGGCGCCACGTCTCTTTGGTGGGACAAACGAGCTTCTGACCACACTGACACTCATACCGTCGCCCGCAGGAGGACTCCCACTCATCGCGGCGGCGCTTTCTCGGAAGACGCGCGTCAAAGTTTGAAGAGCGGCGCCGCGCGTTTAAAACGCGAGAAACGCGCATACGCTTTATTGCTTTTGTCAAGAACTTTACTCATCCTGTCCACCGCCGTCGAGCCGCCACTCGACCGAGGAGATGTCCGGCAGGGGAAAACTTTCGCGTCCCGAGACGCCTCGGCGAGCGTAAACGTCGCCTCGTCTGCGTCCAAAGTCAGAAAGTTGCCGCGTGCGAAAGAACTGAACCCAAGACCTCAACACAGACGTTCACGCGACGCCGCCGCCTGAAGTTTTGGGCTACAAATGGGATCATAAAGGTCGCGGTGATGAAGATGAAAGATACTTCGTGAAGAAAAGCCGGCGTTGAATCCTGAGCACTCGTGAGTCGGTGCGCTGCGCGAGAGGAGGGGGGAAACAGTCTGACGTTCCCGGCTGAAGACCCCCCCACGCGCTGGGCATAACAAGAGATTTGGCGTGTTGTGCTGTTGGGGGAGGCTGGACAGTAAAGAGAAAAGAGACGGATAAACTCCGAGAGTGAAGCGGCTAATTGCTTGGCCCGTCCCCCATTACCATATCCAATGCGCGTCCGCTGGACTCCAGCCAATCCTCACCACCTTTACACGGTGCCATTAATCGCGAGGCATTATTCACTATCATAATTATTACACCGACATGCGCAATCCGACGCACGGCACCAGCAGCCACGGCAGCCGCACCGGCTAATTTCAGATCCCCCCCCCCTCCGCTCCGCGCCACTTCGCCAGCAGACTGTTTGCGAACTTTTGTGCGTGTTGCGTGCGCGTGTTGATTCGCTCGCTCTTCGCTGATGTATCTGCAAAACGCAGAGGCATCCCGGAGCGCACGAGCAGCAGCAACAGCAGCAGCAGCAGCAGCAGCGGCAGCGGCGGCAGCAGCGCCCGCACCGACGCCAGCAGCATGTCCCGACGCAAGCAAGCCAAGCCGCAGCACCTCAAGTCGGACGAGGATCCAGCGCTGAGCGGGGTGATTTCCGAGCACGGTGAGTGGCTTATGGTTCAGCTCAGATCTCCTTTCACACAACTTCCTCCTCACAGCTGGTGCCGCGTGTCCGCTTCACTTTGTTTCGGCTCTTTCATTTTTTTTTCTTTTACTCCTTTTTTAGTTTGAACTCAACGAAACAAAATAATACAAACTACGATGTAGTGTGTTTTTTTGCAAGCGAGTTGACATCAGGGACTACGTCTTTATAATGGATGAGCAAAAATGTAATTAAGTTATTTGGTTAAAAGTAAACACTCTGTCGAAAGCGAAGTGCACAATGTGTTTGTTTTCCCCGCAAAACTCTGTTTGCACACACGTCGTCCTGGCTGCATCATCGCTGTTATGTTATAAGAAGACTTTTGACGTCTGTGCAACCAATGAGTAAAATATTACACCACAGTTCACACGTATTTCGCCGAAGGCCTTTTACTGCAGGCCTGACTGGAAATAAAATTCATTTAATATTTTCAACATTTGCCAAAGGCGTGGGATTAAATATGTAGTCTTACTTTGAAGGGGCAGCGCGCAAACGACGTTAGAACTTGGACAATATTTGACACTGTCTCTTCCACGTTGCGTTTGAAATTCCTCACAATTTTAACAAATAGCTAATTACATTTTTTTATCATCTAAACCGGGGGATTAAAGTTGTTTTAATCATTAGTGTCGCCCGTTCCTCAGCGCTTGTGTGAGTCCCCGAAAGGCAAAATGCGGGCTCTGTTGCAGGTCGATGCCTTGTTTTGTTATGGAAATCTTTTTTGTTTACCCTCCTCACATAAATTGAGCTCACTTGATTTGTTCCCTCTTTTTTGACACAGCTCAATGAGACAAGGCTCATTTGTCTTTTATTCAGCACTCAGCCTTTTTTTTCGCAATAAAACGACCGTTACAGAGCTAAAGTCAGAACTAAAGAAACACTGCTGTAGCAAATGGATAATATAAACTGTGGCCAGACTCCGTTCCTATTATTGGTTTGTTAAAATATAGAATTTTAATTGCAGCATTTTTTACTTTTATTTTAATAAATGTGGAAAGAGCAAATTTAATTTTGAGAATATTTAGATAAATTGCTTTATCTATAAATACTCCCAGAAATAAGACAGTGATTTATTTTGTGGTATAATCATATTTTTTCTCACTATTACAACTGCTGTTCATTTATTTTCACATAGTTAAACTCATAGGTTTCCATAAAGTATTGAGCAAATCAATGCTATTATTTATGCCTTTCTACCTTGGCCCATTTTGGCCAGTTCACTTACTCACTCCCCCTCTCTCTCTCTCTCTCTGTCTCTCTCTCTCACACACACACACACACACACACACACACACACACACACACACACACACACACACACACACTTGAGAATACAAATGTGATGTAATCTCGGGGGAACAGTTCCTTTTGCATGGGGAAATGTCCACTCTGACGACTCTTGGCTCTTTTGTCCATTGGACTGTGTGGAGTTCTTTTTTATGTCATTTAATGGCGATTCACACAAACGCTGTCCTTGCTTCGGTGTTGAGATAACCTTCCTCAGATTATGGTCAGCGATATGTAACATCCATCAGGTTGCTGTCCTGTAGGATCCTGACGTGGAATTGAACTTCTCTGTTCCTGCAGTCTTATATTCAGATCATGACGTAGAATTGAATTTTAACATTATTTTAATATTAAGTCCAACAGAAAGAAGGGTTTTTTGTGGTCAGTCCACCTGGGTTGTTCTCTGTCTTTTCCCACGGTGCTTCTGTGTATGTACAGGTATCTGTTGAATGCGTTGTGTGCATGGTGTCCATGACATTGTGCTTCAGACTGGAAGTGGCCGTGGAATGTTTTCGCTCCTCTCCTTGTTGGGGCACTATAGTGGCTTGCTTGTTTTCAGGACAGGCATCGCAGTCGAACAATCGCGAGCCTTTGGCCGAGCACAGTGGGCCCATGCACGTCCACGCAAACCCAATAATGCCGCGTCTCATCCAAAGCTACCTTACAGGACGAGCTGCAGACGCCACAGCGTTGGTGTGGGTGCGTTATTGCAGCGTGATCGGATCCTCCGCCGCCCATGGCTGCGGTGCGGATGGTGACGACAGTATTGATCCTCGGCCTTGTCGAGCCGTTGCATATAATGTCGAAGGAGATCAGAAGTTCCAGTCGTCGGCTGCTTGATTTAGACTTCAAATCTTTGCACGTGGGGCTGGCGAGCACTGGAGGGCTCAAGGACACGCAACGTGCACGAGGCTGCATTTGAGGAAAAGTCTAAATTCCAGAATAGCCTATAGATGAGTGGAGTGTGACACCAACTTTTGCCTATTTTTGCCCGTCTTTCGAGCTGACCCTCGTCATCTGTGGCCGTTGTGCTCGGGACCTCTTTAATCTGCTGCATCCCCCGAAAGCACGAAAAACAAAAATCAAGTGCCAAAAAAGCACTTGTCTGGCGTATCATGACCCCCGCGGGCCTTCCAGACCCCCCCCCCCCTCCCCCCCGGGGGCACGGCGGCTCTGTACGTGTGTTAGCACAGAGAAAAGGGAGGCGGGGGTCGGCTTCCATAATGCTCGCTGACTTGACCTTTGCCAGGTCCTGCCTCTGGATGCGGAGCTCCTCGTACAATTAGAACGCGCGTGCCGGTGACCTTGGCAGCGCAGCGCACTCGTGTCCCAGAAAGTGTGAACAGCGACAGGCTTTCCATCTTAGCACCGCTTCCCCTGCATTCACTTTCAATGAGGGGGCTGCGTGTGGAATGTTCTCCCCATCCACGAACAGGATCAGGATGTAAATGTTCCTCTTATTAATATTATATATTTTTTTAAAAAAGCGCAGGTCACACCTTTAATAGAAGCTTAAAATATTCATGTTGCTGCATGTTTTGCTTCTCAGAGAACATAACGTTCGAGGCCGGACTGCACACACACACATCAGGCTGCAAAAATACAATATGTTGAGAAAATTCCCAGCTGGAAGTGACAACACAGTTGTTGCCCATTTCCCTTGCAGTGGGGCTTTGTTTGGCTTTTGTTTTAATTCCCTCTCACCATTGGGTGCAGGCCTGTGGACCACCCACGTAGTTGTGCCAAAGACATCTTTTAGGAGGCACTCAAATATGGCTGTGTCTTAATTACTAGTCAGCGCTGAAAACACAGGCGGACGAGTAAGATCCTGATTGAGAGGAAGGACTCGACTGAGAGGGGACGGCATTTTGCGGGTTTTTGAGAGGTTTGTGCCAAAGCTATCACACCTTCAAGTGACCAACACGTTTAGCTATTTGTTTTTTTTTTAGGTGTTTATCTTTGTGTCGATGATTTCATTGCTCATTAGGTCATAAGTTATTGTTACACATGAAAACATCTGAAGGAGATGCAGAGAAAAGGACAGATTCTCCTCTCATATATCTTAAACCTGCGGGAGTTTGCTTCTCCTTCATCTCTGGCTCCTTTGTACATTCGGAGACGTCGAGCCGCCTTGACCGGCGACACAGTCATCTGGACCGAGTGCCGTCACTGAATACTGTATTGCAAATGCTTACACAAACAAATCGTTAATGTTTTGGCTGCTTCACATCTGCAGGCAGTGACAAAGGCCTCTCTGTGAGTGCAGATATGACTGTACCACTCTGCAGCAGGACTGACCAGGCCGATGATACACACACACACACACACACACACACACACACACACACACACACACACACACACACACACACACACAGGGCTGCAGGGGTTGATCAGGCCTCTTTGAGTCTGAGGAGACATGGGATCATTCGAAGAGATGCATTGTGTGCTTATAACAACAGAGGCATTACTGTCCAGGGACCCGCAATAGTATATTTGTTTATTTGGAAAAATAAAATGCCATATGTATGGACGCAGCTTGAGGAAAGGACATTCAGACTGTTAATAAAGGGAGAATTATTGTCCTGTACCTTCATCAGCCAATGAAAAATTTGAATCAACACAAAAACCTGTAGACATGCAATGGAAGTATTTGATAGAAAAAAAGTGTAATTGGCAGAAGAATTCCGACGCTGTGGAGCCCAGCAGGCCGCCCTCCCCCCGCCCAGCTCGGGCTGGACCCACAGTGATGCATCTCTCTTTAGGGTCTCGATTTCTCCTCAGATGCGTGAGAAAAAGGCATTTTAAAGGGGCAGGAGGAGGAGGCAGTGAGTGCAGAGGCTCTTCGGACGCCACTCGCTGCCTCGCTTCGTGGAAATAAAATTCGGAGCAGCACAGTTTGGCTGTTGAAGTGTGAGGAGGGGATACGCCTGCAATGGCCACGGCGACGCCATTAACTTTACCTTAACGCAGAGTAAATGTTGCCACTGTCTTGTCTGTGGCTGTATTCATTAAGTGAATCTGGAAATTATTAAGACTGGGGTAATTTGCGATTGCTTCGCTCAATGCCCAGCTCTGTGGCTTTCACAGAATCAGTGGAAAGCATGAATACCTCATCTGATATAATATGTCAGATTAGCGGTTTCAGTTAGCATGCCAAAGATTGCTGAGCAAGATAGCGGACACACAGATTCAATGTCCACAATCTCCCTATTGACTATGCTCAGCTTAATATTTGCATCTGGGTAAATGAAGACTCTTAAAGGAATGAAAAACGGATTGGATTTTTTTCATCCAGTCCTTTCTCGTGGTACAGGAAAATCAATACCCCCCCCCACGGACACACACACACACATAGAGGAAAACACTTTTTCATTGTCTTGCAAAACACAAATCAACCACAAAATGTCGCCTTCACAAGCGGCACTACATGATGATCCTGCACTGTTTCACATTGATTGTGAATGCAAATGCAATCGATTATAAACATACACACCGTTTTATTATTTTCAGTTAAGGCAAAATTTAATGGTGTATTTTGGTGTCGACATACAGTAGCAAACTGACAGCAGCTTTTTTATTAGTAGTTACAAATTTTTTACTCAGTGTATTATTTATTTGAATTAATAAGAAAATCGTCATGACTAGTGGACGCTGCACATGAACAGTAAAAGAAAAACATATTATACAGTAAAATTAAAAATAATTGGAGATATTTTTAAATTGGTAATTTTTTACTTAAATTAGCAGCAACGTTTTTTTATTTTTAATATAGAAATATAATTTGTGACTTTGATGTAGTTAGGCTGTACAGTTTTATGTGCACGCTACAAAGCATCCTCCAATAACAGCAAAAAGATTTTCTTCAGATTTTCTTTTCACCTTTTTTTTTAAATTGTGTACAATATTTGTTTCTGTTGTGCGTCTGTGTAACTGTGTGAGAAGGTGCCAGTGAGTGTTAGGTCAGAGGCAGACAAAGGCCCCCACTTGTAATTGTATGAATGAATAAAAGAGATTGACAGTAATACCATTCTAATAACTAATCAGCTCAACACAATGCCTACTCATTTGTGTTGACCTTTCAACCCTCAATTATGGAAATGAGTTCTGCTGTCCGCTGCTGGGCTAAGGAGATTTTTAGCCTGCTGTCACATGCCGCTTACGACTGCACTGCCTTATTCCTCTTAACTGGTCCTGCAGCTGTGGTACAGGATTGAAAATGAAAACCATGAAACAAATGTTTTTCATTTTGTTTCATTTATGATTTTACGGACTAAAAGCTGGAGGGAGAGGTGGCACTGGCAGTGCAAAGTGGATGTAATGCAACTCCAAAAGTAAAAGGATTCTCTGCCCTTGATTTCTGCATATCTGTTCTTTAACATTTAACTGAGAAACTTATACAATTAAGTATAAACAGATCAAGTTGTCAGCCCTTCCCTCAGCGACGAGGGGAACACAGAGTCCATCCAAAGCTTTTCTGTTGATAATTAGTTATGTTCCAAACACCAGACCTTGGTGCGTCATGCTCCTTTTGTCAGAAATGATAAAAGAAGCAATGGATTTCTTCACTAATGAGTTGTTATAATTGGCAGAAATGCTACGTCTGCTTCACCATGGTTTGCTCCATTTTAACCTTTAAAATGAGCGTAGCTACTGTATTAATCTAATAATTGTTCCCATATAATAGGGGACGGCGTTAATGCTGGATGGTGAGTGCAGTTTGTAATGTGTAGTGTTTTCTAGGAGCTTTTGAAGTAAACACTGCTCTCAATAAGTCCTTTTATCTCTTACTTCCAATCAAAATCAGCCTGGTCAGGTCTATTGAGTGAAATCCACTTATATGATTAGGAGACATTTCAGGACACATGAATAATTAAAAACATGTAGATACAGGCCTGTTTTTAATTATTATGAACTTTCCCCATATCAAACTAATTGTTTCTCTTTAGGATGAAAATGTTTTTATAAATAAAGTTTTAGTAATTTGCAATAAATAAATATGAAACGTCTGAGAATATTTTGCATGTTGTGTGAATTTAGTATAATTTGTGGATATAATCACCAGATCTACATCGTTAATTGCTAAGCTGTGCAGACGGCTGTAAAATAAATCACACAAAGGACGCTGCGGTGGCGGAACACATCCGTGTAACAGAAGGGACGTACACAGGCAGCAGACGCACACGCGGTGTAACTCCAACACAAAAAATAAACACAGGTTTTGATCAGGTGTGAATTAGGCCTGTGTTCTCGGCTCCTATGACTCTTGATGGTTGCATGTGGAAGAGGAAGTGGCTTCCTACAACTGTGATTAAACATGTGTAACTAATCAGAGACTTTGCTGCCATGGCACTAGCATGTAATTTGTTGAGTCTTATTTCAGAGAGCTCTGGAGGGGGGAGAGGGAGAGGGAATAAGCAACACTGGGACCTTCTTAACTAGGAGGATTTCTGTTTTGTTTGAACATTTAAGAAACAATCTTATTCTTATTTTTATTTTTATTTTTATTCTTATTCTTATTCTTATTCTTATTCTTATTCTTATTCTTATTCTTATTCTTATTCTTATTCTTATTCTTATTTGTTTTGTTTTGTTTTGTTTTGTTTTGTTTTGTTTTGTGTATGTTAATATGCAGGACATCTATAAAAATAATAGTTTCCTGTCTCTTTAATATTAAAACTGTATTGGCCTGTATGGCCCCTCACTTAGATTCAGGACCAAAGCAATACCTTTGCAATGCAAAATGAAAGGCATTTGAAATTCAGGTAGGAATAGACTGGGCTTGCTAGCAGAGGGGAATCCTAATGCGGCCATCAAAGTCTTGATTTGTACCCAACAGATGAGGCAGTCGTGAATTGTATGAAATATTGGAAATCAATAGCTTCTATGGAATTTCATTAAGCGGCAGTATCCACATTTGATAGGCCCTCATAATTTGATGGATTGCACAAAGAAAATTATTAGCTGGCTCTATGGAGAGGGTGCTAATGTGCAAACCTGGGCCTTGAGAATTGGTGAACTAGGGCAATTTGTTCAGAGTAAAAAAAAATAAAAAGATTATTGATTCAGTTTATGTTAAAAGAGAGGAAAAAAATCAACGGTTAAATCCTTGCAGTAGTGCACCGCAAAATATGTGTGGATTCTTTATTGATTATTTATTCATTAATTCTTCTCTTCTTTTGCTCTCTCTCTCTCTTTTCCCTCCCGCCCCACTGAACCACCCTCCTTGCAGCACGAGGTGATGCGCTGGACGATGCCGATAGCGGGAACGAGAGCCGCAGCGGCAGTGAAGAAACCCATGTATGTGAGAAGTGTTGCGCTGAATTCTTCAAGTGGTCAGACTTCTGTGAACATTTAAAGAGCTGCACTAAGAACCCCCTGGTGCTCATAGTGAATGATAATGAGGACACACCTAACCCCTCCCAGGAATATCCAACAGAGCCTTCCCCTGTTCCCAGCTGCCCTAGTGAACAGGCCGACAGCGAGGACCCCAGGGAGGGCAGCCACAGTCCTGCTGGTGAGGGTGATGATGTCCCAGAGACAGGGACCTTAAATGGGCTAAATGTCCTAGAAAAGGAGGACGAGCAGATGGAAGTAGAGCTTTCTCCTGACAAAACAATGGATCCTGACGAGAGAGACGTGACATCCCCTGAGCCAGACGGCTCCCTACCTCAACTCCATGATGTCGGGCCCTCCACTGTTACAAGCTACACCATGCCAAGCACCAATGTTACCTTGGAGACACTGCATGGCACCCGGGTCGCGGTAGCCCAGTTCTCGCAGAGCGTGAGGGCGGCAGCAGGCACTGGGGTTTCCACCATGGCCATTCCCATGATCCTGGACCAGTTGATGGCCCTGCAGCAGCAGCAAATACACCAGCTGCAGCTGATAGAACAGATACGCAGTCAGGTGGCGCTGATGAACAGACAGCCTGGCTCACAGACTTCTCTTAGCCACCATCACAATGCTGCTGGAAACCAGGGGTCTGTCACAAATCAGCTCCAGCTACACAACTTCATCACTCCTCCCATCCATCAGCTGCCCGTGAGGTTGCCGGCTACTCTCCCTGGTCAAGGCCCTTCGTCTCTGACCTCAGCAATAGAAGGGTCACTCTCTCAAACATCGCAAAGTGGCAGTCAGCAGTCTGGTTCTTCAATGCCGAACTCATCCTCGAGTAATTCAGTGTTTCCCCAGCCCGGTGGTACTGGACTGTCATCTCTACTTCCTTCCTGCTCGTCCTCACTCACAAACAACAACATTAGCACCACTACCACAAGTGGTGGAATCAGCAGCATCAGCTCAGCCCTTTCCAGGAACTCCACCTCCCCTCCTTCCCTCAGTCACAGTAGCCTTCTGAGCTCTGCCTCCAGTCTACCACTGATACCTCACAGCTCGTCCAGCAGCGTTATCTTCCCTAACCCTCTGGCCAGCATAGCAGCTACAGCGAACGCGCTGGACCCACTCTCCGCTCTCATGAAGCACCGCAAGGGGAAGCCCCCGAATGTGTCTGTGTTTGACACTAAGCCCAGCTCTGAGGACCCCTTCTTCAAGCATAAGTGTCGGTTCTGTGCCAAGGTGTTTGGCAGTGACAGTGCACTACAGATCCACCTGCGCTCCCACACTGGAGAGAGGCCATACAAATGTAACATATGTGGCAACCGCTTCTCCACCAAGGGAAATCTAAAAGTCCACTTCCAGAGGCACAAAGAGAAATACCCCCATATTCAAATGAATCCTTACCCGGTGCCAGAGTACCTGGACAACGTGCCCACAAGCTCAGGCATCCCATATGGCATGTCTTTACCCCCAGAAAAACCTGTAACCACATGGCTAGACAGCAAACCCGTCCTCCCAACAGTGCCCACCTCAGTTGGGCTCCAGCTGCCTCCCACGCTACCGAGTATGATGGGAGGATTTGGTGAGTCTCCAAGCCTCACTCCACTCAACAGATCACCTCAAAGGCCATCTCCACCGTCAAGCGAATGTGCATCTCTTTCCCCCAACCTTGTCAGTGATTCCGGCATGACCACTACTTCACCCTCCCCAAAACCAAGCTTAGGGAGTGACATGCCTCCTCTCTTGAAACCTGAAGGTATTCTTCTTCCGCCAAGCTGCTCTACCAGACCAGGGGAGAACACCACCACTACAACGACGGTAACTCAAGTGGTTCTTTCCACTACCATCACCTCCACTAATTCACTCAGCGGTGGGCAGGTCACTGAACCCGTCACAAGCCTAAACTCTGTTTCCAACCCTGTCTCCCATCCTGTCCTTCCCATGCTCTCAGAGCAGTTCAAGGCCAAGTTTCCCTTTGGGGGCCTCTTAGACTCTATGCAAACCTCAGAGACATCAAAACTGCAGCAACTTGTCGAAAATATCGACAAGAAAATGACTGATCCAAACCAGTGTGTCATCTGTCATCGCGTTTTGAGCTGTCAGAGTGCTCTCAAGATGCACTACCGTATCCACACAGGCGAGAGGCCTTTCAAATGCAAGATATGTGGCCGAGCATTTACAACTAAGGGAAACCTGAAAACACACTTTGGTGTCCACAGATCTAAACCCCCGCTTCGTGTCCAGCATTCATGCCCTATTTGCCAGAAAAAGTTCACCAACGCTGTTGTGCTGCAGCAGCACATCCGCATGCACATGGGAGGGCAGATCCCCAACACGCCAGTCCCTGAAAACCTACAGGAGATGGACAATGACCCCATGTTTGATGAGAAGAGCCTTGATGCAATGAGTAATTATGATGATGACCTTTTGGATGAAATGGAGCAGGCTATGGACGATGAATCTGACTTAAAAGAGGGGGATGTGGACCCGTCTAAACCTTACTCACCTGGGAGCTCCCCTCCTACTTCCATCATATCAAGCATCGCTGCAATGGAAAACCAAATGAAGATGATTGACTCCACTGTCAACATGACCCAGACGTTTGGTCAGAAGCCTATGCAGAACGGCAGTAGCTTTGGTGGAGAGACCGACTGCTTTACCACTGATTCTTTGTCCGCGACAGGGGATGCTGAAGGTCAAAGCCTGGGAAGCCCTGCTTTGTCGGAGTCCTCTGGCTCCATGCAGCATTTGTCCCCAGCTCACAGTCATCCTGAGAGCCAGCGATCTAAATCCCCAGCTACACTCAACAATAACAACGGTGGTGCCATGATAGCAGAGGAGGGCCACGAGAACAATATACCTGGCGTAACAATAGTAAAGTCGGAAAAATCAGAGACCCCATCTCCTCTTTCTCTAACCGAAGGCACTGGAGCTCTTGATCTGACTGCCACTCAACCCAGCAGGCACTTTATCAAGGAGGAGAGCCACTTCAACATGCTGTTTCTCAACAGAGACCGGGGTATGTATGTGTAGAGTCAACCAACCTGAATGCTTGTTTACAGATGTAGATAAGAACATATGTTTTGAGTTGTAACACTTAACTAGTGTAACGTTCCTCTGACTTCTTTCCAGGGCTAAGTACACCGAATCTGGCCAGCACCGCATCCAACATGATCAAAATGGAAATGAACGGACACGTCAGCAAGTCCGTCTCTCTAAGCGACAACTCTCACCTGCCTATCGGCATCCAGATTCCTGCTGCAGTGCCCCAGGCCACCATGAACTCCAGCATTAACCCCATGCTGGCACCACCACCTCCACGCCGCACCCCTAAGCAGCATAACTGCCACTCATGCGGGAAGAATTTCTCTTCTGCCAGCGCTCTACAAATCCACGAACGCACACACACTGGCGAGAAGCCTTTTGCCTGCTCAATTTGTGGAAGGGCTTTTACCACAAAGGGCAATCTCAAGGTAAGAGACAGTTTGATTAAGATCAGTTTGAATTTTCTATGAATGATGCTGTGATGGTAGGATCATGTCTCGTTTGTGACTCAGCTTTTTATTTCATTGCTGTTCTTAGGTTCATATGGGTACACACATGTGGAACAACGCTCCGGCCCGAAGGGGTCGGCGATTGTCTGTGGAGAATCCCATGGCCCTGCTGGGCGGGGATGCCATGAAGTTCAGCGAGATGTTCCAGAAGGATCTGGCGGCTCGGGCCATGAACGTTGACCCAGGCTTCTGGAACCAGTACGCAGCCGCTATCACAAATGGCCTGGCCACGAAAAACAATGAAATCTCTGTTATCCAGAACGGAGGCATCACCCAGCTGCCCGTTAGCCTCGGCGGTACAGGAATCACTTCACTGGGAGCCATACCGGGAGGAATGGACCGTGTTCACACTGGTGGCAGTCCTCCCATGACGGCGATGGAGAAGACTGGCCTGGAGGTTGGAGCCAGTCGGCCCTTTTCCAGATTTATGGAGGAGAACAAAGAGATTGGGATCAATTGAAAACACTTTTCTGTATTATTTCAAGGTAGGCGCTTTGCAAAGACTAAGAGTTTGATGAAGAGAGAACAAAACTGTTGATCCAGTATGAACTCATGCATTATGTACAGATGAAATATTTTTTGTTTGTTTTTGGAAACATAGTATTTAGTATTGATTAGAAGTCTTTGCCTTCCACCCCCTCCCTCCCCACTTGATATTTCGCCTATACAAAGAATACTGTCTCTTGTTTGAGAATATGTCGTCTTGCAAGATTTGCATGGTACTTATTGGTTTTTATCAGTACGTTTGACTGCTTTTATGAATTTTCTTTGAAAACCAGGATCCTGCCTCATTTATGATGAGCAAGCATCTAATGTGGACTGTACTAAAACAGAAAAGAACAGAGGTTTGTTAAAAGTATGGCCTTTGTCTAATGAACCTTGTTTCTGATTGCTCTTTTACATAGAAAAGGCTCATGGATAGGCTGAAGAAAAGACTGAAGTATAGTGTTTCTGTGCTCGCCTGATATTTTTTTCTCATGAACTAGAAAACTTGAAAAAAATAATGTTTGAACTATTTTAACCTTTACATTTAGTCTCCCAGCATTGTCTTATACTATTGTCCTGTGTCTTTAGTATTTATGATATTGACAAAAAAGCGGGTATACAAAAATATATTTAATGGCCCAAACATTTTATTGATCTTTTGTTTTCTAAACTGCAGGCTTCGCTGATCAATATCTCAATAAAGACAATATGTGATTTGATTTGAAGAACAGAGAAAAGTTGTAGGTTTTCTTTGGATATCTATCGAGACCATGTGTACGTTGTCAAATGGTGAAGAAGCTAGAGATATTCGAAGCTGCTATGACCACAGCCCTACTTTTAACCTTTGTAAAAGAAAAAAGAAATGATCCTTTTGAAGAAATATCTATGTATAGAAATACAGACAAATCTAAAACAGGTATGCATATTTTGTATCACATAAAAATAGACATCATGAGTTGAGAGTATTTGTCATGTTTGTGAATGCACTTTTTAAAAACACGACGTTTTGTCTGTGAGTTACCGTTAACCTTTTGACTGAGCTATCTATCACATGCTGTTTTCTTTGTTTTCAGCGTGCCACTCCTACAATTTGCAGAGTCGGTTCTCTGGTATTCTGTTCCTGCATCTGTGCTACTCGTCAGAGTGCAAACTCATCACTCAATCAGATCCTTCTTGAATAAAAAAGAAAAAAAAACACGTGTGTTTGAATAGTTTCCTTCCTGGATCATGGATCATGTTTTCTTTCATCTATAAATGTAAATTGAAATAGCAATTTAATAATAATAATAATAATAATAATAATAATAATAATAATAATAATAATAATAATAATAATAATAATAATAATAATAATAATAATAACAACTGTTTTAAAAATATTTAAAATATACAGCATCATAAAAATATTTTAGTAGGTGATTTATCTTGCTATTAATATATTACTTGAAATGTTTTTTTCATATTTATTAATCACATCATCTGTAACAAAAAATCACTCCTTATTTTTTTCAATTTGGATTTTTTTGGCATTCTATAAAAGACAACATATGATTCTTTATGTTTTTACATTGTTGATAATACAGTATAAATATGAATATGAGTGTTGTGTGTGTTTGTGTGAGATTTCTCACTTTACTTATGCCACATTCTACACAATGTGTCATACCTTAGAAAAGCAAGCATTAATATGCCAAATAGTGGGAAGAGTGGCTGTACCCAGGCACATCCTTTTATGATGTGGTTCTCTGAAACCCCTGGAAGGAGCGTGGATGTGCTGTGTCTGGGCAGTGCCGCACACTGTGTGCGACTGAGGGAGGTCATCATTTGTCCATACGTGTGTGGATCAACGGGAGCCTCCTTCCTACAGTACACAAAACACATGGTGCACATGTGTCTGAACACACACTCCCAATCTCACACTCCCACAAAATGTCCATGTTCTCACTTTCTCCAACATAAAACAAGACAACACGCAATCACGCCGAATATCCTTGGAGGAGGGAAATATGGCCCCGCTGGGAAGCGTGCAGATGCATCAGGTGCAAGATGAAAGTTAACACTGACTTTAATCACTGAGTACAAAAGAGTTTTTCCAGTGCTTATCTGTGGTGACTGGCCTGGCAGATGTGACTGCTGCTTTGATCTCTAACTCCTCACTATATACAGTAAAAGATTAGCACAATTCTAAAGCCATTTTCCTGCACATTTGGAGCTAATAATAAATCATCCCTAAGGGCACAATTCAAGTGAAACAAAAACAGTTGATTAATTGATTGTTGATTATCTGAGCCACTGTGGAATCCAAGCCTACATGTAGTAACATATACTAAGGCCAAGATGCATGTGTGGGGCAGTAATACACCAAATGACTCCTGCGAGCCAACCCGCACATGTTCCCCCTGCAGCTGAAGTGATGATTGGTCCATCAGCGTCCAGCTTACATCAGCTTTCATCAACAAGCCATAAGTGTTTGTTTTGTGTTATTTTTCTCTCGACTTTTACACACGTATTACTTTTGATGTTGATGAATTGGAGCTAAGTACGCCCTCGGGAGCTCTCGGGGCTGATTCGATGGTGCGTGCTGCCGTTTGCATGCCCGTTGTTTGACACTGCACTGTCAGCTGATCGCGGCAGACTCAGCCAGTGAAATTGTTGAGTAATGAGCCAGTTCCATACTGACTGTTCCCCTTTATCCAGGCACTTATTTTGCTCATATTTGAGCGGAGACAATACATACCACGCATTCTTCCACTCATGCGCTCGCATTTAGTGAACGGTTTTTGCAGACTGCATGTAAAGACTGTTGTTTGAGAATCTCACTGACAATTCTCCTCAGATTTTTAATATAATTCAATAATCGATACTCAATAAGCAGCGCCACAGAAATGCAAAGTTTTACCTCAAGTGATTTCAATTATGATGTCTTCCCACCTCACGTGGGATTAAACAAGGTTGTAAACCATTAAAAAGTAGGATTATCATGTATATTACAAAACTTAATACAGATGTTTTTGTCATTACTTTTTTTATTTTAAAACAATATATGAACTGCTTTGCTTTAATATTACAGTTAAGGAATTGTATGAGATGTGTCTATTTGAGATTTTAGTGTAATTATTGAAAAGTAAACATAACGTGTCTTTCATGTTTTTTTTTCTTTCCTCCTTTCTTGAAATGTGGCAGCTTTCCTCTTTGTTCAGCACACAGAGCAAATTGCTTTGCCTTTTTTGTTGTTTTATCTACACTTCATCCCTGTGTGTGTGTGTGTGTGTGTGTGTGTGTGTGTGTGTGTGTGTGTGTGTGTGTGTGTGGGCACGTGTGCGTGCGTGCGTGTGTGTGTGTGTGTGTGTGTGTGTGTGTGTGTGTGTGTGTGTGTGTGTGTGTGTGTGTGTGTGTGTGTGTGTGCGTGTGTGTTTGTGTGTGTTTGTGTGCGTACACGCACTACCTGTGTGAAGTGACTGTGTGTGACATTTGGGCATGGCACAGTGTGAACAGACAGGCCATCATTGGGACGGGGCTGTCGGCTGTTTGTTTAATGCCCTGCCTACTGTGAAAGTCTCCCTGAAACAGGCGCAGTAAATATCTCCATTGATCCAGAGGCAGGGGGCCCTACGATGATGTAGTGGCGAAGAGCCACAGGAGTAAATCTAAACGACAGTAATCCAATCTCATTCTCAAGGCTGTGGGATCTGAGATAGGTGCTTTAAATCCAAAAGTGTGCCTTTTTTGCACAATTTCTCTACCTTTGTTGGTTCTGCTTCTCTTGCTTTTTTACTGCCTTGTCTCAGCTATAGAGTCGATCTGTAGCTTGCTCAAGTCCCACAATAATGTTGTCAGCTGGGCCTCCTGCTCAGTCCGGCCTCGCGCTACTTTCAGATCTCCCACTCGTGCGCATGTGCCTCAAGTGCAAGCTCCAAAGTTAAGAGAGTGTGAACAGTGTGTGTGTAATAACACTCCTCAGGTAATCCATGTTCTCCGCGGATGAAAGAGGGATACGTTGGAAACTCTGAATCCCCATTAGGCTGGAATTTCCCTTTGATGGCCAAAAGCTGCCTACCCAGTGCTTGACTGGTTGCTTGGCTGCCCGGGCGAGTGTTAGTTTTCATGCAGGCTCTCAAGATGACAAAGTTACGCACTCCAGAGCCTCTGGAATAGGATTGTGTGGTTTACAAATTCCGATTCTTTCCTCTATGGATTGTTGGGAGTCGCTGAAGTGTGGCGCACTTCATCCTGGTGAAACGCTAACAGCATCGACGGCAGGTCTCACCAGAGGAGACGCCTGCGGTCACCAGCTCACATCATAATCGTTCTCAACGCACTTGATGCAGTTGGTGGTTATCAGGGGCTACGTTTAATGCCACTGACCACAAAGTGAGGGAGAAAGATTCAGGCAACTATGGGGAACATTACCAATAAAAGTGCTAGAGAGGATTAAAGGGAGAATCTTACAAAAAATCACGTTCATCTAGTTAAATTGTTTGGTCCCTGTGTGAATATGTGGATTTTAGCCCAAAGTCTAGCTACCTGCTTCATTTCTTCTCTTGAGGTATGCGAGCAGAAAACAAATCCTTGACTTTTGCTCTCATCTCCCGATACTTTTAAGTTGATACACCTGGTAGGCCTCTGTACCAACAAAGAGGCACTGTATCATCTCCGAAAGTCCCACTGGCTGGTAGGAAGCAGGTTGAAGTAGACCCGTCTGGCTGTGGTGTCAAAGTCAAGGTGGGGGTGGGTTTATCTTAGTTAGGTGCCTAAAGAAAGAGGGAAGAAGAAGCGCAGGGTAAAGGTGGGGGTGTTGTTGAGAAAATCAATGGACGTGTGGAACATAGTGGTGGTCCACCTGAAAGGGAACACGTCATCAATTAAACAAACTTGGCGAACAGGAACAATTCATCAGAGTGCGGCGTGGATCAGCTACTGGGTTCAGCTTCGACGTGACAAATGCCGGACCTCCTCTGTGTGCCCAAGGTTGCCGATCGATAGAGATCATCATTGTGATGTGGCCTTTTATCTCCCAACCTGCTCCCCGAAGCCTTATGTCATTCCCAACACAGAGATCTCAACGGATGGGGTGGGGGGGGGGGGGGGCTCTGATTGTATCTTTTATTCTCAGGACGTGAAGGCATTATTTGTTTGACTTTTGATGATCAGCCTTATCCCCCAGCAGGAAAGTTCTGCACCCGCTTTTGTAGCTTATTTCATCTTGGGATCGTGGAAGCGCGTCGCTCTGGCTAACGTATCAGAGACTGAATCCTCCCAGCGTGAGCCTGCTCCCCCCCAATGGCACTTATTCAAATGTGTCAAATCCGGCTGAGAGGAAAGACTTCTGGGTTGATATTGATTCGAGCCATTATGGAATTCCATGCCAATAAACTGTCGTGACTTACTGTAACAGTCCAATGATTAGGCTCCACTTCAGTCATGTGACCACGAAAAGCTTCCTCATTATCAGAGGCCATTATGAGTAAATGGAGTTTTGCAATTGAGTTATGCAATGATAAATATTGACTTATTTCAGCTTTAATCGGCTGCTTTAACTGTGTTATGGGCATATGGGCCTATAGAATTGCCAGTAATTGCCGTGTTGTTATGTGCATCATGATCTACTCTTCTGACTTTTTTCTCAACCTCCCATTTTTACTCGGATCTAGGGCTTGTTACAAGATGTCTGCTGATAATTTTCATTTTTACAAGCTAGCACCGGTGGTTTTTGCCTCCAACTGTAAGTTAAACTCTGCCGGCTTATTTGATCAACTTCAAAGTCTTTGTCAAATCACTTCAGCTCCTTGCAAGTGCTGCAACTTTACACCCACGTTGTAGTGTAAAATATGCATGCGGCCACTATCGGTTACATGCTTTTAGCCGGCTCCAGCTGGGAGAAATTGAGGATATTACAAGTCGCCCGGTGTTTCAGCAGCCAGCCCAAGTCTCCCAACACTGATTTGAACTAGTCTCTGCTATCTGTTGTTCATTAGATGAGATTTTCAGTCCCACCAGTAGCTGCCTGAAAAGCTACAACAGCAGTAGCCCCCCAGTAATAGCACGGGGATGTTGGCAGATTAACACACAGCTGCTGTGATCTGAAGGTGTCCGGCGCTACTGTAGAGTTTTTAAATGGATCGATCCTATAATAAATATTAGTTTTACTAATTCAGTATGTAATAATGCTGATGCTGCAATAAAGTGATGACGGAAAAGAGGAGCTGCAGAGAACCGGAACTGCAGCAGGTCTTGACTCTCACATGCTGATGTGAGGAATCTGCAGAGTTCAAAGTTGTCACTGTCAGTGATTGACATGATGAGAGGATCAATGTAAAAGCCTTCCTGCCAAGCAATAATCCATCCAAACTGATCACGCTTAAAATTGCCTGGGGCTATTGATTGCATGTGCAGGCCTAGAAAACACAGTAAGCGCTGTGCAATAACAATCAAGTTGGTTAAAGAGGTCGGGGTTTTTTTCTACATTTTTCACCCATTTCGTAAATGTTGTAAACCCACAGAGGGTTGTTCAACTCACAGTGCGTCATTGAGGAGTATATACACGCAAATTCATTTGCAATTGAAATTGTGCAGAAATAAGGGAAATAAAAGTCACATTACCTGACATCTAGATCTGAAAAAATGTTTTCTGCTTTATCTTTACACACCCACATGCGACAGGTTGAGAAGTTGTGGCTATTGGATGCTAACATATGATGAGTATTCTCCCCATGGCTTAAATGAGAGGACATAATGTGAGCTATCATGCAGCTGTTGGGACTGCTGTATGTAGGACAGACCTGTCCATGATCACAGTAGACCATTGCATTACACCTTATCATTTCCTCTGGAGCTGAAACTCAAACTGAGACTCATCAATAATGCACCTATGATCTCCCATTCAGAAGATCTCAATGGCAGATCAAGCTACTGTCGTATCTCCTCTCCGCTCTTCTTCAAAGCGAAGCCCGTACATGCAAATTTCACGGGACCGATGGCGATCTCCTTGGCTAACAACTGCCAACGTTTTTGGCATAGATTTTCCCATCACTACACAGCCTAAGATTCGTTTTGTCCACGTTCTCTTCTTTATTAAAGCCCCCCATGAATAGATGTCTTCATAATGAGGTTTTCCTTTGTTGGCCAGAGCAATAAACTGCCGGCTGCTGTCTCTGGACAAAATGATATTCCTGACTACGCTGGGTGAGCGATGCTCCTCTGTTCAGTTCTCTTACTACCTAGCTGAATTATTAAATACACAGAATCTAGTTAAGCAGTGTACATTTTCCTAAAGGTCAGAAGGTTCATTAACTATGGGCGGCCATTGATTGTATCTTTGTGTATTTCTCTGCTCGGTGTAGGTTTTCGACCTTGGTTATTGAGTAAGTACAACTGGTGCAACAAGATTCTACCGTGAATGTTAACATATGTTTTACTGCTCTGAATGTGAGCACAATACATACCTTTATCTCTAAAATCAGGTGTTATCACATACACTTTTGCTCTCAGATTATTTTTCCCAAATACAATAAAGGTGTGAGTTCAAAAGGCCGTCCTCTATATTGCACCCAGTCGATGCGAGCCAGGTTCACTGGCTAAAGAACTTTTCAACGTCAGGGCCACATGCTTTTTCCCCCTTAGCTGTATCTTTAGGCAGGAAAATTCCATAATGAGTATGACAGGCGAAGTATCTGTTTCACAACAGTCTGCTCATGTCAATCAGCATAATATCGATAACGATCAGCATTTTGATTGAACGTGTGTAAAAACTGCTCATACTTTACACGAGTGACTCTGATGTTGACCCGTTTGAAATCATATCAGATGCCGCGCGACGGCCGCACGCCCCAATCAGCCGCAATGATTTCATAAAGAGGGCTCTTGGGTTTCAGCGTCATAAATAACTCATGGTAATCCCATATTTCTCTGACTTGTCTCATTGGAGCTTGGGATGGAAAGAGGGCAGTTGTGACAAACATTGTTAGTGCGGCTGCTGAGCCGCTCGGACCAGGCTTTATGTGTCTTGGCGGCTCTCTTTCCTTTACGCAACGCCCTACTGTATGAGGCCACGTCCCGCGTTATCCACATCCTTACCTTTTAACTCATTAAACACAGAAGAGACGTTGAGCTTCAGGGATCGTTTTAAACCAAATCACCACAATGTGTTTTTTTTGCCTTTTGTGCCGTGACACTAAGAATTCATCCAGAAAGGGGGAAGCTCGTGATTTGCGTAATCTCCTCGCTCTTCCGCGCTCTGAGTAACGTCTCTGGTTTCAGCCGCCTCTTTTTCCAATGGCAATAATGATAATAAGGTGTCAGGGAACGTGCGTATGAGCGCGCACGTGCCACCCGTAAGGACACTTGAAATGGCTTGATTCATAGGTCACGGCTTCTTCCTGCTGAGACGTCTTTCTGCATGTGCAATTTTCCAAAACCAGCCACTCGCCAAGCAATAATTATGCTGAAGTTTTCAATTACACTCCTTCCATTTCATTAACAAAAAATGTTTGGCTATTGTATAATTAGATATATGAGCTTACCACCTACATTTAACATAGCCACTACACAGCGGCGTGATGGAAAACAGAGACGGATTTTAGCATATGTGCATTCACGGCGGTTTCGTCGTCTACTATAAAGTCGGATGGGTTCGACGTTTTACGACGCGCTGCCCCCTCCTTTTTTCCATCATTTCGCCGAGGCCCTCTAATCCACCAGACATATGCAGACCTTTAATTGAATATCATGAGATGTTTGATGAAGCATGGGAGGTTTTGTTAACCTGCTAATTACACATACACACTTGGTGCTGTATTGTCACTTGTCGGTGCATAAATGTCGGCAATATTAGAGCAGCGGGGGACTATTACACACCTTCGTCACTGGTGTTAAATTGAACTAAGAAAAATATAACATGACCCCAGCTGATCAGTTCCCTCTCAGTGAATCTTTTTATCAATGAATTGCCTTAGATTTAGACTTAAACTATTTCTCCCCTTTGTCCCCGTTGCAAACTATGACCTGCCGATGATATTATATAAAAAATTAAACTGTCCATCATTGTGGCTATCTCGCCATCTTAAGTGGCTGTACCCTGTTACCGCACAGGCTCGAGTTTCAGGGCAATGCAATCCAATACAAACCGCAGAAAGTCTCCTCAGCGCTGTCATTTTGTCTGTTCCCTTTCACATCCCTCGCAACAGGTTTCCACTGGAGGCCAAGGTTGTTCTCAGGGAAGAGGTATGTGCTGCTGCTCGGGCCTATGCTAGCAGGAACAGGGCTCGGAGCGACTCAAAGTAACCTAGAGGTTAGCCCGTACGTGACGGACACAAATACTGATGGTTGAAATTTGACTGACCTAGGTTTCTAGGGTTGTTCAAACGCTGACTGAGCTGGAAACAAAAAAAAAAAAAACAAAACAGGAAGAAATCAAAGAGGCGAGAGTGATCTGATGACGCGGAGATAAAGTCAGCAGGGGACACGGTTTTAATGAGGCTGGCTTCTCTTTGGAGAGCTGGCTAGATGTTGCGTTCAGCTGGGCTGTAAAGTGATCCCAGCCTGATATTCCCCAGCCCTGGGACAGAATCAAGGGCTCATCCGTCGCCAGTGTTACCCTTCACAGGTCTCTGAGGACCGCCTTTTGTTCCACAGGTAGACTGACATAGACTTTAAGTAGTGATGGTCAGTGACTCAACTTGGAGCGTGACTCGCTTTCAGCTGCACTTAATGTCCGCTTCTATCTGTCAAAGTTAGGCATAAGTATTATGTATATCAGCCCTAATTCTCCGTCATTAGTGATGCTAATTGCATTATAGCGGTCATCAGTTGTAAAAATGATCTCAGAGTGGTGTCCATTTTTAAGGCAATTTTGATACTAAATGGATTTTGCCCCTCTGTGCATAGGAGCAGGTCCCCTCAAGCCTGTACTAATTACATCCCATAATCAAATGCATTCTGGGCCTCCTTCTTAATGACATTGATCTTTTGGAATATCCAAGCCTATATTCTGTGAGATTATTGGATAAAGTGCAGGGCAAAGTCTGCGTGACCCCAGGAGGAAGATGTCGTTGCAGACATAAGTGGGTATTAAATGGATATAATTGACAGTGACCCTTTCTGGCACTGTGTGCTACCAAGGCCTCCGGTCCATAGATCATACAGCAGCGGGGATGAATTAGCATAGGTTACGAATGGGAAAATTAAAATTAAGAAAATGGAGATGGGCTGAGAGATGGATCAATGTTGAGCCAGTGGGCTTATCATCTGATCGGGGCCACGGGTGTAGTGCTCAGGCGTCCATGCGAGGGCGAAATCCAGCATGTAGAAACTTTCTGCCTTTAAATTCATGCAAAAGTTTAAAATAACCTTCTTGCTCATTATATTTTTATTATTATATCTATGTTTGCTATTATGTGAATCAGCAGCCTCAGTATGTTTGCTTATTGATCATGACCTTGTAGATCGAATCCATTGCGATAATGTAGACCAATGATTTTTAGTGGTATGAATTTAACCTTGCAACATATACGTAATTAGAATTTTCTACTTCACAATAAAAGGACTAATTAAGTCTTGTAGTGTTTTTGTAAATGCTTCTAATTGTAGAGCTGAGCATTTCAATTCCGATGACACACTGACCTCTCTTCGCTAGTCTGTCTGGCAGCCATTCCACCCCAGCACAGGTGGGTCCCATTGTCGCATGGTGTGTGTGTGTGTGTGTGTGTGTGTGTGTGTGTGTGTGTGTGTGTGTGTGTGTGTGTGTGCTGTTCGGATTTCTGCTACTTCTGGCATGATGAGGGTAATTGGAGTGTCGGTTGGGTGAATCAGTGCCAGCCTGGGTGGGCAGATTGCATATGATGATCATGTTCTGACCAGATGGCTAGCTGGCACACGGTCCTGGATTGGCAGAGTGTGTGTATATGTATTTTTGCGTATGAGCGTGTTCCGGCGGAGGCTAAGAGTCTGGGAATAGCAGCTTATTGTGGCTGCTCGTTTGTGTGAACACAACACACACTACTTGCTCACAGAGAGACAAAGGGTCTCTTGGAATGAAATATGAAAACAAACAACATACATGGAGATCCATGCTGTGTGTCGCTGTCTGACAGGCTTTGCTGATGTAATGGGAAGGAAGTTACTCATATTGTACAATCTAAAAGTAAATAATTAGGCTAAATGATTAATTTTCTTTTTGATGTGGGAATAGTTTTTTAAGATTTATATTATAAGAAATTTAAATATGAAGCTGAAATTATGAAATAAACAAAACAATATATATTATATTATTTAAATATTTTTTTAATTAAAAAGTGTGACTGATCTGTCACAGGATTTGTGCATGTGTTGCTTAAGTTCAGTTTCATTTCTTTATCTTTCCCCTGCACCCACCAGCCGATCACTAGCAGACCTCAATGCGGTGGCCAGTCTCTCATCCGCTTCTAAAATCCCAGCCACTTGGAAATGTATTACTTTGGAAGATGACAAATGGCTCCGGCGAAGTTTTGCACATGCGGCCGGATAAAGTTTATCTTCAGGGCATGTGCAGCTGCCAGCAGTACTTTGAGAAAACTTTAATCTTTCCTTTCAGGGGTTCACTTCCCATTTCGGCACGGGGGCCTTGATGGGAGGCAGACCGGGGGTGTTTTGACACCCGTCTGAAGAAACCATCGCAGTGAGTGGGCCCGCTGTAGCCGCGGCTGGTGGTGTGGCTGCGCAGCTTGTCTGCTGTGGTTCCCGCTGGCTGTTTCTCTGTAACTTAGCACCCTGGCTACTTAATTAGAGCTTTAAGTTAGGAGAAAGAGCACTTCTCCCAGTCGGCCAGCCGTGCGGCTAACCAACCGGGGGAAGGCGCTTTTATTGAGAATAATCCATCACTGTGATCCGAGGTGCTGATAAACGGTTGACCTGCGGGGAGGATGATGAGCAGCTTATTAAATGTATGAGGTCCACCGTTACATGGGGTTGAGTTGCTCACCCTCGGATGTCAGCGAGGAGTGATGCCGGACTGCTGAACGCCAAACAAATAAATTAAAAAAGCATGGAGCAAAGCAAACTGGCAACAGTAAACACTATTGATGTGGCCGGCAGATTTCATTACAACACTCTGCTGTTTCAACTAATGACTAACTTCTTCAGCAAAATCTAACATTGCGAGAACAGCAGCAGAGAGAGAGAGAGAGAGAGATTGAGAGGGAGGGAGGGAGCAGCGCCGGCGCTGCTGTCAGTGGGGGGTTCAGGCCAAGTGGGAAAACGTCAGCACTGTCAATGGGAAGGAGGGCTTGATGTTGCAATGATAGGCCTCTGTAATGGGCACTTTAGAAAGAACAATCAGGGCCCTTCTGTGAATCATATAGACCGGCATGTAATTCATGTTTGCGTCTCTGAATTTGTGCCAGAACACAGGAACAAAACCTATTTGTAGTCTGTAAACTAAGCTAAAAGTTATGTATTCCCTTCAACTCGCACCGCTGTGGCTCATAGTCTGACTCACTCGTAGTCTGGATGTTAAAGTATTTTTTCAATTTTTTTGCCTTCCTCGCTGTCTTTATTTGTACGCAAAGAATTTCCTGTTACATAGTTTGTTGTTTTATTGTCAGATATTTTGCTGGAAGCCCACTGGGAAGTACGGTATCACATTCCAGAGCAGTTACCGTCCATTTCATATCCTAACCTTACATTAGTGGCTCTGAAATGTGTTCTGGTTAAGAATGTTTTACGTCACGTAGAACATTAGGATTCAAAACAAACACATGGGGGGGACAAGACATTTTCACTTTGGAACCGATCTCTGTGTCCCTGTCGTCGGTGCCTTTGGACAAAAAGACAAATCTGTGCTGCTCAAAGCCCCTGCGCCTCCTACCAGATTAAAAATTCACAAGATGTATTGAATCGGTGTGGAAATACCAAAACATATGCAGTTTGATCAAGCGGGGATTAAAAGTGTCATTGTGCTCGTCAATAAGGGCCGGTGGCGACGCGGCAGTATCACATTGACTCCTGCGTATTAATACTCAGTGTCCTATTGGGCCATCAGCTGATTGTTTGGAATGTAAATGATGCTGCTGATGGCTTTGGTGACGGATGGCTTAAATTCCAATTAATCAATTGCTTCATCAGTTTCTCTAATTCAGATCAAATATCTCCTGAGTGCACACTCTTCTTTCAGTGGTATTAGAAGAAATAAACGCTCTGGAAGTAATTTTCATCAATCTCGTGTACATGCCAATATTCCTCACAAGCCCAGTTCAGGTTGAGGGCTTAATGTCTTAAGTGTGTGTGTGTGTGTGTGTGTGTGTGTGTGTGTGTGTGTGTGTGTGTGTGTGTGTGTGTGTGTGTGTGTGTGTGTGTGTGTGTGTGTGTGTGTGTGTGCAGGAGAAGAATTTGTATATTACACAGAGAGCGAATGGAGGAGAAGGGTGCTAGCGTATTTAATAATGCAAAAATGACATCCACAATAGAACCTGGGCCTCACCGAAGGCACAGTTACACTACACCATCTACGCCCCCTCGCAGTATGCGCGGGGCGGTTATGACAGGTCATGATCCCGGCTGTAAGGTAAACCTGCGCGGGGTGCGCTGGGCCTTTGTACCGCAGCTCTGTACTGTACATATCGCTGCATCTCCAAAACCCAAGCTGCCAGTGAACGCGTCACCGTGCGATAAGCCCCGGTCAATTATACCAAATAAAATCAACTATTCATAAGTGGCCTGTAACAGGATATTGCCGGACAGATTTAATAATTCAGTTTTGCTGAGGCTTAACTAGTATTAGTTTGTAGGTAATGGTTTTGCATTGTAAAAAATTAATTGGAGACAATGTGAGTGAGAAGATACACACAATTATGCCTGCGTGATTTAAAAGCAACTTCTAAAGACTGTTTGACTGTTTACGCATGCAGAAGCTGAGGTGCTGTAATTTGATTTATGAATTTGATCCCACCCACCCCCTAATTTAATTCATCAATGTTTCAGAGGGAGCAATTATGCATTGTACTGCAGCTCTTCATAGCTCCGTTATCCAGCCTGAATATCTTTGTCAGGGGGCGTGTAATGGTATTGCTAAATATTCCATAATGGCTTGAGGAGGCCTTGTCCCTCACACCCATTATTAGTGTGTCCTTCTCCTCAGATTGAATTTTTTTTTTTAATAATAGCTTTTGATGATAGCGGCGAAACCTTAAGAGGCTGTGTCGAGTTTTAGGATCTTTTGTTTCAACGTCTTTTGCCGAACTGAAAGCCTTGTTTGATGCGGCCTCCGTCTGCAGTGAGCAGCGATCCTCGCAGCCGTTCATGTCACATAGTGTTTTCATTTGCTCATTGCAAACAACAGCAAGTAAAGTGTTTCCAATCTAATTAAACACACACACACACACACACACACACACACACACACACACACACACACACACACACACACACAAAATATCCTGCACACATGGGATGAAAGCACAGTTAAATTTTTTGTGAGACCGTGTTTTCTTTATTCATTCACTTATTTCTATTTACGGGAGTGTTTTTGCTGGTTTTGCTGGATCTCTTTGCATCGCTTCTTATTCTGACTGAATAAAAGCAACCGTAATAATGAGGAAAAACACTGTTTTGTTTGCACTGCGTGGTGTATTATCCTGGCATGTGTGGGTGGCCAAGGAGAAGTAGCTATCACACAAACGCACACACACACACACACACTCACACACACACCACCAGCTCCACCACCCCTCGACAAATGCTCAGTGGTCGTGAACTACATCGATCTGGGGTATAATTCTCTATGAAATTGATGGATGAGGGCAGCCATTGACAGAAAGGGTAAAGACCACTTTGAGATGTCCCCTGTGAATAAGTATGATGGAAAATAGATTGTTGAAGAAGATTTATGTTTGTTCTCCGCTGCCCTAGAGCCCCCCCCCCCCCCACACACACACACACAGTCCTACCCTCATCCTCCATACCCACACCCATCCTGACCAATCACAAACGTCAGGTTCCGCTCTACTCAGCTACCAACTTTGTGACAGTTCACCCATTCTCATTCAGCCTCATTGACAATGACATAAGTTCATCCTTACATGAATTCAAATAAAAGCAACACAACTCTGCATTGCTAAATTCATCTCATCCGCCGCTTCCCGTTTCCACACAACCTCCTCGGTTCCATTTCGCTGCCGTTGGCTGAGCCTTCACAAGCTCAGCTCAGTGAGCGTCTGTGCAGCACGTCTCGCTCCTGGCCTGACTTCTCTGTGGTATAGTATTGTTTGGCTGCCAAGCGGTGTAATCAGATAATACCACTGAGAGGTCAAAAACACTGCAAGATTTAGCTTCAGATTTCTGTCACCTTTCACAAAAACAATCCAAAGAGCTTTTGCAAAAAAAGAAAAAAAAACTGCATCTGGAGTCGACTGCAGACACCGGTTCATATGGAAGCAGCTTCCACATAAACCACCACAGTTATACAATTATGGAGTCACATGACGATACGGATGGCGAAGGTTGGCTGGACACTTGCTAGGTTCAACTGTTGTTGATTTTTTACTAACATTATTGATCCCATAGGACTAAGGATTTTGGCCTTTGACTTCTCCACTGGCACCATCATAATTCTGATGCTTAATCTTTATTCATACGTATATAAATGTACTGTGGTCGCTGCTATGATGTGATGACACCAGGGCTCCACCTACCAGTTGTTCTGTAGCTCACTAACCACACCTGACTGTTCATCATCGCATCTATCTGATTTGGAGTTTGTGCTGTTCAGTCAGCAGCTGTCCAGTACACACTCGTTTGCAGCTACAGAGGGTTAACAGACTGTAAATAGCAAGGTTTGACTTTATTATTGCTTTAAAAATCCAGGCAGTTCACATTTGCACAGCTTGTTTCCTACTATGGCATTGCAGTCAAAGCATCATGTTTGATCAGCATCTTGTGTGGGCTCCACTCGTAGCCCCTTCCCATGATGCTCTGCTGGTAGGGGTCCTCTTCTTGTCTAGCTTTTATTTATATCATCATCCTATGAAAACATCACCTTTGACTTCCCAGAGGGTTGAGACAGGATAAAACTAGTAACAATCAGGCAGAGAAAAAAAAAAAAAAGAAGTATCCAAGACTTCAGACACGGCTGAATCTGGCTTTCATCAGATTTGCCAGAGGGTACTGACATCTCTCCTGTGTTTATGTTTGATTTGGCAGCCGTTTCCAGGCATCATTAGTTGTCAGTAGAATACGGGGACAACCAGGGGGATCACCTTCCCTTTGTAATAAACTGGTTGTGGTAAGCTATGGCTTCATTTCACGACCGGCTCCTAGAAAACTACAGCGAGACCTTAAAAGATAAACCATGAAACCATATTGACAGAGCACTGATCCTGTCAAACACACACACAAAACTAATTTCTATTATGCATGACCTGTAATTACCGATGAGGTCAGGGTGGAGGGGTTGTGTATCTGCATGATCCGGATGAGACGTCAGTTGAGTTCCTCTGGAAATTAGAGTCATGTTTTGTTTCTTGACTTTTATAACTGTTATTGTTCTGTAACGTGAAACTATAAGTGGCTGAATGAGGAAGTTACAATGAGCTCCAACCCAAAGTGATTTGAACAGCTGCTAAATATGCCTAGAATTCAACACTTCAACACTGCAGAACAAACGTAACACAAGTTGCCAGCGATCCACCCGAGTGTGCGTTTCGCTGTCGTCGCTTGTCCCCCGTTTGATTTCATGCTGTGAAGAGATGTGCAACTCAGGATGTCCGGGTGGTGAAACTAGCTGTCACTCACACCCGTCATCTTATGCAAAGGTGTAACGCGAGCCTTCATAAGACACCGGCGGTGACGAAAAAAGCACGGGCGTCTTTATACCCAAGGACCTTTATGTCCCTCTGCTCAAAGAGATGACACCGCCGAGATCTGCGCCTCCGACTGTGTTGTCTTCCCGAAGCACTTAATGTGATCAGAGGATTAAAATTTTAGCGAGTCATTTAATGATAGCCGGGGCCAAAGCTAGAGTTTCCTGCGGTCCTGTAGTCATATCTGTGGCTCCTCTCTTTTTGTGTGGCCCCTGTGGGTGTCACACCCACTCCCCGTCCCTGTTTAAGGTCATCACATGGATTTATTATGGCCGGTGAGGTCACTGGAATTTTCTGTAATCGGAGCCGGGCTGAATTGTATTAACAGGTCAACGCTGTAACACAGGTGCATTTACATTTAATTACTTTTATTGACCTCCCGCCTGTTGTGTGTGTGTGTAATGAAGCGCACGCTGTGATTGAGGAGGGAACGCAGTGATATTTAAAATAGAACGGAACGTGCTCGCACTCGCGGTTTTGCTCCGCACGTCTTATTATTGCACGCGATGATGAGAGGGCTCTAATCTTTGAATATGTAAATGCAGAAATTATTTTGTGACTGTTTGTTCCTGTTTATTAACAGCTTAAGGCGGCGGATTAGCTCGTGCCTCACTTCCTCGTGTTCTTTTTTTTGTTCTTTGAAAACGTATCTGCTGTTCAAGTGACTGTAGGGCTTCTCAGTTACACTTCAATGAATGGAGCATATCGAAAGAGCAACACTTTGATGAGCCCTTTATGAATTTTGGGGGATTAGCATTGAGGTACTTGTAACGCTCATATAAGCGACCCATAAATGCGACAGTTTAGCAGTTTCATGCTCCTCCAGTTTTTCAGTGGATGCTCTGGATCCTGGCCAATGCTCGCACATACTGTAGATATGAGATGAGACGTGAGTCACATCAGTAGCACTTTTTACATCCATGCCTGTGTATGTGTGTGTGTGTGTGTGTGTGTGTGTGTGGGTATCAGAATTTCTCCTTCTCTGCGCACATGTGTAAATGTGTCAGTGTGTCTGTATCTGTGTGTCTGGGCTGTAGAAGGTTTGTCTCGTTAATGAGAGGCATTCAGGGCCTCCACGGGGGCCTGTGGAAGATAATCTTCTCCTGTTTTGCTATGAAAGCTCTTCTGAACGTAACCGAAGAAACTCACTCAAATGGTGGAGGGCTCGGCTGAATAATTCAGCATTTACAATCAATTTCGGCCCCCGCCTCATCTCGACACCTCCCTGGACCACAGGGCATGCAGGCTCATCATGGGAATGTTGACAATTCCCTGCACAATGCACTCTCTGGCCCAGTGGCAACATGAGAGGCTGTGGGAGCATAGGCATTTGTGTGAGTTTGCAACTTAGCGTGCTGAATTATTAAACCCCTCAAATGCTGTTTTATTGCAGAGTGAGAACATGCCAGTTACAGCTTTTTTCCTCTGGAGTCACACGATACAAACACACCTTCATTCCCCCCTGAAACTGGCCATATTGTATTATTATCAGTTAAATATATAATATTGAGTAAATATATTTGATATTTTTGATTCACTTTTTATATCAAATTGCTTGTTTCACAAATGTAAGTAGTGCAATACATCTACATACATATGCTCATGCAGTATCAATTAGTATTACTAGTATTCAAATTAATACATACTTTACTTTTTTATTTACTTTTTGACAGTATTTATATTTCACATCAGCAATACACCTTGTTTCTATCCACATAAAAGTAAGTTACAACTTACAGCAAAACCACCACTGGGTGTTTTGAAGTGTTTACCAGATTTACCACAGTTCTTCTGTAATGGCTACTTCTGCTACTCTGTTATTTTATATGTCACATATTGACATATCTGATCAATCAAACTCCATGAATAATTTTGACACATTCGAGACAGCGCCAGTAATGGTGGCTGTACTGTACGATTACAAATGTGCACTGATGGTCCTTTAGCCTGGCAGGCGTCAGCTTTCCTATGGTACAATTCAGTTGTGATGGAGGAGGAGGAGGTGGTGGTGCAGCAGCTATAGCACCCCCCCCCCCACAATAAGCTGCAGTATAATAGTCCTGTGGATTACCTCAATTGCAGGTGATAACAGACAAGCAGCGGAGCGGATAGGCCGATACAGGACACCCACTCCTGTGTGGGAAGCTATATGAATTATTTCTTCTTTGGAGGCTGTGTGTGTGTGTATCTGTGTGTGTGTGTGTGTGTGTGTGTCTGTGTGTGTGTGTGTGTGTGTGTGTGTGTGTGTGTGTGTGTGTGTGTGTGTGTGTGTGTGTGTGTGTGTGTGTGTGTGTGTGTCAAATGTAAAAAAGTGTGCTCCCAAGGTGAATTATGAATTCGTTTGCACATGAAGCTCACATAGAAGCTCAGCCACGTCACCGTTCGTCAGTAGCATGTTGCGTGTGTGCGTGCCGGTGTCGGTCACAGATAGCTTATCAAGCAGGAGGCCATCGCTGCGCTCGATGCAACGCAGTATCCAGGATTCTTTGTCAATGGCGGAATCATGAAGGAAGGTGATACCTGGTTTAAGCATGATTAAATTGACACCCCATAGAGTGTCTCAGATACGTTTTAGTGCTCTTGATACTGTGGCGGCCGCTTATTCAACGCTGGCTCACGTTCAGTCTCACCTGTCATGCTGACATCATTGCCTTGCAATTACAGTGAGTGAGAGGGGGGTGCATTAGTCCAGCAGTGAGGGGAATATTATCCACGTATCTCTTCGCTGACTGTGTCCTCCTATCTTTGATTTTGAGGCACACTGGAAACTTTAATATGATGCAGGACACATGTTTAGGTTAGGTTTGTAAAAGAAAGTCTGACAAAAACCTATAAGTCATGAAGTTGAGGTTGCAAAATATATTGATATGATTTTAATTTCTGTGTCTGAAAAGATACAGAGCAAGTTTCCTTTTGACATTAGGGTAGTTTTACAATACAACAAAGAGTCACCTGTGTGTTTTTTTACTGCAATGGGGAAAATGGCTAAGTACTTCTACATCCTGTAGCTCATTTTACTTTAAAATGAATTAATATCCCCCTTCATACAGTGAGCACATACTTGCTGTACTGTATGCATGGCAGCCCTCCAAAAACTATTTATTGTCAGATACATCTGCAGACCTCTACAAGGCTAAGAGTAACTTCCTGAACATCTGCTCCCAAGATCACAGACCTCTGAGACTATTTTGGTGTTTGAAGTTCATGCTTTGTGGCCTATTTATTATTTACATAATTCAGATTCAGACCGTATTTATTTACGGTCTGAATCTGCTGACGTGCCCAGCACTTCTGCCTCGGCGCACGACGCGCCCCGCTCAGCGTGGCTGTTTGATGACAGTGAAAAGTGGCTGTTAGCGCTTTGTTAGACAGGATAAGTGACAGACTTTTTAGAATCAGACCAACAGTCGGTTATTAGATGAGAGAGAGAGAGAGAGAGAGAGAGAGAGAGAGAGAGAGAGAGAGAGAGAGAGAGAGAGAGAGAGAGAGAGAGAGAGAGAGAGGGGATGGAGACGAGTCACAAAGAGAAGCTTTGTTTATGGTCGTTTCTCTTGGCCACACGCAGGGCTTAGCCAGAGAGCATTTCCTGTACTGATTCATGCTCCACTCTGTCGTTTGTGTAACCCGCATCTCTGTTAACAAAGGGAATCGAATCCGTCCATGGCTGCGTGCTAAGATTATTTTTCACTGACTTTCTCAGGTCACCAGATTAGAACGCAGCCTTTTTTAATCTGACCGGTTATTGTATGAATCACCACCATGACACATGCGTAGTCACGTGGTCAGGAAAGTCCAGGTATTGTCATTGGCTCATTTATTATCCATTAGTGAGTCACAGGGGTAGCACAATGAGAAGACCTGGTGTTGGTGGGCTGTGTACCGTCCCATTAAACACCTGCCTACAGTAAAAACTACAAGGAAGGCGAGACGCTGCTCACACCCATTAACAGCAGTGGAGTGTGTGGTCAGCTAATTCATGGGAGGGGTGACAGAGTGGATGATGGAGGGATCAACAGTGTCCCAGATGAATCATTTTATCCAGGAGCTTCTACTGTACCTGCTTTTATGAAAGTTTTGAAAATGTGCTCCAGAAAAATGTCTTTAAAACACAATTAGTTTCATATTATATGATTTAAAAAATGCTAAACACAGCTTGCTGGTTTTTTTTTTGCGCAAATGGCATCAAAACATCTTCAGAATACGCCGGATGTATTTCATCCCCTTGATTTACTGTTAGACAGGGATTATTACTAGTTGCGAATCCCCGGCTCGATGCGATATCGGCGGCTATGTTATAATCAGAGGACGCCAAACAGTTTGATGGACACTGTGGGCAGGATGTCCCGGGCCTGAAGCTCATTTTAAGCACATAAAATATGCTCATTTGCAGAGGGTGGAAGAGTAATAAAACACGCGGGCTGTTCCTGTGCCGGAGCCCAGTTAAGCTTGGCGCTGCCTGTGTGTTCGGGCCCAGCAGGCAGTGTGTCACTGCAGCCTCTCCGTGTGTGGCCTCCTTGTTTTGTCATCATTTCTTATGTGTTTAGGAATCGTCTGCAACAATCTGACCGCAGCGCCGTCGCCGTCGTCTCAGGAGCGGCAGCGCACACGTGGCCCGGCATCTCCCAGCTGTAAACATATGCAAAGGCACAAATACATGGCTACGCATGTGTATAAACACACGCATATGCACAAGCACTCCGGGTCGCTGCTTCCGTCGCTGATTTATGGAGGTCGTAAAGTTATAATTGCTTCGGTTACATGTGGAGGATTAGAAGTGCCACATGCGCAGGCGCTGCGTCCCGACGTCGGCTGCTGCTCCTCTTGTTGCATTTATCCACAAGCAATTGAGGGGGAAACACCTGAGACGTCTTCCATGCGATGCCAGCACAGGCGAAAGGGGGGAGGGAGTGAGGGAGGGAGGAGCACACAGGCGGCTGTCTCGCTAATGGGACACTTAGACGTCTGGGCTTATGTCATTGAGTCCCAGCGCGCAGCATCCAATCGCTCCCTCCCGCTGCAGAGATGCAGATCCACGACCATCGATCTGCGGCCGGCCTCCTCCACCCCGACGGCCGTGGAGCAGGCAACCGGAGCTGTCAGAGTCCTGAGGCGTCCCACTCACCGTCTACCTCCCACACACACACACACACACACACACACACACACACACACCACTGTCCCACTGCCCCTGCAACTCCTGGCCTGACCTTGATCTGCCTCTGGAGAGCCCAGGAGGAGCACTTTGTAGTTGTACACAGACAGATCCAGAACTAGTCTGAACAGAGAGGGCCACATTTAAACCAAAGTCACACTGAAGATCATTCAACGATGCAGCGTGACTGTTTCATGCAAACAAGCACTAAAACATATCAAAAAGAAGCAGGAATTAAAGATTTGAACGTCTGCAGACTCAGGACCTTACGGCCGAAGGAATGAGAGAAACCACAATATGGAGAAAGCTGTTTGTAAATAGCCTTGTCCCACTGTGACCCAGATGCAAAGAGGAAACAGGAGGCACATGTATTTAATAATCAATAAGAACAGAGACTTCAAAGTTTCAAAGATATCGGGTCCAGCCACATCAAGTCGAGGGAGGAAGCAACAATAAGTTCTGAGAGAATGTTGGACTTCGGGCAAAAGTTGAGTAGTTTGGTGAAGAGAGTGTTGGAGTTTGGCCCTTAATTGTTAAAGTGAATGTTTCTAACAGTGGTCCTGACCTTCAGGTCGTCCACGCTGGTGAGTCTGCAAACAAAGTCGCTCCATTAAGATTGAAAATGCATCTGTCTGAAGAAATGGATCGTGGAAACTAGAAGCAGCCGTCGGCAGCATTGGGAGAGACGTTACTGAACACATGTAACTCAAGTTTTTAGTTTGATTACTTTAGTTTGAGGGACTTCTTATTTGTTTCTTTTCAGCGCCATCATATGAAATAGAGCCTCTCAGCCGCAACCATCCCTGTGAATTCTTCAGTTTATTGCACCCGATAAAGCTTCCATTTTATTACTGTCACGGTTTCTTTGATCAGGCAACACTGGGACATTGAGACCAAACGACACAAAATTTAAAGCGAATGTGCAGTTTTAAATTCAAACCGCGTTATAAAACTGAAGCATCGACCTGCGATTCCTGTTTTGCTGTGAAAGTACAAGTCACCCGTCGTGACTCGCGCCTCCTTGTGTTCTGTGTATCACTTGGCCCCAGGGAACAATACGTGGAGAGGGGCGGAGGCCTTCGCGCTAGGTGGCCCTCCACCTTTTCCCATCATCATCATCTAATATTGATGCCGGTGTCTTCTTGGCTAAGCTCCGGTAATGACAGGGGCTGATTTGAGATCAGGCCGCTGGTAGAGATGATAATCTGCATATGGTCTCATGAAAATGGAGAAGGGCCCTCTTGAAAAAAAAAAAGCCTGCATAAACCTTGGGCATAAACAGACAAGAGTCACGTATCTGAAGTGTGACTGGAGGAGTGAGGTGATTCTTCAAATGTGAACTTGAGAAGAAATGACAGGACGGCGATTCTCACGAGAACGTCACAAAAGAGCATTTGTGTTATTTTTAGAGGATTTATCGGACGCAAAATGTTTTTGAAATGTTCTTTCTAAATATTTGTTATATGAAATTGAAACCTTTTATGCTGCTGCTCTTTCCTCTCGCTCGCACACAAACACAAACACGGAGGGCAAACTCAGAAAACACACTTTTAACTACAGGATGTGAGTCTCCTGGAAGTTCAGCACGCTGAAGTTTGTTTTTGTCTACATGCAACACAGCAGAAAGCCATATTCAAAAGCAACGCTTGCAATCACGCTATCGCAGTGACGGAGTTGTTTAGAGCAGTGGAAACACGCTCTGAGTATCTGTGTGTGTGTGTGTGTGTGTGTGTGTGTGTGTGTGTGTGTGTGTGTGTGTGTGTGTGTGTGTGTGTGTGTGTGTGTGTGTGCGTTTCAGGCTGGTCTTCCAATATCTCCTTTATGCAAAACGTGGCTGAGGCGCCGTGTGTGGTCCACTTGGGTCCGGCCCGATGAGCGGATGGTCTCGTTGTTGTTTTTCCTTTTTGCCTCATTTTTTTTTCCGCGTTGCTTATAATAACGCCACGTTATGAAAACACTCTGGAGTCCTGACAAGCACTGACAAATTTAAATATCAACAAGGAGATATGACAAAAGGCGAACCCAGAGCACTCCATCGATGCTGGTGTAAACAACCTCAGTAAGTGAATCCAAGGTTATTGTGACGTTATTTGTCTACACTGTAGCTGTTCCATCTTCTATTTTCAGGTTGGCTCTGTAAACAGCTGGAATTCCAGGGATAGAACCAAGGTGGGGGTGGGTGGTGAGGGGGGGTTGGGGGTTCCAGGTTATTCTCTTCTGTTATCCTCCAGTTAACGAGAACAGCTTTGGATGTTTTTAATTACATTTCACATTTACTGGTTCAACCAGCTTCTGCAGAATGACCTTCTTCCGCTTTGAACCACCTGTCGGAGGCTCCATCCCTGTGAACACTCAGGCTGCGGACCCCCCCCCCCCGACCACTTCTACGGGGGAACCGCACAGTTGCGGGCGCTAATCACGTCGAGCGGTTTAGTCTTTCATAAACAAAGTGTAAAAATTAGGCCACACTAACAATCTGGTAATTCAGTAGCGGTCGGGCCGATGTTGCTGCTATTCCATTTCTGGCCGGATTATGAATGCGTGTGCAAAGCCGTTGCCCTCTTAATGATGGCCTTGTGATATTACAGCTGTTCACAATTAGGCAGGACTCCCCCCCCGGCCGCCAGATCTCCCCTACGTAAATAAACCATTGGATCGGGGAGGCCGGGCGCAGTAAGCGCTGAAACAACACGGCTGATTTGGACATCTGGTGTGGTAATAGAGACGTCTCTTCCACACTTTGACGTAATGAATAGGGATCAGAGTCCTGCTTTAGGAGCGACATGCAGGGATGATGGAAACACGGCGCGCGTCATACATCACTGCTTATTCTCATGCAGGGCGTGTGGATGGTGGGGTTGTTGTAGGTCACACGGGGAGGCGAAGGTCTGGGATGCTTGGAACCATTTTTTATAATAAGTGGGTAAATATGAGGCTACAACTCAATATATCACATAGATCCCACACTGAGTGATCGTGGGAGCTGCTTCAAGAGCTTAAATAAATAATGTGATGATTTGGTAATTAACATAAAAAGAAACACACAACAACCAAACAAAAAACTTTGTATCATATGATTAATAGAAAAAAAATGACATTTACGATAATTAAATTAAATGTGTGTTCATCTATCTGTGAAGATCTCCTGCTCAAAGGCAGCCCATACAATAGGGCTCCTTAAGAGCTACAGTAGACAATATGACATAAATACTTCATGTAACAAGTAAACTGATCGTCATGTGTAAATTGAGTGGAGTGTTTCTTTGAGCAACTAGAGAACATGAAACATTCATTTAGAACAAGAACATTCATGGTTTCCATTTGCAAATGGGGTCATAGATGTCAAAATCAACAGCACATTTCTTCATTCAGCGGAGGCAAGTGTCCAGACTCATAAATGTAAATGCACATGATGCCGAAAAGGCCTCAAAGCAACATGGAATTAGACATAAAATCTAGTGATCTTCTATTCTTCATCAGGTCTAATGATGCTCTCATCACAATCCTCAGGGACCCAGAGCACCCTGGGGTGCAGCCGGTGCTGCCTTATGATGCTCCCTCTACACTTAGAATGTGACGTTCACTCGGTTAGTGATAAGTAGTTAAATAGATGTGAAATAATGACTTTACATATTTAGCTTCACACATTTTTATGTGCTGTGGAGTGAAGTGCTTTTAATCACAACTGTGATTATATATCTGTAACACAGTAATACAGTAAGTAATTGCAGTGCATATTTTTAAACTGATGTATTTTATGTATTCCCGCACAACTGGGCAACATGTGCTTTTCAACTCGGAATAATTATGCTTGCAATTAGGTTGAATAAATCATAAGTCGTTCGTCTTCTCCACTTCTCGCCGCCGAGTCTTGGACTCATCCCTCATTGCTGGGTTTCCAGTGATCCTCACCTGGGTCACCGGAGTCAGAGCGCTTAGCCAACATCTCTCCCCTGCAGCCCGTTGATCAGTAATCAATCTGCTTTGATACATAGTTTCGTAATGTTGACTTTCAAGATAAAGTTGCACCTATCCACTAGAAAGGTCAGGAGCAGATGTTAATTAACCAAGAGGGAAATGAACTAATGGGGGTTTTCGAGTGGCATTTAACGAGACACCTAATCCCATGGAAAGAACGGTCACAGTGCTACATTTTTTATTCGGTGTACAGTTCCATGCGCAGCCGTCGCAGACGTACAGTTCTGGTGAGGTACTGCACATCATTACTTAGTATTTTCCTTTTCTCTACTTCATTGTGTTTACTGTGGGCGAGTTTTTGCATTTAATACAAAGAATTAAGTTTTACGTTTTCTTACCTTATTCAGTCATTAGTGCCTCCTGCTGTGATGTTACAGTATAGACAGTTGTGAGCAGTCAGGGCTTTGTGGGTTTAGCTACTGTGCTCTGATTTGTTCTGATCGTGGGCAGATTGTGAAATAGGAGCAAACCAAAAGCTCAAGTGTTGTCCTGTAAATCAGGTGCCTTTCATTCCGTTTACATAAAAGTTCCCAGAGTCTGACGACTGTACCTCAACATCTTCAGGGAGTCACGCAGTCGGTCAGCAAGCACAGACCAAACACTTAAGTTCATATTTATGGAAATGTGGAGTCGACCTGGCTTAAGAGCACACATCCTGTTATCTGTCGCTTCAGAGTAATATCAGCAAATGGAAACGCACTCGACACCGCTTTCTGATCACCCACCCGCCCGAGTGCCCGCGACCGTGCTCTTTGTGAGAGTGCACCGCCCCCCTCCTCACTCCTGCTCCAGGACAGGAGCTTTGAGCGCTAACATAGCATGCGGCGCGCACGCCTTCACCACAAGCGGCCACGTTCACAATGCGAGCGGCCAGTGGGACGTGCGTCACACCTGTTGCGTCTCGGCCTCTCGCTTTCCAAATGAGCTGTCTCACCTGGCGACAGAGGGCAGGCTTTGTCTGCGGCCACTTTACTGTCTCCTCGTCCTCGCTTCGACAACCCGACCCCCACGTTCCCCTGTTCCCCCGCGCTTCTGTACGCGACCCTTGTTCTGCCATCTGTTCGTCCACGGGGACTGTCGCTGTCACCTGCTGATGATTGCTGTCACCTGCACGTCGCACGGCGTGATAAACACTCGGCGTTACCAGCGGGTGGTGGTGGGGGGTGGGGGGGTCGCTGGCTGGCAAAAAGAGTCAGAGTGAGGACAAGAAAAGGCACACGGGCCTAATTACAACCTGGCTTTTCACGAATGGCTAGCGCCAAATGAAAGGAGTGCACCTACAGTATCTCCCATCCAGATGAACAGTATCCAACAGAATTCATTTCGCAGGCTTTCCCACTCATATGTTTATGCATCTAAGTCACTGACCTTTTCATGCACAGGAAATCCATTTGTGCTGATATACAGTATCTCCCTGATAAATACTTCCCTTCAAATATTTATGTAATAGCGTCAGGAAACCACAAGAACATAATAGTTTAAATTAGGACCATTGGATAACATGCAGTGTTTTTTATGCACAAAGTTCAGCTTTGTCTTTTCACACGCTGTGTGTGGTGGGGATGAAAATGAAAGCAGGAAAAAAGGGCTGCAATCATAATGATTTAATGACAGGCTTATTCCTGCTGAAGTACAGTGTAAATTCTAGCAGCCCGAGAATCCAGATTTGTCCCCTCCAGCGTTTCTTTTTTTTTTTTACTCCAGTGCTTCGGTCTCTAAATCTGCCGATGACACAGACAATTATTTGACCCTTGTGAGGAAGCTGAACACTCCACTGGTAAAAAGCGGTAAAAAAGTTCAAAGGTTTCAAAACAAAGACGTTGTGTCTTGGACTTTGTGTGTGTGTGTTTGTGTGTGTGTGTGTGTGTGTGTGTGTGTGTGTGTGTGTGTGTGTGTGTGTGTCAGCTGTGCCTCTGGTAACAACTGTGAGATCCCAGTGTGACTTCACATGCGCTCTTTATTTTTTATGATACCCGTGTGCTGCTTTATTAGAACTTCACCCATTTGCCTTTTTTCAGGGTAATGATGTCGGCCGCACTGCTTACGTCGAAGCATTTCACTCCATGAATCCACGAGCGTCGCTTCCGTTTCTATGACAATTGAAAATGTCCCTGATTGGAGTTGCTAAACTGTCCCCAGTGGCTCGAGAGCAGCTGATAATTGTGAGCTGGATAGATGTGTATATCAAATAGTTTACAAAATGAAGCCAGCTGTGTTTCCCCTGCATACTGTGGCTTCCTGACACGCACCATTAAACCTTATTAGCTACTTCCTTTAACTGAGATCCTCCTCACCCCATCTTCCACCCCTCATATTAACGTTTTCTGTTCCTCCAACTGGAAATTATTTGCTTTATTGTAGACTGTCAACCTCTAGCTGTAGTTCTGACACGACGTAATTGGCACTTTGGAATATAATTATGGTTGAGGGCTGTGATTGTGGTCTTCTACACCGCACATTTTCAGCAGGTTGTTGATCACTTTGTTCTGCCTTCACCCTCTTGGGTTCGTCTGCGGAGACGAGTCACCTCTGAGCTCCCTGCCGGTCCTGGTACCTTGTTCACACAGCTCCTCTTGTCGCCCGCGCCGCTCACAAGCCATTAGCTTTGAAATGACTCATAAAGAATCAATTGAAAATGATCTCAATAGGAAGTGAAAATCAGAAGGGGCTTCTGCGCCGCTCGCAAACAGATGCCGACGCACCCGCCGCATGTCACGCGCGTTATTACTTTGCATAGACATTACCAGCGCCAGCTCCGCCAAGTGGGAGATAATTACAGTCATGTTTAGATATGACACTCGTTTCTTGGAATGCAAGACAGAGTAAAACCTACTCGAAATGATTCTGCGTGCTGTACATAAACAGGTCGGTTGTCATAAATCAGTGTGTGAAGTGATCTTTAATTTGCCCGATCAAACTTTAATAAGCCAAGCAATGAAGATGATGTATTGATGGGGTTTGAAGATGTTGATGTAACCCAGAATTGTTGAAATTAGCTCCCTGTACCTGGGTGGTCTCTATAAGAATAGAGCGGCTGTGTGTGTGTGTGTGTGTGTGTGTGTGTGTGTGTGTGTGTGTGTGTGTGTGTGTGTGTGTGTGTGTGTGTGTGTGTGTCTGAATGCGGGGCTTGTGTCAGTCTTTTACAATTGATAGCTTCCTATGTCGACAGATATAGTAACGGTGCAGTTCTCTGATCATATTATTAGAGCCGTTAACCCCTGCAGCGCTGGATGGATTAATGATGGTCACTTACAAAGGGGCCCCTTATGCTAAACAGGAAGCTATGATGATGAATGATGTACAAATGCATCAAGTACGTTTTAGGCTTTTCATTTCCTCATAGCATTTTCCATGTATATCTTGTCCAAGTGTGTCCACGTGTTATAGTGCATCTCGGCCATGACTTCTGACAACACATTTTGGATTATTATGTATGAAATGATAGATAATCTCTGTGTGGCATAGTGCACAAGAGGCCTTTGTTTATTTAAATGCAATTATGTTGCAATGAAGGTTAAGGTAAGCTGGTGCACAGTGAGCATGTTTAATATAATCATGCAATAAGCTAACATCTCCATTCTCATGCAAACATTATGCTCGTGTGCTGTGCATGGCCTCAGCTAGTTTGACAGGGGACAGCCAGATTAATGTGGAACACTATATTCAGCTTACGAGCAGATATGTCTTCCCCTTTTGTCTAGCAGCAGCCCCGCGCGTCCTTGAAGCTTTGCAAAGTGTGATTTGTAAATGAGATAGGCGAGTATTACAGACCCTTGGTATTTCTCTTGGCGCCCTGCGATCAATTAAAGTGCGACAATAATAAATGTATACATTTAGAGGGATTTCGCCGCGGTGACAAATGATTTTACCCTTGAGCTATTGACATTGTCTGGGAATAAGCTGTGTCCGTCCCTGTTGTGTATTCTGTCTGAGGACCCCTTCCTCTGCTCGGGGAGTCTGAGGACGGGGGTGACGCGCATTCATCATTTACATGGGAGCATGAACACACGCCGACACACGCGCACACAGGAGCGCGAAGCATCGGCGTCTTCGTTCATCCCTGAGCTCACGGGTCAGAGGGAACGTTAGACTGCTTGTGATGGGCTTCACAAAGGAATATTTGTAGCGTGCTGTTGCTCACCGACACCATCGTCACACGGAGGTAATTGGATCCCCTGTAGTCAACTGAATGATGATTGTGACCTCTCTTATTAAGTGGGATGAGAAAACTGAGGAGTCAATGTGGACACACGGTCATGGCTGTGCGCTTGACATTTCCTCCGCTCATTAATTTCACAGCTCTCCCCTCAAATGTTTGTTCCAATTTTTTTTCTCCATGGCAAAGTGAACGTACTGTGAGTTGCTCCATTTCGCCCGCTTTTCATACTTCTGAGGCGAAAATTGGAAAATATATCTTCTAATCCCCGTTTGATTTCATTCATGGCTTTGATATGTTACCTAGTTCATATGATTGATCGTTGGAGGGGGTGATGGAATCAGAGTAATAGAAGTCATTAAGCTGCTGGGGATTTAATAATACCAATCTGCCGGCCCCTAAAAGATCCATCAATAGGTGAGGTATTCTCTCCCAGAGACTTGGGGGGGCGACACATTTAACATATTTCAATAATGTAATTTTTATGTGGGGCAGGTCAAACTGTGAGCACAAAGGGCAATAGTGTTGGATTGTGCGAGTTGAATCGGGGCGTATGCTAAGCAAATCAATACGACATTAAAGGCAGCATGCAGAGAGCAGCCCATTTGGTACCTGTCTGCCAAGGGCAATGCTCTGGCCACTCAGAAAAGAGAGAAGGATTGGAGTTGCTGGGCTTGAGGAATGCTCTGGCACTAACATAATTGGAAGGTAGTTGCCTTATGACTGCAAATTGGGTTTTTGCGCTTCATCAATAGGCATTTTGACAAGCAGTGTCCATCACGGCGCGTCTCACTCCTGCCATGGCGAGCAGAGAAAGAAGTGTCTCAATAATTACATTAAATCTGTCCCTCTCATCCACCCCCAGCAACCTCCCTTATTGTTGAACAAGAAAAGCAATATGGTATAATTAGGTTTGATTGGGATGGTGGAGGTGGAAGAGGGGGGGTGGGGGTGCGGGGACGAGGGGGGGGTCGATACATTTCCTGTGAGATGTACAGATTAATGAAGTTGCCATGGCGACGTGCATCTGTGTCCACTAGTGCGTGAAGCAGAGAGCGAGGCGTGTGGGCGCGCAGGACAACGCGTGACATCTGTGTGTTGGCATTGACCCGCTGCGATCAAACCGAAGGTGCCGACACGCAGATGTGCGGATGAGCTGCTCGAAAGACCGCGGCGCAGATGTGTGGAGGACATGGCGGCGCAAGCGCTTGCTCCTGAAAATGGTGGTAGAGTTTTTTTGAATTTCCTATTAAAGCTGCAATAACAAATAATGCATATATACGCAGGAAATTAGAGGAAATGTTGTGTGCCAGCTGGTTTACTTTAATTTCATGTTTATGGGTATCGTAGAGTATGATGCGAAGAAGTAAAATTTGACAGTATAATGAAATAGACGGGAGGTATAATATTCACACAGTGAATCAGAACTTTAGGCTCCGCCTCCAGTTCCTCCAGCATCTGTACTGAACGTCCTGAAAAACTGCTGCTCCACTGTCATCACCATTATTGCTGCCTGCACCCACCATGAAAACGCAGCGGGGTGAGGCAAAGTCACAGCAAAAAGATGCAGCCGAGCCGCTCGGGTCTCAGATGCCACACAGAGTCCATGAATAAGCCAGAATTCTGCAGGAGGAGCAGAGGAGCCAGCTGATGCTCCCAGGGTCGTCCGCACATTGTCTGGAGCGCAGCAAACTCCCTCGTCTTTGTGTCTGCTTCCCATAAACACATGGATGAACAAATAAAACAACAGGAAGTGTATGACAGAGCAGCGATGTTTGGTGTAAGGCCTGAAGTGTCATCACATTTGGATTATGGATGTTTCTGCCCTTGTTTTTGTTTTGCGCCTGTGTAAACCTTTTTTACGGAGATGTACACAGATAAGTGAATGTTTGGATTGCTGCTTGTTTAGTCATCTTCGCATCTGTTATTGTAATTTTAATGACTGGCAATAATGGCACATATCATTTTCACGAGCTAAGCGTTGTAGCCTTAAAGGAGACCCCGCTCGTTAACTAAAGACACGTTTATCTTCTTCTCAACCCGCGTCATTGCTGCTCAGGTTTCCCTAAAATCCACCTCAGGTGCCACGTGTGATTTTTCTTTACAGGAATCGCCTCAAAGAAGTAAAAACAATTATCCTGCTATTGTGGAGGCATATTTCTTTAAAATTAGACAGTCTGGGGATCTGTAATAAACCTAAGTGCTGGAATGAAGAAAAAGCTCCTTTTAAAAGCATCCACCTTGGGGAGCGTGCCACTGGAAATCCTCCGGCTCTTTTTAATACATCAAAGCAGTAAATTAATCTTGAATACAACACATGTACAGGCAGGTAAATGAAGACAAAGCCACAGTGGACCCAGGCTACGTGCCTCTTATTACAGGCCCTTGATAAACTCCACCTCAAGCCGTACAAATGGCTTATTGGTAGGTCTGGGAGAACTTATTCTTAATAAGGCTGTCACTTTACAAGGGACACGTAAGCAAGAGAAAAATGGAGTTGAGGACACAAAGACAGTCTCTGCACCTGCTGGTAGCGCGGTTGTACTGTATGGGCCCCAACTGAGCATCGTATGGAGCTTCATCAGAAAGAAAGGATCTAAATTTCTACAAAATAAGTTTACAAAGGCAAAAGCTGCTGTATTCCAATCATTTTCCGCTCAGCCCCACACATAACGGGGACATTAACCCGCATTATCCGTCCCTGCTCTCTCCGTGACTAAGCCCTTACTCACTGTCATGACAAAGAAAGGCGATCCATGTAGTGTTTTGGAAGATTACGGTTCGGAGCAATGACTCAGAAGCGGCTGACGTGACGCTCCGGGACGTCAGAATTGTCAACCGGCTCCTAATTGCAGTTATTATTCAGTTTTAATTGTCGCATGATGGGGATCAGCAGTCGCTTTCTCTAATAGGGCATGAGCGCCTCACAATTTGGGCTGCAACAAGCCAGGCATTTTAGAATCACTAACACAATCTCGCATGCATTCATTTACAAGCCAGATTCAAAGATGGAGGTTGATGGATTTTAAAAAGGAAAACAACACATCAAGGCAGGTTTTGAATGGTGGCACCATTAACTGTTTAACACTATAGTTCCCTATAACAGCACCTGGTGGTCAGCTTGTAAAGTGCAATGCCGCCTCTGACTGACAGCACATGCGGTGGTCACAGCTGGCTGTGCTGTACAGTACATGGAGCTGCTAAACACACAGTGAGACCAGTCATGGAGGAGAAGGAGGCAGCCTGCAAACACATGACCTGAGAAAAGAACGGGCCCACGTAGAGGAGCTTTGTTTGCAATTTGTTTAATTTGCCCTCTGGCATTTACTAATACTCTCAACTGTGATTTTATTATGACTGAGAAGCGGCACCGCGGGCAATGTCTCCGATCCCTGCAGCCCTGAGTGCAAATATTAGTCTCACAGTCTCAATATTAGCACAGAATGCTTGCGAGGGCCAAACAGAGTGTGTGACATGTGCTTGTCTAGAGTATTTCTGTGTCAGTATTGACACAGCTACATAACAGAAGTGACCCCCCCCCCCCAGCTGTACAACCCCCCAGAGATGACTTCCCCTTCGACAGCGAGCTCTGAAAGCTTCCTGTCACTTAGTGCGGTTTGACAGCATCAACGCAGCAGCCACTGATCTGTTCGCTCGACTCCGCATTATTAAGATGACAGCGGCGCGGGCGTGCGCCGCGTGCGTCCCCACTGTAATGCAGGTCTCAGATCTATTATAACCCGATTACATTCCCCTCCTCTGGAAGCGCCGCTCTGTGACAGAGAGCATAATCTTTAATGGAATTTGTGCGAAATTAAATTATACGAGCATCAATAAACATAACATAATTCAGAAGAGTAAATGGGCTTAATTTATTGGATGGGCAGGCATAATGGCACCGGTGTGTATAGAATGAAGATGTCAGGGAGACAGGTTTAAAACAGCGGGGTAAAAAAAGGGGACTGACAAATACATCATCGGCGCGTGTGAGCGCATTTATACGCGTGACACTTTAAGCGGGAAGGATAAACGTTAACGATGAGGCATGGAGGGATCTTTACTGTCTGTACAGTCCTGTGTGTGTGTGTGTGTGTGTGTGTGTGTGTGTGTGTGTGTGTGTGTGTGTGTGTGTGTGTGTGTGTGTGTATGTGTGTGTGTGTGTGTGCGTGTGCGTGCGTGCGCGTGTGCGTTCTGAGGCAGAAATTTGGAACAGCAGGAAACTGGCAGATTCCTCATCCACATGAGTGGGTAAAGAAAGTTCAACCTTTTATTAGAGAGGACTGTAATTTAATGGGCAGGGTGCACACATGGGCCGAGAGGGGCGAGCGAGAGACGGAGACAGAGGGTGGCGAGGTAGGGAGAGAGAAAGCGAGCGAGAGAGAAAGAGAGGAAGACAAAGATTAGATTGAGAGACAGATAGGAAGAAGAGGAAGGAGATGGAGAGGGAGTCTGATGGAAAAGGGAGGGGGGGGGAATAAAAAGGTTTGAAGTGGCAGGGGTGAAAACATATTGAGGGATTGAGGGATAGGGTGAGAAGAAAGGCTCTGTGTGTGTGAATGTGTTTTTGTGTGCCTGTGTGTGTGTGTGTGTGTGTGTGTGTGTGTGTGTGTGTGTGTGTGTGTGTGTGTGTGTGTGTGTGTGTGTGTGAGAAAGGATGTGATGGAGTGGCTCTGCAGCTGTAACAGTCAAGTGTTTGATTGCCCGGGCAGGGATCGCGTGAGGTTGTCATTTTGCGTCTTAACCTTTTTCTGGGGGAGCTGTTCTTTTTTTGGTGGGAGGTTAATAATCAAAAATGATCTGCTTCACTAGAGCAGATAAATAGTGTCAAACACAGCTGGGACAGAGAGGGGCTGACTGGCCACCACCGAGCTAAATTGATGGTTGTAGCGGGAGAAGGAAGCCCCCTCGCTCGCTGTATGACATGAACAGGCTTCTAGGTGTCGCGGGCTTTTCTTTTTTTTTTTTTTTTTTTCTTGTTTCTGCTCTGTCGTGCTGGTGACGGGTCGCGGTCCTGGACCGTGGCGCCGGTCGGCCTCTCAGACGGCAAACGTGCCATCTTGACGTTTTTATTCAGCATTTCTGTTCTGTTTCCGGCGAAGACATGTTTAAAGGACGTCAAGGCGGGCCGTTATGTCATAGTCGGACGCACAAGCATGCACAAACACGCGGTACGACAGGAAAACCGCGCAGGCTGCTAGAGACGTATGTCACTGTCACGTTTTTCCTCCCCTCCTCCCAGAAGCCCCACTGTTTTTGAAAGATATACTGTCCACAAAAGCCTCTTCTTCTTTATCCCATAAATCTGTTTGTGCGGCGGATAAAAGGAGATGGACTGAGAGGTAAAGAAAAGCCACTCACTTTACTTTATCATCTTTCACTCTCCCACCCGGCGCCCCCCCCACCACCCCCCCTCCCTCCCCCGCCCCCCTGCCCTCGCTCCGGCACCAGATTTGTGGCCATAATCGAGGATAACTTACAGTATAATCTTGTTTGTTCCTTTCTTAAATGGAGCGATAACATCTCTCCGGATCATGAGTGGAACGGCAGCAGTGGGGGGGTATAGAGGGTTGGAAGGAGGAAGGGAAGGGTGGGAGGATGGGAGGGGTGGGAATGAAGCGGGGGAGGAGGGGGGTATAGAGAGGCTGTTGCACCTCTTTTCTTTATGTGGAAATCCTATAGCTATGGCATTTATGACCAGCTGCCCGGCTGCTTCCACTCCGTGATTTACTAACTCCCGCACACACACACACAAACACACACACACACATACACACACACACACACACACACACACACACACACACACGCACACATACTCGACATGCATTGTAGGCATAGAGTTATCTGGAGGGAGGCAAGTAATAAATATCAGCAATATCAGAGGTCAGCAAAGGTCGATGGGTGACGAAGTCGCCCTGTCATAAGTTGTTTACGGACCTTGTATCTAGTGGCTGTTTGGGGGATTGTATTACAATGCATTTGTTGACATCACAATACGCGCGTAAGTCATACGACACATACAGTATGTTGTCGTTTCTGTTTATTTCTGACGTAGTGCTGGGTAATGAGAGACCGGCTAAATGTGCACAACCTGTTGTTTCGACGCCTCCGAGATGCAGATCCTTCAGGAGCAGAGCTGGAGAAACAGCTCTCCTTGTTAATAATTCAGCCTTCTGTACCGGCTGCAGCTGATCAGAGATCAGCCGCTGATAAAGAAGACCCGAGTCGTGACTGGCTGTAGAGCTTCCAGGGTCCAGGGTGTGGCTGATGGATGGGCCCGCACTCACCCCCCCCCATAAGCACTCATCCCCCGTTATCCTTCCTGCACCTTTCCCTGCCTCACCCCCCTCCCCCTCCCCTGCCCTCAGCCCGGACAGGTGATACAAGTGTATATTTATTTATTTCCTTTAATACTCTTCTTTATCTCCTTCATTGTTAGTAGGCCTGTGAGATTGATCAATATTTAATTTTCTTGGAGCCGGAGTGGGGAGGAATCAGGGCTGCAGTGACACTCAGGAAATCTTCCTCCACCTACAGGCTCCGTTCTCCCACACTCTCGCTCGCCTCTTCCTTCCCTCATCTCCAGCCTCATCCCCCACAATCTTCCCTTTCACACCTTCTTCCTGTTTCTCCGTTAACCGCTGTTCCGCCATGCTGAACAAAAGTGCCTGTTAAGTCCTGACGGACGAAGAGGGGCTGAGGTTAACCTCTAATGTAATGAAGGATCATAAAAGCGGCTGCAGCGTCCTCCTGCAGGAGGGTCTCGCTACAAACAGGACCCTTTGATGACCTTCGACCCCATATAGTCATTGACGGGTGCTCGGATATATCCTTTAATGACTGAGCAGTCTAATCAATGGATCATTTTTCACTGTTCACCGGGAGGTGTAGCTTCACGTAAAGAGGCAGATTATAAAAGGAAGAGCCATCTAAAGTTGCCGTTTTGTCACCAGCTGTTGGTCGCACTCCTGTAACAATCTGGAACTCACGTGGGCCTAAGCCGCTAAGCCACTGAATGCGAAAGTGCATCCTTCAAAATAAAGGATGAGCCGTGACAGAGAAAAAAAATGCTGCATCGCTGTGGTTTTTAAAATGAGAAATCGGAGGCCTGGCCCTGCCAATAACGCATGCGACAACTGCTTAGTCAGGTTCAACTAATCATGTCTTTTTGTCAATGCATTTGGAACCAGCGAATTGTTGTCAATGACATAAGCCATCATTATCTTGACCCTTGAGCCCTTTTTAATTACCCCATACATTTGATTTAATCCCCACAATGCATAGGCTCCCGCTGCACTTCTTCTCTCCTTGACACACGCTGGAGAGATTAGCGACCGAAATTGTATTTTATGTTTTATGTTAAATGGCTCAAGATTGTTTCGATACGAATCAGCATTTTAAGGCCACTTAAGGCATCAAAGGAGTGAACACGTTTCGCGGGAACATTTTTTTCTTCCCATTTTACAGAGGAATGTTAAACGACTCGGTGAATGGAAGCATCCCTGTTTCGCCCCTCGCGCTATCAAAGCGGCAGCGCGGCAGATGATCTTGAAAGCGCGCTGATAGTTGGGACTGCGCGGCCGTCGAGGTCCTCTGCAGACAGAGGCCAGTGCCACCGTGGCTCTCGCCAGGCGCCGCCCCCCTCGCTGCGACTTCCCTGGTAATCGCCACCAGAAGGGAAAAGGAATTTCTCCACACATGCTGATGGTTTCTGGCCGGTTTCCACCTCCGCTTCCCATTGAGCTGCGAGGAATGTAAACCTTCACAACACGGTGAGGCGAAATCCCGTCCGCTTTGAAATCAGGCGATAAGCTGTTATCGAAGGGGAGAAAAGAGCAACTATAACAGCACAATCGTTCCATTCGAGGTCCCTCTCTCTTGGAGGGAAGCGGCGGGGGCCAGTCTTGCTCTGTCTATCTGTGATCCACATAGCTGGATAATAGCGCCGAGCAGCACGCGGTCTCTGGAGCTCTGGACCAGGTGCTGGTGTTAATGTCGGGGCCCTCACAACACCTGTTAGGACCAGCTTCAGCAGCACACAGGCGTCTGTTGCGGTCGCCCTGTTTAACCAACCAGACCTACTCTCACTGAGAAATGTGGTCGTTTAGTAACCATTAGAAGGATTACTACAAGCCTACAGCATTGGACTACATTGGTATTATGACATATTTATCACCATAACTCACGATTTGGGCCAGTGGCATCACAGATGTGGGTCCACTTGGGTTTTGCTTGTCCAGGAAATAAACAGGCAACTAATAATGAGCATTTGCTGAAGTGGTGTAAAGTTAGTTTCACAGTAACAGGCTGTGATTTTTGATTGGGATTCACCAGAAATCATATTTCAGCACCCGACAGCTCGCCCTTCGCCTCTGTTCTGCGCTAGCGCTGTATAACCCTCAGCCGCTAGCGTGCGCCGCGTTACAAGACGTTACGACCTGTTAAACAGTATTCCTTCTCCTGCTCACTGGTCCACGGAGGCCAGGTTCTTGCCAGGGATTATCAAAGTTAACAGGATTTTAATGGGTCCAGGGAGACTGGTAAAGACCCTACCAGGGCCAGGTAGCGCTGTTCTCCTGCTACCTCACTCGCCCCCTAATGCAGTCAGGCTGCACATCCAAGCACCAGCTAAATAATAAACAGATGGCCGCTGCCAAATATAGCCGGCCCTAGTTCAAACCACAAAGGGACCCCGCAATGAAATGACAGGGTATTACAGGGGAGATACAATTTGCAGGTCAAGACGTAATGGTAACCCTGCACTGTGCCAATTGAAAATTAACCTTCGGTGGCAGCGGATCATTTACAGCTGATGCCGTACACGCAGGGGAGGCCGTGGCGTGGAAGAAGAAGAAGAAGGAGGAGGAGGAAATCGGCAGCGATCGCATTTCTCCGGTGTGTTTCCTGCCTCCGAGGCCCGTGGAAGCAGGCGCTCGGCGGGTCGGAGCCGTATTCTGTCTGACTGCCACCAGCGAGAGCCACATGCTCAGATGCCTGCGCCTGCACAAACAAAATGCCACTCACTTTTCATAAACAAACGCATGAGTCAAGGTCCGGTGTATTTTTCCTCCCGGATTAATGCGTTCATACCAATAGCCTGGCCTCCTTTCTCTACTCCTGGGGCAATAATCCGTGCCCTAAACCCCCCGTGTAAGAAAAGGCTTATGATGCTAACCTTGTCATATTCAGCAGCTGTCAGCAAAATGACCACTGTACTGGGCCAAGCTGGAAAAGTGGCCTATTCATTATCCTAATCTCATTAGTTAAGATCTGTTAAGTAGAGACAGGTTTTAATGCATGCTTTTCCCTTTTAATTATTGACCATAAATACATTGGAGTGCATTAGGGTCCTAAGGCACAGAGCAGAGCGGTTACTAATAGATTAGGGGACAAGTGCATTATCTAAATGTACATATCTAACTAATCATGCATCAGCCGTAGCCACGACATCAATTGCAGTTTGACATTTGACCTGGGTCGTGGCCTTTCGGAGATCCAGTCTCATAAAGGTCCGATGCTGTCCAGCGAGGCAAGAAACACTGACGTCAGGATCCCAGCAAAGCCCCAGGACGCAGCCACCGCGTTGTTTTACCGTAATAATCAAGGCTGACGTGTTATTTCTGAACGCTAACAGATTATTTTTAAATTGCTCCACGGTTAATCATGTTAGGGATTAAACCACTTTGGGGATCAGCGCTGAATGCAGCAATAAGCTCTGCACGGCGCTGTATGTGATTCTGAGAAGGGGGGGGAGCAGGAAGTCTAGATCTGCTCACTCGTCCTTTTCTGAAACAACCACTGTTTTTTCTTTGCACCACAAATGCTCTCAAACAAAGTCGTTCACTCAGTGATGAGGGAGGAGTGTTCACCACACAGAGGGGCTCTTTACATGCGTGAGAGGCTGTTGTGTAACACAAGAGAGAACCACGCTCCCTAGAAGTGTGTGTGTGTGTGTGTGTGTGTGTGTGTGTGTGTGTGTGTGTGTGTGTGTGTGTGTGTGTGTGTGTGTGTGTGTGTGTGTGTGTGTGTGTGTGTGTGGCTTTCTCACACTTTTTTGCTCTTACTTTGTCTCTTGTAAGGAGTAGCTGGTATTCACAATCACCTTGTCACAGACACACAGAATAAGAACTGTCTGACTGAATCATATCTTGTGTTTGCGTGTGGAGCAAACCCTGAGTGTGACTTGACTACAGAAACGTCACCAACGTGATTTCTTTGACGCACCCAGGTTTGCATGACACCATGTGGTCTTACGTTTTCTGAGGGCTTTGATACACATTGCAATTGATCTTATTTTGTGATGCTAAATACAAATGATGCACTCGCAGTGTCTTCCTTTAATCCACCTAATTACTGAGTGCATGGCAACACGTGTGCATGTGGGCGCAGGGCTGCCTTCTAACCTCTGCCTCATCATTATAAGGCGGCTCCATGCATCATGGTCTAATTCAACCGGGGCAATTATTGCCTGGCTAACATGTACGGATGGATGTCCGAGAGCAGCAGGTCATAACAGTCATATTGTATTGGCCATATTAGCCGGTCAATAAGAGCCCAGGGCAGGTTGATTTAATTACACGAACAGCTTGATTAGACTGGTTTCCCTGGAGTTAAATACAGACTGTATGTCATATTCATAACAACAGGGCAAATAATGAACAGACCAAGTGCAGTGTCCCTCTGTGGTTTGTCATCGCTAATCATTCTGGTAAATTATTATGTGACGATGTGTATTTATATTGTGCCTGCAGCGTTGACTTTATTGGGTTTTGACAATGTGTAATGAGAGACTGAAAAATGAGACCGAATGTTAAATGGGAGCGAACGAGAGGATGTCAAAGCAGCAAAAGCGCTGCCGGTCACATCTTCCGAGTCTAATCTCAACTCAGATCTGTGTCGATCTGTGACACTTGACAGTGAGTCATGTTTATACGGCTCCTGGGGCGCATCCTCGAACCATGGCGGGTGATTTGCTGTGTTCCCAGAAATAATGAACCGTCACAATCAACGCCAGCATCACATTCAGTCATTTTCCTGAAAAAGCAAATAACTAAATGAACAACTTCAGTTTGTTGTGTCCCTTGTTTTAAAATAAAGCCTTACGCACGCAAAACACGCACAAAATAATTAAATTGGAAATGTTATTTAGACATAATTTACATATAAATGTGTTTCGTATTAAAATAAAGCAATAATAGAAATACACCATTGTTATAAATGACACCCTCAAGACTACAATTTACAATTAAAATGTTAAACCAGCTGATTATATTCAAATTCTAATTTGTTCTTAACCTTTCTTCATTCGAAGAGTGTTTTTAAGTGAACTGAAATTTTATATTATTTATCATGGTTTACTTTACATCTGCATTACTTCTGGACAACGCTGTGCTTCATATTGATGCCTATAATTCAGAAGCAGGGGCATTACGGCTGATTACTATTGTAATCAGACGTCCTTCTTTCCCACTCACTTTTCCTAATTACAATTGTGAAAGGCATGTTCATTTCAGCACATTCGTCTTATACCTCACTACATTTTAGCGGTATATAACTGCCAATAATTACTTTAATTACACAAAGCTTTGATCAATTTATTCTCAGCTGTTGCAATAATTAAAAATATAAACCTCACAGACTTCAGGTGCTGTGGCTAATAAGGCCTGCATACATCATTTAAATGCCTTACATTTGTTATGGTTCCATATCATTTAAAAGGTGTATAATTGTACATTCTGTGACCATTTCGTTTACGCATACAGAGGCAGACGTGTCGTTTCTCATCCACATGGTGGCAGCAAAGTCACAGCTGTGCCACATCTGCATGGGTTCGCGTACAGTACATCTGCGTGTGCATTTCGTGGGCACGCGCATGCTGTCATGTTTGACAGCGCCGATCTGACCCATGCTAATGAACGTCTGCGATGCGGCTGACACCGAGTGACACCGGGACAAGAAAAAGACCCTCTTCTCGCCGACGCCTCCATCTCGGGGCCTTTAAATAGCCCCGTGCATCCGGCTGCATGTTTATTAGTCATGTATCAGACCGTCGGCTGATGGACACGGATGCTCATTACCAGTTAGTGTTGCTTCAGAAGAGAGCAATCTGGGCCCTGTTAGGCTCGTCACTCATGGGCAAACAGGCTTGAAGGAAGCATAGGTTGATCTACAAAAGGCAATGATGAAAATTTAATTCCCCTGAGAAAGTTGTTCTTGTTTCTGAGAAAAAAAGGTTCCTGGTCAGATCAGTGTACGAGCAGCAGTTATTGTCCTAGGATTCTCAGGTTACCATGCATCTGCATAATTAACACTCTTATCTATAATGAAACACTGAATATTGTGGCAATTTTGCAAAGTGACATGAACAGGCCCTGATGAGGGCCACTACCTTAGCACGCATCACATCACTACTGTACGTCCGCTCTTATTTTGAAAGCCATAAATTAAATCCCTACCATGCGTGTCTCATTTCATAAACATGTGCTGCATTTGCAGAACGTGCCACAGTGTTGCACGATGCGTCCAGCTGTGGGAGCGGAGCGGAAGGAACAGCTGCACGGCTCATGCACAACCCGGTGGACTGCAGTACAGCCTGAGGCAGCAGGCGCTTCTCGTGTAGGAGGAAGTGAGTGTGCAGTCGTGGTGACAAGTTGACTCAAAGCCTTTTGTAGAAGTCGTTTACACAAGGGGAGGTGGGACAATGCTGTTACTGTGAACCCACCGTTAACTGTTAATCAGGAGCTCCACAATTAGTGTTAACAGGACGGGAATGAACGGACACATTCTCCACCAGATGGCGCTAGACTCCATTGCTAATTGCAACTTTTTTTCTGCAGTAAATGTAATCTCAATTTGTGCATTATACTTTATACATATACATAACATTTCCCTAAACTCACTAACACCACTGTACCTTCACTCTATATTTACTACGACACAGAAACTAAGTTTGTGTTTTCTCTTTATCTCTTGATGTTACTTCTGGCATTTAGATGAAGGCAATTCATTCAAATAAATTTGTGTCTATGGGAAAATACAAACGTTGAGTAGCATTAGTTTGGTTAGTATTACCTCAGTAAACCAGAAGATGGCAGCAGCAACACATAAACCAGCCTTACCTCTGCCAAGGATGAATAAATGTGTTTCAGATTACCTCTAAACGTATACTGATGTATGTTCAATCATAAAAGCCTGAATCCCAACCTCTAAAAGGTTGACATATGTTTAGTCGCAGTCTCTAAGTTTTATCTTAAACTAGTTCAATATTCTTCACATATACATCACATTCTGAGCACCAATCTTTTATTATCCAAGCAGCCCAGGTGGCCAGATGTGACAAACCTCTGGGCTACTCAACCAATGCTTTTTAGGATTCCAAGTTTGCTATTTAAGACAGAAAAACTTCAAGCATTGCATCAACAAACTGGTACAAGACCTGAAAGCGTGTACAGCAGCTCCTTTAGTCAGACCCTGGTACACAGGAAGCAATTTAACGAGACCAATCGATCAAAGTGAAGTCAGTGTTTCAAATATCTTTCCCAACTTTTTTACAGCATCGCACAGCCTCTTCCATGCTTGATTCTCAGCATGAGGTTCTTTTATGCACTTAAGGTTAAGTCAGATGTGCTTGGACCCCTGATCTCAGGACAGTTCGGCTACAGAGGCTTGAGAGCAAAGTTAAATTTGGGTTTTCTTATGAATTTCAACCCAGTGTCTCACCTTTACTGCAAGTCCAAAGCTGTTTTCCTTGGATCCTTTGTGACTCCCTGGACCATTTCTCTCTATTCTCATGGATTTATCCTGGAAGGTCAACTGTTTCTCAGACGCTCTAGCATTGTTTCACGTTATCTCCACTTGTAGACAGTATCTGTTATTGTGGATCTGAAGGAATAACACTGTAGCCCTTCCCTTCTCGGTTTCATATGAGGTGCGTGGGTTTAACTTGCAAACTTTGACGGCCAGGCACAGAAGCTCTCAGACACCACAGAACTAGAACAGAGGCACAGTCGCTCCGTACGTTTCATAACCGTCTGGTTGTTATAAAGGAAAACACGCCGGTCTGATGTGGAGTTAGAACGCAGACCCGGTTCATGTGGCAATATGTAAATACTTTCAGTGCAAAATTTCCAATTTGGACGTCTATAAAGCAGACACACACACACACACACAGACAGATGGATCCAGTAATGTGTTCCGACAGGAAACCAACCTAGAGCCTAATGATAAAAATGGAGAAATCTTATTCATGCGGAGATCGCCACACTCCAGACGCATGGCCTGGCGTGGCTTTCTGGGAAGTGCGGGAAGCTGAGGCACTGAGTCACTCTAGACGATGGGTCCGGGTGGTTTCAGACTGTTGGAGGAGAATTATGTCGCTGGGGCCAGCGTGGAGTGTGTATTCTCAGCTGGGGTAGCAGGGATTCCCTCTGACAAGACCTTCGCTTTATTTTCTCATGGCGCAAAGGGGACGGGGGGGTGCGTGGGCGTGCGCGGAGGTGATGATGTGCGAAATTATATTGTCCAGATGTATTTACACGTACGGAGAGTTGAGAGAGCCGTTACATTTGGCAGCGAAGCCCCGTCCTGACGTCTGCGCGCACGTGGGTGCAAAGCGTTCCCGGCTTCTCCTCAAGGGGACGTTTCTCGGCATGCTTGTGTGTTGTTCTTTGGCAACGCCGCGGCTCCTCATCTCCTTTTACTGGAGGATGATTACGGGGGCCAGAAGGTTTCCCAGAAGCCTCAGCCGTTGGGTGGACGGGGGCAAAGCTGTGACACATGGGAGCCGTTGAGTAACACTGCCTCCTGCTGTCGGGGACTGACGAGCTAGGACCATGAACCCATGCATGCTTTCCATTGTTTCAATGGGGGATGCAGCGGAATCCTGAGGCCTACTATGGATTTATGGCACGAAGGAAGGCCCTACCAGTAAATGCATCGCATGCATGATTCACTGATGCACTGCATACACGTGCTGAAAAAAGCAAGTGATTCCTCCGAATAAATATTTCCAGACTTCAGTGCTGCACAAATGATGATCTTCCTACACGGCCAAGCCCAGTTAGAAAACATGGCAGTGTATTGGTGGAGTCACCTGTATTAGAACGCACAACATCTGCATCTCCTGTCAACAGAACAACGCCCGCGGAGCTTAATCCTGGATGTACTCGACGCCGGCAGAGGAGAATGTGCGACGTTGCTTTTAAGGCTCCCGATCGTCAGGCATTGGTCACTCTCTTCTCGCTGGAACAAAAACCTGGAGTACATGAATCATCACATTTCGAGTCACTCCGCGAGAAAATATGACAAATGTTGATTTGTTCTGCGGGCAGCAACTCGGCGGCCGCAACGGAGACGTAAATCTTAAGAAAATGAATCCAAGATCCCTATAGATGCCGAACGCAAAATGGTAATTTGTAAATTGAGACTATTACTTAGTAAAATTGTGCTTTTCTAACAAACCATGGGCGAGTTATCAGCCCGAGCAGCAGCCAGTTTTCCTACTGTGCATGAGCACGTTTCCTGGAGAGGGATCCCTCATTACACCATTAAACTATTTGGTTTCAGCACCGAGGGTCCAAACTGCAGCATCAGGGTATTCCTCCCAGTCGGGATCACTGTCTGAGGTCGGGAACACCACTGCAGGATTCGGGCGAAAAGCACGCAGCAAGATTAGGTTTCCAGAAGCCGGGGAGTGGAAGGGAATGACTTCAGATGGATCCAGAGCAGGGCATCGCGTTCCCCACGGAGCGCCACTTTATTACGTCTGGTCTCATCTAAACAGGGCTTTAATGGTGTAAAATGGCCGGGGAGAGAAGGAAAACTGTTTCTCTGCAGACTGCACTGCGTGAACGCCTGCGCATCTCAGGCACCTGTGAGTCATTTCAACCTGACGAGCTTTTTAACACTCTGTGTGTTTGATGTGAACCTCGGTGACGGCGGCTCACGGGTGAAGGTCGGACCCTCCCCCCGGTGACTCGTCTTACGCGCCGTGTGGCCTGCTCCCCACGTGTTGTATCGGCGCCAGATGGGGGTGAATCAAAGGCGCAGGCTGACTAATAACACGGCGTGAATCACAGCATTTTTTCAAGCTTATTAGGTGTTACTGAACACAAGATGGCTATAATAAGAGCCAACAGTGGACCGACTGACAGCTTCTCTATCTAGAAGATAATGTAAAATCATTGATAAGCGCCACCTTGTTTTAAAGACCCCATGCTTTCATATCATGCCACAAGAACACAAACAGAATTGAATGCCGTTCTACTTGTGCTTCCTGCCAAATGTAAACTGGGAGGCAGAACCTTTATCTATCAAGCTTTTCCGTGGACCCGTTCAGGTTCTGGATGCTGGGGACCTCCTTCATAGGCTGAGCGTCTCCTCCTCCTCCCTCCATCCACTTGTTCTCCTGCAGATGCGCTCCTTCCTCTCTCTCTACCCTTTCTCCAGATGTTGTCGGCCTTGGAGCTGGTTGTTGGCCTGTCAAACCTAGCAGTGTTCCATTTGTGGTTCGCTGTTGCTGTTGTTTATGGGTCTCCTGTTTTTCTTTTCTCTCCTCTATTCTTTTACCTGAAGGAGGCAGATGTCCAAAGTGTAAATCAGTAGAGTCAAAACTTTAAATTCTTGGCTGAATTGCTAAATATTTATGACCCATTCATGTGACTGCTTGTATTGTAATGACTGATGCCTGGTTAATGAACCCTAGTTATGGAAGTTATGGATCACGCAACCACTAGGGTGAGAGATTTCACATGCCAGCACATAAAAACAAGAAAGCAATTCCTTCATTCATTTGTGATTAAATTTGTAAAACTTAGTTTTATGGTAAAGGCACATTCTAGTATGTTAAAGTTAAACTTGGCCCATACATACATATATATACGAATAAATGTAAAAACTGTAAAATATCCCACCCATGTGCTGACCTCGTGACCTTCCAACAACCCTCTGTGACACCAGTAAAAATAAAGAAAAGCCTCCTAAATGGACAGCTGCCACTGTTTCTAAGCAACTCACACAAACAGCAGGAAACAGGAGAGGGGACCCCGTCAGAGGGTCTTTGGAAAAGGAAGGCACTGGCCAGAGACAGGAAAGGAGGGAGAAGAGAGGAAGAAGATGGGGGCTGGTCTTTCAGCTGACCCCGCTCCACATAAATGCAGCGCGGGTTATTTTTCCTGTCCGCCTCTGTCAGAATAACTGTTGGCTGATCTGAAGCCGGCGTGCGACTCGTAAGCCAGGATCAAGTTATTTTAATCTTTTTTATGACATGTCAATACCAGTGCCGAGGCAGCACCGTAGGTCACCCGCAGCACGTCTTCCCTGTGTAAAGAAGCAGCACCGGAGTGAACGCGCGTCAGCTGACATCCTCCCGCTGCCAATCACCTGTCGCGCTCGTGGACTCTGTAAACGATCCGCCGTGGCGGTAAAGAATGCGAGGACCCGACGGACGGAGCCCTGTTTCAACTTGCTCTTGAAAATGCGAGGCTGCTTAAAGTAAGCGGTTCCTGATGCAAAGGTAACGCCGTGGACCTTCGACCAGTCCGGTTCCTGAACTGCCCACCCTTCCTCCGCCGTGGTCCAAGGCTCAATAACAGTTCAGAAAAGCAGCGCGGGCCTCGGTTTGGTCAAAGCTCGGCACGTTGCTACATTGGTGCTAAAAAAACAAGAGGTCATCACAATCGATAGCTTTCTTACAACAGAGACCAAGAAAGCCCACAGCAAATATTGAGCTTTATGACCACATGCTCAGGAGAAATCAGAAAAGCGGACTTGGACGACGAGGGCGAATCGAAGCTCGCAGGATCTTCGCTTATTCTCGCTACACAATTGTTCCCGCAGAGTAAATGAGGGAGAGTTTGTCTAACATAAAGTAATAGCTCCATGAGACACCATCAATCCTCGCCTCTGAAGCTAATATACTGTATGTTTCCCAGAATGCTGAACTGGGTATGGAATTAGAATTAGCCGAGTGCATTATGGCGTATCAATAAGACCCCCAGCCCGTCAACCTCCAGTGAAATAAAACAGCAATGGAAACAATGACTGCTGGAGACAAATGGCCTCTCTGCGTTTCATTGACAAAATGATTCAAGATGCCGGGAGATTTGCACTCAGCTTGGTTAGTGACCCTTTCACGTAACCACGACCCGGACTGTGCACGACTGTATAAATGTGTCTTAATGCAGACGGCTAAGCTGAAGAGCCCCGCAGTAAAAGTGGCCCTGGCATATGCTTGGATTTAAATCACTGTAATGGACCTGGACGTGACAGTCATAGGCTAGAAAAATGAAACCGCCCGACCTCCTAATCCTATAACCGTACAGGGATTGCAACAAAACTGAATGAATGCACGTCAGGTAGCGACAGTAGAAAACAAACAGCGCTTCTATCACACTGATTTGTTTGAAATTCACACCGTCGTCCCCTTCGGACGTTTTGCCCGGGTAATTATCATCTGCCTTGGAATTGTTGATGTTGGAAAAATGTCTCGTGGGTCGTATGTCTTTGACCTATAGAACGTGTTATTGGCCACGGGTTTTGAATTAGCAGCACATGTGGGTAAGGTACAGTACCCATGGTGGAGCGCTTATCACAACTCACACCGTCAGCAGAACCTGTTGTACAGAAAACACTGACGGGGCTTAAATCGAAAAAACAAAGGGCAGATATCACAACCCTGTGTTTAATCTACTGTAGATGATACCAATAACAATCATTGCATTACTTATATCATTCACCTGATAACATTTTATTTTAATGATTGCTCTCAGTGGGCAAGAATAGTGCCGCATTAATCGTATCTAATCATAGCAAAGCTGCAACAAAGGAACCAGGTTCCAGGACATTATTAATAAAAAAAAGAACTATCGTCAGAAGATCATGTAAACATTAACGCTCCTTCCCTATTTACTACTCCAGCACAATCTTAGTCAGTGTCCGTGTGACAGTGACAGCTTCCAAGCCAGACATGTACATTACTTCCCATTCACAAGAGGAATCTCTGAAAAAAGCCAGGAGCTAAACATACTGCGGCGTCCAGACATGCCTAAGATAGCTCCGAGGAGTTCTCCATTGTGAGGAGTCGTGCGTCGAAATACTAACAAAGGGGGGGGCGCACGACCGGCCGTGCGTGCGCAAACGGACGGGGCCATTCACAACTTGCGCCGCGCACTTCTGCATTTTACCCCGGCGTCACTCACCGCGAGGCGGAAATCAAACGAGGTGACTGGCGACCGCGTCTGCGGCTGTAGTAGCCGCCTGCTGGGGGGGGGGCTGGACGCGGCTGAGTAATACACTTGTATCAACAGAGCGCGCACAAATGACTGTTTACGGCTATTAAAAGCTGCCTGCCTCAAGTTACAAGTCATGGAAAAAAAAGCACGTCGAAAAACAGATAATAACAGTGTTGGGATGCTCGAGGAGCCAGCGCGCACATTTCCCCGGATATGTCAAACGTGAATTATATGTTGTTCAACGGGAGGATTAACTGTGCGTCTTTGAAGGAAGAACTTTGGTTTGTGGTCCCGAATTTGTCGTATCTCAACGATTCACCCACATGTACTTATGGACGTTAATATTTGCTGCACACACTTTTTCCCCTAATATTTAGATACACAAATATGTCAAAGTTTAAGAGATGATGATTTATACTTGTTTTTTTAGAAAAAAAACAAAACCCAGTGCCTTTTCGGGCTGCAGCCTTCGCTCCGGGACCAAACCTCTGGAGCAGTAAACACCATAGAAGTTGGCACCGAGCGCAGATCCACGCTGCTAATTTATGATATCATCGGTGACATCCTGTAGACAAACATTTCCAGTCACAGCGGAGCAAAAGGGAGAACGCACGAGGAGGAAACTCCAGTGAGGTTTGACCTTTGCCAGCAGAACGGGCCGATGATGATGTTTGTGCGAGAGACAATTATGGGACGTCAAAATAAGGAAAATGGGGGAAACCGCAGCAACAGAAAGAGCAACAACTCAATCGGACATAATGTAAAGAGCGACCGAGCCTGCGACTGTTTGTTGTGATGCTCTGAAACGTGTGAACGAGGAGCAGGCCGCTCGTAAATCTGAGCGCGAGGCAGAGTGTGTCACTGACGCTCTCCGCAGACGTGTCGCGGCTGCCGGGGACGCGCTGCGTCGCTGGGCCAGATGCCGTAGCGCTATAAATTACAGACCGCGGAGGAGATGGAGAGTTGAAGGCCGATCCGCGCAGATGCGGCACCGGCGCCGGGCAGAAAGGCCGGAAGACAGTGCATCTGAAGCAGCCCAGCATCCGGTTTCTGAGTCAAATGAACTGGTCCCAGCAGCTCGCGCTTCTTTCTCCTGCAGCACAGGATCAATCGAGTCGAGCCTTCGCCGCCGCCGTCGAACCGCGGCCGCGTTCCGCTGACGGTGCCAGTCGCTTGTGCCGCTTCTCTTTTTTCCAGCCCCGGGGTCCGTATCGTAATTCATCTAACCGGAGTACGCGATGCTGCTTTTTCATCTTTCAGCTCGCGCGCAGACGCCGGCCAAGCCACAGCTGACGCCGGGGAGCTACTGTAGGCAAAGAAAACACGGCGTCCTATTACTTTCCCCCCGTGTCGTCTGCTTACGCTTGCCTCACAGGCAAACTTGCCCCCAGAAGGCAGTCTGCTTCTGATTATGTGTGATCATCCTCGAGCTCGCCAGCTCCATTTCAGGCTCACGGGATTTGCTTTTTCTTTTTTTTTCCCCCTTGAAACCTGGCGCTTATTCAAAAGGAATCACACTGAAGTTTGTCTAAGCTGTTGTTAATTGAACCCATGGAAGCTACCAGCACTCCACAATATTCCTCCTTGGCTTGTTGTATGATTTATGCTCTTTGACACGTGTCGGCAATATATATTCATATCTTGTCAAACAATCGTGCCTCCGTGTGTTTTGACCTTTCGGCACCAGTTTCAACATTACAGAAGCATCACTCTGATAAATGGTAATAGGAGGCCAATCAAGGCAAATGGCTGCAGAGTGAACCTCAGTATTTTCCTTTAACATAGGCAAAGCACAAGACATGATTCACTGGGGACTGAATTGATACAAAGTAGTGGAAAGCCCAGATGAGAAACGCAGAGTGTTTGTGCTATCAGTGGTCCAGGCTTGTTATTTTGGGCGAAACTCTGATACCGTATTTCCCTCAGACATGAGGAAAACACATTTGGACATGAAATATGATGCATGTAAGTTTGGATTCCAATCATGGGGCATGATTGCCAATTTTAACGAGACAGGACGGCGTGGCCCTATTAGTAGATGCAGTTAGATTATAAAACTATCAATGTATAAAAAATGCAAACTGTGAAAAAACAACTAATCATGTAATATTCTAGTTTTGTTCACTGTCATTGTAGTATTTTTATAGTAGTACTCAGTCATGAAGTTTAGAAAATAAAACTACATTGAAAATTCTGATTTACTTTGTATAGGTAAAGTAAATGAACATATATATAAGACAGGTAGATGTTAAAAGTATTTAGTATTTTAAACAAATACTTATTAGATTATGAGACTTTCTCTCGCTTTCCGCTCTTGCATTTATGTGCGCCTCCCTCCCTCGCACACGCGCGCGCGCATCTCGCGAACCACCCGCCTCCTCCGATGGGATCCCAGGGTGGAAGACATCATCAGGCGGACCGACCGGGAGGTTGCAGGAGCCGGCCGCGTCATGCGCTGATGGGCGGCGCGCCGACAGGAGGACGGAGGGTGTTTTCCAGCTTTAAAAGCGCACGAGCCGGCCCCTCTGACAAACCGCTGTGCGTCATCGACCTGGGGAGACTCGCGACGACCTTAGCCGGGCTGAAGAGAGGCGAACTCACCTCCGCCACGGGAGCACAGCCCACCTGCGCCGGTCTCCGGAGCCGCTAGAGTCACGTTGGCTCCTTCGCTGCGCGTAATCGCTCCAAGTAGCTTTAAGTTCGCTGCGAAATTATGCGTTCACCATAAGGTTTAGGGGCTTTATCAACTCTTGCAGTTCTGTCATCAGTCAAGCTGTTGCTCGCAGTCTCTCGGCCGGAGAAAGCGCGACGCTTGTTGAATGCAGGATACTCTCTGCCTGAGCGTCAATTCCAAGTTCAGCTTTGGAGCCACAGCCGGTGAGGAGCGGGGACTCCAGGCGCTCACCTCTCTGTCCGCCGACATGACGTCTGCAGAGGAAGGTAAAGTTTGAGCCAGCGCGAAACGAGGCACATGTTTTTAATGTGTTGAATGCGACATGGTATGCATATGAAGTGATGATGATGATTTGTTAGGATCTGAAAAAACAAAAAATGAAAAAAAAGGGATCCACCTGCAAGTATATGGAGCAACTGAATTGATTTTCTATTGGTATAATAATAAATTGGTTAATAAAAGATTGAATGTGAAATGTTCTTCGTTATGGAAATTATGGATCTCTAAGACGTCACTCTGTAATTGCATCAAATTAGCACTCACGCATTCATCTATACGCGTTTTACATCCACACCAATAGGTGTCTCCAGCTGTGTTTGCAGGTGCTTTTCATCAAGTGCAATGCATTTCAAAGGGGCTACTCTGTTGTTATCAACTGCACTTGATGAGAGGTGATTTAAATGATGTTGTATGTTGCTGAAAAAGATGATATATGTGTAATCTGTTATTGCAAGTAAAGGCCAGAGGTCAGGGGGTCAATTTGAGAATAGCCTTCAGCAAATTGCTAATGACTGTGCCCTGGACCTTGATGCACCTCAACTTGGCTCACCCAGATTTTATTAAAAGAAAGTAAAGCACACTGTCTAAATCCACATGGCCGTCACAAAGCTTGATGTGGTCCGTCGAGGGCCAATGGTCTATTTTATGTTGGTTCACAGTCTTCAGCTGCTGATGTCACTGGCTCTTTGTGGATTTTGGGAATTTCATTTTGTCTTTGAGGTTTCAGACGCACGAGCGCGGGCTGTGTTATTATTCATTTCAGCTTCTCAGTCTTCAGCCTTATAATTGGTAACAGATGTGTGTGTGTGTGTGTGTCTGCATGTGTGTGCGTGGGCATGCGTGTGAGAAAGAGAGAGAGAGCAAGAGAGAGTAGTACAATACGATCTGTGCATTCACAGATCGCTTGCTTGACGGGGAGACGTGCTGAGCCACACACAGATTCAGCAGCACACAAACACTCCATAGCAGTTGTGTGCGATAGGTGCCCTCAGGGACCACAAAGAGCTGTTAAGTGATCTTTTTTTTTTCGAATTAACACTGCTTGCACCACGTTTTGAACGCATCATAAACAACTGTTGAGGCAAAGCCTTCGCTGCGAGAGTGAGTCATTTATTTTCTCCCCACAAATTTTGATCTGCTATGATTTTGTTAGTTCGGCGGGCGTGTGACACGTGTGACCTGGAAAAGCTAAGACAAAGCTGAGATCGCGCTGTACGCAAAAGTGAAAGTCCCAGTGTGTGTGTGTGGGTGGGTGTTGTGAAAAAGCCAACATGTTGCGGTGTCGTGCACCGATCGCTCATACGTTCGAAACAGAAAAAAAAGGGAAAATAACAGCTGCAACGCTAAGCAAAGCCAGTCAGGCCTGAAGTGGAAGGAGGTGTGTCGCTCAGGGCAGAGTGGGCAGGAGATTATCATCTGTTCAGCGCAAGAAGAGAGTAAACCAGAAGAGAAAAGCATCACAGGAGCCCGGACTCAAGGCAGGTTAGTTCACATGTTAGAACGCACGCTAAAAGATGAGCTTCCAGCAAGAAGAGCAAGAGTTAGACTTCAACTACATGTTTGAGTACGGACACGGTGTCCAGACGGGACCTGAGAGAGGTGGGTACCAAAGCCCATTGATTTTAATGGCATAATGTATGCTGCTGTTTTCCTGAAGTAAAAAGGGTGCAGGGAAAACTAGTTCTAGCCCTCAAAAACAACTTTTTAAAGTTTGTTTGTTAAATAATTATTAATGCATTTTATAAAGGAGCAGATTTGAAAATAGACTGTCTATATTGTATTTTGTCCTGAACCCTGGTACACAGTTCTGGCCTTCGTGGAGCTCAGGGTGTATTTTACTTAGAACAATCACCTCTGAAAATAGACTCTCATAAACTAATTTTAGACTTCCTACCCACAGATTATGTGGTGTGTGACAGATTTCATGTGATGCACAGGCCTGTGGTTAACAAACAGGGGAATGCCCTTCGCTGAGTGAGCGACACTCATGGCGCGGACACGTTTGCCCTCATTGACGTTATCAGCGAAAAGGCGGGCGTGAGGCTTACGACTGTTGACACAGCAGCCAGCCGCTGCGGCGCTAACGTGGCATACCTGCTGGGCTGCCTGAGGGCCAACCGGTTGCTGGATGACATCGCCGTCGTCCGCGTAGTGCTCGGCCGCGGCTTTGCGCCCACGCTCGACGTCGCGGCGAACTCCCTCTGACTTAATTGCGAGCTCACAGCGCTGCGAGAGTGCCGTCGGTTTCCACAGGGGAGGGCCTGATTCACTCAGTGAGCGATGCAATCAATCAAATAAGGCATCCATCAGCGCCGCTGGAGGAATTCCTGTAGAGTACATATGACGGCAGGGTGTGCCAAACAGAGCCTCAGAGGAACTGATCAAACAGACAGTGGATGTGCAAGTCGCATCTGCAGAGTAACTTCGCCTTTTACTGCTGCAAGATAATTACTAATCTCCTTTGGAGGAGAATTGGAGGTTGCTTCAAGACATGCTTGTTTGATTCACAGTAGGAGTATTGTTCAGATGAATACCTCACTCTATGTGATATGTGTCATTCTATATCCATGTCTTTCTTGCAGATGCATACAGCTACACACCAAACGTGAGCCTGTCTTTACCCTTGGGCATGGGCAACCCCTGTCTGGCCACCCAGTATCACACCTTACAGTCCAGTCCGATCATTTCCGTGTCCTCCTGCCACCAGACAGGCTACGCCCTCCAAAACGACAACCACGCAGTGTCGGGCAATTACTTTCCCCACAACCTGAGAGCCAGCGGGGCCCCAGCCCTCGAAAGCCCTCGCATCGAGATCACCGCCTACAGCCAGTGTCACGAGACCGAAGTAGAAGAAAGCAGCAGCGAGGACCACGTCGTCAAACGAGGCTTTAATTCCATCGTGACGCTGACGCTGCCCAACGCGGATGGCTACCGCGACCCCAGCTGCCTTAGCCCGGCCAGCAGCGTTTCCTCACGCAGCTGCAACTCGGACGCGTCTTCCTACGAGTCCGGTTTCTACAACTACGACCACTCGCCACAGAATTCCCCCTGGCAATCTCCATGTGTTTCTCCCAGAGTGTCATCTTCGCTCCTTTCCTTCCCACACACGGGCGGCCCCGCCGGGTCCCCTCACCATTCGCCCTCCACTTCCCCTCAGATAGGAGCAATGGCCGAGGAATGCTGGCCAGGTCAACACCGCGGCTCCCGGCCCAACTCCCCCTCCTGCAGCGGAGGCGGCGGAGGCAACGGTGGTGGCGCCGGTGGAATGGGGAAGAGAAAGTACAGCTTCAACGGCACTCCCTACAATCAGACCCCCTGCTCTCCCAACCAGTCTCCGGTCCCTTCTCCACATGGATCACCCAGAGTCAGCGTCACAGACGAGAACTGGCTGGCCAACACCAACCAGTACACCAACTCTGCCATCGTAGCCGCCATCAATGCTCTAACCACAGATGGAGTGGTCGACATGGGGGAGGGAATCCCGCTCAAGACCCGAAAGACCATGCTGGACCACTCACCCTCCGTGAGCCTGAAGGTGGAGCCCGGCGCCGATGAGCTCAGTCCCGACAGGGAGCTTTGCCACGAGGACTACCCCGCCCGAATGGCCCTCAAGAAGGAGAGCTACTGTGCAGGGTTCCTGGATGTGCCCCAACATCTGTACCCTTGGTCTAAGCCCAAGCCTTACCTCAGGTGGGTGGAACTGCTCTGACCTCGGCTGCATCAAATAAACTAGTCTAGTGTCTAACTTAAACCATACCAACCCACTAGGTGAAACACTTCACAGACGATTGAAGCAGTCAATGCAAAAACAACCCAGCAGTCTCGCCTCTGAATTTCCACAAGGAGACAATGAGGCGCAGATTTATGGCTTCTAACATTCTGCCTAGGGACTACTATTTTCCAGATGGTGCACACTAGCTGAACCGTCAGTATGTAGTGTGTTGTCTCCGCGTTTCCACATTTAGCGTTGTTTATTTATTGTGAAGGAAAAGATTGTTTTAGATTTAATCTTCAAGGGCCATATCAGAAGGCAGTAATCCAAAACTGGACTTCCAAAGGAGTTCCCTTTGAAGATCAAAACTGTTTCATAAATCACTTTTCACAGGGAGGACTTGTCCAGCGTGTGTGCCACTGTTACCATAGCAACATATACACAAACTTTCACACACACATAGGCAACTATGTCATTTTTCTTTATGAGCAAAGTACAAAACTTTTTACAACGTGCGTTGTGTGGCTGTATCATCCACCCCCACAAGGCAATAACACACTTTCCTGTTGGAAATCAAGTGTTTGATTAAGATAGTGAGCAACAGGAAGTAACGGTGACAGCCCTGGCTGAAGGGGAAGCAGCCTGCCGGTTAATCAGCTGGCCCACCGCTCTGGTCCGTCTCGCCATCAGTCCATCTCTTTCTGTGCAGCTAATATGATGTCATGCACTGAGTGGGCAGATAAAGTCCTGCAGAGGGAAATCAGTTCGTTTTGGGTCAACAAACAGCCAGCGAGTTCCACAAAATGCCCAAGATTGGTTTCACTAGAAGCACTCTTCAGGTCAAAGATTTGCCTTCACCAGGCATCCGGCAGAGAGAAATATTGTCTTGCAAATGTTTGTTTTGGTTTAGATATCACCACAGTGTTCACATGGGAAGCTCTGACTCTCCACTTGAGAACAATGAGAGGGCTGCTCCGAGAAAGAGGAGGAGATATAGTACCAGGCTCCAGGACAGCTGTGCTCTGGACATCTTTATTGTCTTCAGTGCCAGGGCGGTTCTGGTTTATAATTTAATTTCATTAAACTCAAAAGGGTAATGATTGTATTGAAAGACACATTGTGAGGCAGTGCTGCGTTTCTTTTTGTACTTTCTCACTTTCATAAATCTACCTGACCCTCTTTAATGAAAAACACACGTCTCTCTGCTCCGGGCACATTTGTCTCCTATTTAAGTTGCATAAAAAAGAGGCTGCTAATTATTACATGGGCCCAAAAGAACTGGAGATGATGAAATGGAGACGGATCGGCCGTTTAGATTACATCCTCCTAATTTGAGGATAATTTAAAGCAAGTTTAAAACTTTTTGAGTTTGACTTGCTTGGCAGTGAAGGATCCATGGAAAAGTACAATCTCAAGGCTCCTAACCTGGCAAACTCAATCTTAGAGATAAAAAAAAGTTGAGGGGAAAAAAACAAAACAAATATCTCCATGTTTCAATTCCAAGAACGGTGGAAATTTAAAATACAGCAAAGTGGAAGGAATAACCAGACCTTTGGTTCAAATATTTCATGCAGTAGGTAGAGTTATTATCAGCTGTTTTAATCAGATGTGGCTCCTTCTTCCAGTCTCTCTCTGCCAGCTCTCGACTGGCAGCTTCCGTCCTGCTCCGGCCCGTACAACCTGCAGATTGAGGTACAGCCGAAGTCCCACCACAGGGCTCACTATGAAACTGAAGGTAGCAGAGGGGCCGTGAAGGCACCGTCTGGAGGCCACCCGGTAGTACAGGTATGTTTTACTTTATTTTTGTCTTTAATGTTCTTTTATTACTTATAAAATAGAAAATGCATGTTATGTTGTTGTTGCTGTGCTCACCATCTGCAGTATAAATGTTATTTATGTTGCCTTGAGTCGACCTCCTGCGGCATAAGGTGGCTCTGATCTGCAGCAGCTCCGTAGCTGGCAGACACTTTAGGGGCTCACGTCAGCCTCAGCGGCAGCGCAGCACAAAGCTCCTTTCTCCGTCCCACTGTCATCACACTTCACTGACGTCTGCGTTTGCTCAGGGCGGGGATTCTGCCGCGTGTGCGTCCCGAAGGCCGAGGGTCATATTTCCTTTCATTCATGATTCAACAGTTACCGTGGTATTCTGTTGTGATAGTTAAAAACATCCTAAGTGGCCGATGGGCCATTTTCTCACACCGCCGGAGCAAAGACAACTTTGTCTGTTGTTTTTCAGTGCAGGTTGAGGCGGGTCGTCCGTATTTGTTAGCAATACGGCGCAGCGTTGGTGCAGCAGCTCTTTTGTAAACAGATGTGTCAGCACATCTTGGCCTGCTCCATGTCTAACGCACTTGACAGCTGTTGGCGACCACGATGCTGAAAACAGGCCTGTCAACCCTCAGGTTTTCTCTGTAAATACAGGTAATTATTGCCCTTCATTACCAGCCTCTGTATATCAACATAGGGGCCGCTCAGCGTTTCCCTGTGCCCTCGCACGTCCCCATCAGACTGACTGATCTCAGCCTAACGTGTGCAGCTGTGGCAGGTGAGGCCGCTTTTGACTGAGTTCGTGTCACTTTTCTGACTCACTCTGGGGGCCGCAATGAGAAGTCGTGCGTCTCTGCCCGCTGCACCTAGTCCACGGTTAGATTGATGACTCGGGTTGTTTGTTCAATGCTGCACGGGCGCCAGATGCATTACCAACTATACAAGGATGTGTTCAGCTGCTGGCGTGTACGTTGAGAGATTATTAGTCAGTAGTCGTAGTAGTGGCCTCACGGAGGAAATATGAAGACAGCTTCTTTACCGCACACCTCTCTCCTCACGTAGCAGAGATTTGAATTTTTTTTAGCGAGAAGTGATTTATATCTCTGATATTGCATGTGCAGTCGATTGGGATGTCTGGAGGGCTCCTTAACAGTGGAAACCACTAGACGCATGGCAGACAGATAAATCTGCCAGGATTAGGCAATCATCTGTACTATATGTGCCATAGGGTGGAATAGTGTGTGCGGGGAGTTTGTGCAGAGTTAGACTCCTAAATTTCTCCTATATCTGAGTGTCTCGCTGTCTCGGTTGTGGTGCGATTGTGTGAAATTGTGTTGTTGTAATCTTGGTGCGCCGGGCATGTAGTCCCCTGTGCCCTGAGGTAATGAGTGGCAGACGCTGGATGGGTGAAGTGCAGTCAAGGAGAATGAGTCAATAATGACACGGGGGCTGCAGTAGGAAGCTGCTGAGGAAGCGAGCGCCTGTGTGTGTTTGCGCTTAAGACTGGCTCGCGTTGAGAGAAGGGGCAGAAGGAGGCACCAGGCAGCTGGGGCTCGGCTCAGCTGCCCCTGGAGATGCTTCTGTATCCTGCTGATTAGGGTCTGCTCGGCCCAGAGGATGCCTGAGCACGGAGGTGGTTTGGACAGATTGTAGAATGTTGCTCCCTGTAAAGTGTTCATCCCTCAACCATCTCCCAGACCCAGTTTAAGCCCATTCATTCACAGCTATATTATTTTTAGGTCATGGATGATCAGATACACGGGAGTGATGGTGACACGTACTAGAAAGTAACATTGAATGAAGGAAGCACGACATGAAAACATCTTGAGCTACTAAGGATGTGCCCCAGAGAGACAGCGAGTGACAGACATAAACAGTCAAAGCAGCACACGCTCAGCTGCCCCTTCGCTGGTGTTGTCCCATTTGGTAACAAGAAGCAGTGTTTTTTTTTTATGACAGAAACATTGAAAGTCCAGCATCTCTAGGATCTGACATCATCCTGTCTGCAGCGCATTAGCCACAATGCATTCAGTGAGACCCATCATACGGGGATGAGGAGCTCGTGGAGTGAGTGGAGGGGGGGGTGAAAAGGGCTGCCACGCACCCACGACAGCCTCCAGATTGCGGGTTGCTTCCACTCATTATCCCTCCGCCGCTTCTACACCCGGCCTCCGCAACCTTTCAGCCTCCTCTCTCGTGACCCCCACGGCTGCTGTTCCACTCTATTTGCCGCAGCAGACCACAGCATCATTACAGTGATCCCGGCTCCTCTGGCACCGTCCCAGACTCTCCCCTCCCTCACCACAGTTAGGCCCAGTTATGTGGTATGACCTGCTCCACCTTTGTGTCAGGATTCTGCCGGGGCAATGATGGATGGCTCCATCCAGTACAGTGGGGCAAACGTCTTTGAAATGAGAATGTAGTGGCTGTCTTGCTCCAGCTCTGATCCTAAATGCGGCTTCAGCCGAAGATGCCGCAAACGTCAGGGAAACGGGATTCACAAGACCCGTGGTAACATCAGCCCTCAGCACCTGTGGAGTATTAAACCTACTGCATGGCACACTGCACAGACCTGCATATGGTTAATAACCAGCCCACAGGGTTTTCTTCCTAATGCACACACTCACTCACTCACTCACTCACTCACTCACTCACTCACTCACTCACTCACTCACTCACTCACTCACTCACTCACTCACTCACTCGCTCGCTCACTCACCCACTCTCTCATTTAGTCTAAAGCAGCAACAGGCGCGGTGTAATTTCAGCAGGATGTGGCTGTCGTCCTGATTAACATGTGCGTGACTTTATAACTATCTCCCCTTCCCCCTGTTAACTGCATTTAATGCACGTCAAATTTGCACCATGTTTCCACCGCAGCGACATGAAAGACCTTGGCAAACACGTGCTCTGTCCCTCACACGTGCGGTTTCGCGTTGGGAATCCGCTCGCTGGCTGCGTAACGTCTCGAAGAGAACCCCCGATACTGTAATGCAGCTGCTAATTGTTCATTAAATCCACTGCCGCCTCATGTTTGATATTCAAAAGCCCCGGTTTACCCTGTAGTGCTGTTAGAGCTTAGTCAGAGCTATTATTTAGTACCCATTGGGGTATTTATGCCACTCTTAAATTGTGGTTCTCCGTCTGTGGGACCTGCCTTGCTCTCGTATTGGGCTACCACTAATTACCAGCTAAACCCGGCAAAAAAAGCGCATCATTTTCACTGGTTTAAGGTGAGTTAAGCCCACAGATTTATGAGGCACGACACTGTGGGCAGTTATGCTTTTGGGTGGCACGGCAGCCGTCATGTATCGTCTTACTCATATTCTCTGTAGGTTTGGATTTTCCAGTAGCAGTGGATGCTGGTAACAAACTCACTCTTTTTTTTGTATGGAATTTGGAGCATCGCTGGTCTAGACGTGGGCTCGCGCTTGAAACTATGCCCCAAATGACATAACCCAGAAGCGCTGGGTTCCACGAAAACCTTTAGCAAAAAACAGTTGCTCATAAAAGGGGGAGGACGTTCGGAGCCATAGGAATGAAAACGCGTTAAAGTCCCCTTTAGACATTAGCAGGAGGTTGACGGAGTTACCTGTCGTGGATACCTGAAAATGCCTAATACTGGTGTTGTAGTTCACCTCCCTTTCTTCAGTGCCCCACCACCCGCCCCACACCCGGCTGCTTTCAGTCATCCTCCCCTTCTCTTCTCCAGTTTTCTGTGCCACGTGGACTTCTACAAGTCATGACATTTCTCCAGGCAGTGATGAAATCACTGCAGAGGGACATAACGCAGCTCACTGCGGGCCTGCAGAGTGTATTCACACTCAATTTGTGGCCTTCAGATTTAGCAGTAGGTCATTATTAAACATTAAATGTCCAACCCCTTAATTTGAACAATTGAGGTCAGGTGCAGGCTACACTGAGAATGTCATTGTTACTAAAGAAACTGAGGGGTAAAATGTTCCATGGAAGAAAAGACCTAATAATCTGTTGAAAAAAATGTCCTCTGCCATTAAATGATTTTCATTTAGCAAAGCAACTGAGAAAAACCGGGGCCAGAGGCGACTGGGAGATGAATGGTGCGAAGTAGTCAGGAGACACGTTCCTCTCTCTTTTCCGCTCGACACCCTTTCACGAGCTGACCCAGACAATACAGCTGCACACGATTTAACAATTAATGCATCAGCTGCCATATCCACAGTGTTTCACTTGAGTCTAAGCTATGAAAAATGTTGCTTGTGCAACAGTGGCTTGTGGCTGGAGGTGTAAATGGAGCTCGCTGACGCAGTGGCAGAAGTTGGCACGGAGAGACGGTTGCAAATCAAGCCACGATTCGAGCTCAGCTCAGATTATCTGAAAATAAATATACAGTACGTGTGCCAGATAGGCTGCAGTTACAGCAGGGGAAGCTCATCTGGTCAAAATTAGCGACTCCGGTCCAACCTCACAGGCTGAATTAGACATAAATATAAAGCTGAGGTCACAGGTGTGTGCGAAGCCTCTGTCATCAGCTCACGATTAAAGTTTACAACACCCCCACCCCCCAACTTATTCTTCCTTTGAGAATAAAATGAAGAAGTGCATTTTGCACTCTACTGTTGGTGCGCACCACAGGAGTTTAGCAGGAGTGAAGGTGAGGCCTTAAGGAGAGGGTCAGGGGAGCACATATGGTATAGAAATCGAGGGAGGTCGCTCGGGGGGGGAATAGACCGCCATCTTTTTGCTTTTGGGAAGACCAGCGTCACCAAGTGGACCCATTAATCACTTCCTCTCCTCCATGAGATCCCCAAGCTTTGAGTGAGGACGCCACCATCATGGTGTTCTACCACAAGTGGAGTGAAGGGATAAAGGCAGCCCTATCATCTCTTCTGGGCCTCCTCACAGCCACGTGGCGGCTGAGGTAATGGTTGGAGGTCATGAAGAAATTCAAAGAAGCCTACCGAAGGCCAATCTGACAGACGGCGCGGCTTTGTAGCAGGCCCGCCTGCGTTTTATTAAATCATAAAGGCTCGTCATGCAGTTGAACGCTAGAGTGTTTCAGATTCGTACCTCATGCTCCTCCATAGCCCTCTGATGAGTCAATACACAAGTAACTGGTAGCATGTGCAGCTTATGGATAATTACCCCTGGTGACATCGTATGTAAAATATAACAAGCAGAGTGGGGACTGACTGAGATCACCGCGGAGATGAAGTGGTCCCCCGGGACGCTAAGACTTCAAGAAGCTCCCGACCTTGGCCTAACTCGCTGATGACTAGCATGTGTGACTAGCTCACAGGTCAGGACAGCTGCTAGACACACTACGTGGAGCTGGGGGGGAAAAGGACACTCAGAACCTGGACTGAGTGACAGCCTTAGCCTTTACCATTCCCTTTGCACTCCCTTGATATCTGTATCAAAATCCAAAAGCAGATAACCACTGGTGCTTAGATTACTGGGACATATGGTTATGTGCTCTAGTCCAGTGACTAGCCATATCCTATTTTTATTCAACATAATTAGCAGTGAAATTTGTGCAACTAGGAAAAAAGGAGCACATCCGTTGCCTTGTCGCGAATCCAAGCAATCTGTCATCGAGTACAGACCAAAGGCATTTAATCTTCAAGTGTTTTATCAGGCCAGACAACGTCTAATACAGTATCCAGACAAATTTGTTCTCAAAGTCTTTAGGTGTCCATGACACTAAAGAGCTCCTTTCCATAGACTCCAGGATTTAGTCCTCCACCAACCCTCCACTTCCTCGCACCCCTATCCCCTGACCACCCTCACAAAGGTAATTATAAACCCATTAATCAGATTATGTCATAGGTTACATGTGGTCTGCATTTTCTTATGTGACTCAGTCTGCTGGATAAACAACAGGGAGCTTTTATTCCATTCAACAACTCCACCGTTTTCACTCGCAGGAAGCTCAAGCAAAATTGGTCAGAAGCGATGTGTAATTGACCAATTTTGATGAGCCCTGGACTTGAGAAAGTGATCCCTCACGGGAACTGTCATACGTGGTCAACCAGACACCGAGGTGGACGTGCGGCGGAGCTCCACTTGGGTTTTCTGTGTAGCAGATGGACTCAGCGGTTTTATGACTCCTCTTAGGTTTGGACATATTTTTAAGCCCACATCAACATCTGCCCATTCGACCAAGTGACCACTCCGCGCAGCGGAGACAGATCAAGACTTGGGAGGTCTGCAGTGGATGACTCCATTATACCAGAAATCCGCATTTGGTTGGCAGGTTATTCTGGCCAGAAATGATTCACAAAGGATCATTTGTCCTTCACCACACGTTGGAATGTGCAATCCTTGTCTGTTTAGACTTTGGAGCCATTAAAGTCTTAAACCATCACAATGTGTTCCTCCAGAAGTTGTCAGTAGGTGACTCAGGATGCTGAACGTAGATGACTGTAGCAGTCACAGTTTGTAATGACAGCGATGGGGATCCCAAAGACAACAGAACTTTTTAAACTATGTTTAACTATAGACTTTTTCTTTCCCACTTTTTTAGGAGATTTGATCTTTTTATTAGTTCAGCAGCGGCAGTTAATGGAGGCCTGCTAGAGGAAGTGGTAGTTGTTTGAAGTGGTGGCTCTGATACCGGAGTCTCTTTCATCACAGTGGGACGCTGTGTCTGAGTTTTAATGGAAATCATAATGCATGTTCATAATGCCCGAAGGCGTAGGGGCTGGGTCTTCTGCATGCCAAACCTGGTGTGTCACAGCTAGGTGCAAAGTTTGATCAATTTGACAACCGTCTGTGTGCTGCTGCTCTTTTGTTTTGTTTTTTTATCATCTCAGATTGATTTTCAAAAATGTTGTCATGGTGTATTTGCAATACACAGGAATATTAAATGAATCAACATGATATATGCTGTTTTTCTTTCTTTAAGAGTGACCTCCGACTGAGTCACTGACAGCTTATTGCCTCTTTTTTGGCATTTTTAAATAGGAGCAGTGAGATTTTAATGAACAGTGAAGCGATGGGAAGGCGGTCTTTCCATCAACCATGTTTCTGTACCCTGGAGACGTTTTCCCCAGACAGACTCAGCAACATCAAAACCTTTTTTTTTAATTCTTCTTTCTTTGCTGAAGGAATGCAAAACCAGCTCTGAACAGAACAGTGGAGCAGTGAGGCTGGGGTCTCCAAACCAAACCAAAACCAAACAAACACAACGGCTTTATTTTTGCTCTCCGCTACCATGACAGAACTATTATTAAAGGCTCCCCCAACTATCGGTAGCCGATGTGCCCACAATCTGTATTTCCTAAATGAGGGGTTGCTTGAAATGGGGGTATTAAAACACGATGTTGCCTCTCACCTGGGTGCCTTTGTTCTCCCTCCAGCTTTATGGCTACATGGAAAGCGAGCCGCTCACCCTGCAGCTGTTCATAGGCACCGCAGACGACCGCCTCCTGCGACCACATGCCTTCTACCAGGTTCACCGCATCACCGGCAAAACCGTCTCGACCGCCAGCCATGAAGTCATGCAATCCAACACCAAGATTCTGGAGATCCCTCTGCTGCCTGAAAACAACATGAGGGCCATGTGAGTTTGCCCACACGTCCATAAGCAGCTTATTCTGGGGATTTTAGGAGATGCATGATTATTGAAGAGGTGCGACCGGGACAATCTTTGCATAAGGCTCAGTTAATACTGTATTTCCCAGCCATGTTAAATTTGTTAAAACATCACCACTGAACTAACAGGTCTACTCAAAGGAATCCCAGAGCCTAATATCATTATTTTCATTGGGGATGCTTCACAAAGAAAAATGTTTGCCAAAGCAAAACAATGTGAATTGATGGCAATTAGAATGTCTACAGATATAAAAATGCAAAGATTGCTTTTGTTGCATAATTCATGCCTTGCACTCAGCTGCCTAGTAAAACACAAAGTGAACGTGTTTTAGCAGCAGACAAAGTCCCAGTCTTACCAGTAAAAACAATAATACAGTAGCAGTGACAGGACACTAGCAGACACATCCCCAGTATCCTGAAACCACCACAGCATCAGTATTAGCTCTATTCTTTTCAGCCATTATTTCACTGTGGTCACATGAGTAGTTATGAAAAGCTACATATTTACAGTCATTTCATTATTAATAATTGATTTCACAAAAACACAACTACTCCAGTATTCTACTACTTTACATTAAAAATATTTGCATTTTTTGCTATGCGCAGGTTACAGTAAATGATCCTTGCTCAACTCGGGCCTGCACAAATCCATAAGCCTGTGCTCTGTGGTTCGTCCAGGCCGTAGCTCCTGCCGTGTCGTTCACACTCAGCAGCAGCGAATTTACTGGACTGGGGCCCAGAACACTGCTATGGATTAAATGACTGTATAGGTTACATAAGGCCGTTATATTTCTAATGATTAAATGCATGTTTAGAACATACCTAAATATGAAAGATCATTTAGGTTAATATGGTAAATATTTATCCTGAACAACTTTTTAACCCCTATGCTGGTTGTAGACGTTTTAATGAAAGAAGAGTGAGAGTTATCTCCTTCTTTCCTGATTTTCTAAAAGGTCAAAGATGAAGAAAAGCCTTCAACGGTCTCTTTCCACTGAACTGTTCAGCAGTCGCCTTGATAATGCAGCATCCATCTCACTGCTCTCGTGCCAGCGATCATTAGGTCACTGTGTGGGATGCAGACAGTTGAGAACAACAGTCAAACTTTCAGACAGTTTCCGCTTTTCTCTTCTAGGAAAATCTGTGTCATACACAGAAAACAGCTTGGCAAACGCTTATTCCTGTTTGCAAAGGGTTAAACATGCAAAACAGAATTCTTTAAATCACGCAGACGGATAACGTGCGCCATCCGGATTTTATCATTCACATTTCCCAATTCAAATACAAGGGGAAGAATAATGCTAGAACCTGACATTTACCATGTTCCAGGAGCGGAGCCCAAATAGCCACCACGTAAAATAACTGAAATGCCAAACCGTAGCCCATTTGTATTCCCTGCCTTTTCACCAGCCACACTAGTTTGTTTTTGATTCACTAAAGGCCATGTCTAAAATCTTTCCACTGGGAGAAGGAACAGAAAATTCACCCCTTTTACCGTCCAATATGGGAAATGAAATAAATAAAGGCAGGCAGCTCTGAAAAACATTGACTACTGCACATGGCATTGATTAAGCTAATAGGGCTTTAAACGAAGGAAGTGTGAGGTTTGAACGTTGTGAAGGGACCGGACAGGATTAGTGAACTCCTACGGCATTAAAGTGACTCTGTGTGTGCTGCCTGCATCTGATCCAGGAAGATTGTGTGATAGTGAAAAGCCAGTCCTTCGACGTTTCTCTAGAGATACGCTAATTCTTGGACTAGTGTGAAGATCTAAAATCGTGATGTGATGTAGCTGATGTCCAACTCAGGCTTTGATGACAGCTGGATTAATATTAACACGGTCATGCTACAGTGAACTTGCAGTGCATGATCTGTAAGAGACATCTCTGCTTCTCAGTATCAGAGAGAGAGTCAGAAAATCAACCTTTGCCGAACTTCATCCCTACGACTTTGTAGAACAACCTACCGACTTTGCCTTGCAGTATCATATATTACAGTTCTGCCTTGAAACATATGTAAAGTATACAGGTAACATCTTAAAATCTGAGCTGTGATGTTAAATGTTTTTCCATATTTGTCTTTCTCCCAGAATTGATTGCGCAGGGATTTTGAAGCTGCGCAATTCCGACATTGAGCTCCGCAAAGGTGAAACAGACATCGGACGCAAAAACACACGCGTGAGGCTGGTTTTCCGGGTGCACATCAACCAGCCCAATGGCAGAACGGTGTCCTTACAGGCCGCCTCCAACCCCATCGAATGCTGTGAGTTTAACACACTGGCACACAGAAATAACTCCTTCAAAAAAGGTTGCGTCCATTGCAGCAAGGCAGTAAACCCAACTACTGGAACAAAATTCAGTGTCTCTGCACAAAAAAAGTTTTATGTGATCACTTGCAATAATTTGCAAAAGCAATAGATGCATTGTACCATTGCCAGGCACACATGTTATCTATCGGGTTTGCAGTGCCCATTAGCGTAGCTTCTACAAAGGTCATTTGCCAGTCCCAGGTTTGGCACGATTCAACGAGTGCACAGAAGGGATCTGTGTTTCCTATTCCATGAATATAGCACGTGTGGTGTTATTTGCACCGACGGAATCCAGTTAAACTGACTGGTGAAACAGGGGCTGGCATTATTCTAGTTTATTGTCCAACGTGGACGTTATTTGGAGCGGGATCATCAGAAGTGCCCACCTGGTTTTACTGTGGTGCCTCGCAGCTGCCTGCGCAGCCGCAGACCTGGCGGACAGCTTACGCTGACCTTGGTCTGCATCAACATTAGCGAAACCGCAAAGATTTCAATGACGTGACTCATCGGCTAATTTGACTCTGGCTGTGAATTTGGTCATATCTTCTCAGGGGTCAAAAGCGACTAGCTAACATTTATAGAAAGCAGACACAGGTGGTTGGCCCAGAGGCTTTTTGGTGGGAAATGATGCAAATGAAGTAATCTGAAAATGTTGCTCATCAGTTTTCCACCTTTTTCGTGTTTAATTTAAAGAGCAGCTGCTGGCTGCAATCCTCTTTGCTAGGGTTCATGAAATCATCATAATAATGCTGATACGTCTGTTTAGCTAACCAAGAACTGCTGAGTGGCTGGCTGTGAAGTGGTCACAGAGCACCAGCAGGGTCGCAGGGGTTCACACGCTGGAATAAATTCAAATATATACCTTTTTTTTCCCCTTTTAATAGCCCAGCGCTCCGCACAGGAGCTTCCTTTGGTGGAGAAGCAGAGTTTGGACAGCTACCCCGCCACGGGAGGGAAGATGATGCTCCTGAGCGGTCTCAACTTCCTCCCCGACTCGAAGGTGGTGTTTGTGGAGAAGGCCCAGGGTAAGCTGCAACGTCGCCTCTTACGTTCCAGCGTCTCGCTGCTTTATTGCCCCTCTTTCTCTCTATCGCATTTCCACAGTTTCTCCTCCCGTCAAAATAGAGCAGGCCTTGCCAGGGAGCCACATGTGGTGTGCATTAAGCCACTGTATTTTTAACCAAAGCATATTTACATTTGCTGAAGTTTCCATTGCCTGTTCATTGGTGCTCACCACAAGTTAAGGAATGAATCACAACCAGGCCATGTGCAGCGTCCCCATCACTCACTTTCCCTCTCTACCTTACAGTCCCTCCCACCCCGACCCACTTGTTTGGATATTTAACCCTCTCACTTACTTTCACCAGCTCCGTCTCCCACCCAGTTCTGGACACTGCTCTGGACACTCACCCTGACTCATGGTTGAGGCTTATTCCCTCCTTTGTCAAAATGGTTCAGCTTTGAGTTTCCTTTGTGTGTGGGAGGGTGCAGTGCTGAAAACGCTGCTGATCAAGTTTGGCTGAACGATCATTTCCTTGATTAAACAAAAATCTAAACTAAATCAGAGCAGAGGCTGAGCGCCGTGGTACCTCGGGTCAGCTGCTAATAATGATGATGAACAGCAGGTAAGGAGAGACAAGAGAGGGAAAGACATTGACGGATGCTTTTTATCTGTGAAAGTAATGACCTATTGATAATCTTAGATTTGATATTAGCCTCTGTTCTTTGTCTTACACATGAAAGTACTTTCTTAACATACACCCTTAGAAACCAAAGATAACCCTCTTGGCATGTGCCAGGTACTCAATGTGTTTTTGATTATTGCGTCATGCACACAGCTCAGTCCAACTCATGAAGGCTTAAATGGGCTCATGATCCAGATCCAGAGCCCAGTATACATTTCCACTGAAGAATAAGAAAGCCAGAACTGCAGCAAACCAGATTCCTATTTTTTGTAACCCACTGACAAAAATGTATATTTTACAGGTTATTATAGAATTATCAATATATTTTTTAATTGCCTCATGAGCAATACCAGTTATGCCTTTAGTTCCAGATGGTTACTGTGAAATTCCCAATTTGAGGTGAATAAATTGAAATTCTTTTTTTTTAACCAGATACCAGATACATTTACATTTATTTGGTAAAGAAAAGGCACAGCTCGTTATGTCCTGTAGCTCTCCTTCCTAGAATGGTCTATTCTTAGGGGAAGACAGAGGTCGATGACGGGAGATGAGTGAACTTGGGATTGTGGGCTCTCCCTCCTCCTGGCTCTATTTAGTCATGGAGTGGGAACCCTGGAGAAAAGACCTCATTCATACATAGCACCTTTACCTTTCGACCCCTAGTTATTTGAAACACATGACCTCTTGTAGGTTGCATTTCCCCTTTCCCTCTCTTAACCGTCTATCCTCCTTGGCTCCTCTGTTCCCTCATTTTCACTTCCTCTTCCTTTGTCCGGCTTACCTCTATCCTCAATACCCGTTAAAGACATTAGCCGGCGTGGAGCTCTGCTCTAGCGGGATCCCCTGCCATCAGCGTTTCAGTGGTTTGTTGTCCTTCTCTGTGGTAGGAAGAGGGAGAGATTACCCGCCCACTACTTTTATGTAAACTTTAATGACCCACTTCTTCCAGGGTCTCCTACAGTAAGTCAAAGAGCCCATTTCAAACAGCCCTACACATATATGCACCCTATATCACTCACTAATGGCAAATATTTATGAGCAAGTATGAGGAGGAAAAACTAACTGCTGTCCTAAAATATGGCAAAATTTTGTCTTTTGGCATTTTAATTGGAGAATCCTGCTGTTTAATGAACGTCTCAGACTTCAAAATGTCTGTGATTGTTGATTTAAAAGGACTAAACTGACCTGAAGCAAAATCCAATCCAATAAAATGATCATATCACAGATTTATTCTATAAGTTTGGTGTTATTTTTCTTCAGTAACTCAGGACTTATGGCACCTGTGAAATATCTCACCACAATAATCACCGTCACAGTGATCCAAGCTCTCTGGACAGCACAACACCAATCACCTCTTTTGCCACAGTGGTGACAGACATTATTGTTGTTGCCATCAAAGGTCACAACGGCTGCTCACTTTCCAAACCTGATTCCAATAAACACCTTTTGGAGCATTCCACAAACCCAAAGGAGCAGCAGGCGCTTTTAGCGCGTCCCAATCCAACTTGTGTGAATAATTATATACAGTTAAAACCATCCAAGTTGAGTCAGAGCACGATCACACACAGTACAGAACCTATTAGCACAAATGAGACAGCCATAAATCAGAAATACATGCATCTCGTAAACTGTTTCCATTTGCTCTCACTCACCCAAGGATGTAGCAGTTTTTTGCCTCTTTTTCCAAAATTTCTCATCCACTTTTCAGCTTAGGCGATAAGAACACTAAAGACATCCTCTAGTCCGTACTGCACCAAAATATTATAGACGTTTGTCTAGCAGCCTTGATTGCAGATTAATCTTTTATTTTGGAAGACAAAGGTGATAACAGGCTGCTTTGAAGCTAAAACTAATATATAAAAGGCAAATAAAATCAGTTATTAAAATAAAAGAAACTGAGATGGCAAGTGATTAGGACAGAAGCAATGGTGGATATACCAAGTAATAAATAACCTGTGTGGTTGGGTGGTTTATTGATCCAGATTAGCAAATGTGTGACTATACGGTAGCTGGTGTTTTTGCTTTTGGGTCTTGAAAGGAGACTGATTATGTTGTTTCTCTGCCAATCTTTAACTGCCACTTCACTACCCCTCCTTCTCTCTATGTTGTTTTGCTTGTGTTTGCTCCCCCTTGAGACGTCCCCGGTATCAAATGAGCAGAGCTCATAGCCACTGCAGGAGACCTTAATGAAAAATAATTACTTCTACTTTTCAAGTGCCACGTCCGTCCCCACCACTCCATCTCATCGCCTGATGCAAACGTGGTGCATCCAGTAGAAATGCATGCTTGTGTCTGTTGTTGTGTTGTGTGTGTATGTGTGTGCCCACTATGGCTGTTAGCCCGCGGGCCTGTTTGCTCTGTGTGGTAGGAAGTGTTTTTAGCGAGTCATCTGCGAGGGATTCCCTGTAGAAGGAGTGAAACGGAAAAGGTACAGAAGGGACAGAAGAGAGAGGGAGGGAGGGAGACAAGAGGCACCAAAAGACAGTGTCCCTGTGACCTTGTGAGAGAATAAAGCACAATAACATATATATATTATATTGGAAATTTTTCCATCATCTTACACTGTGGAACTTGGTAAAATTTGTCCAGTATGTTGGTTGTTGTTTTTTTTTGTCTGTGCATGTGCTGAGGGTGTTCCTTGTTTTGGTTTGCCCAAATTGTTCCTTTGGCACAGGGGTAGGAAGACATACCTGGCGCACCTATTGCAGTGTGTGTTCTGGCTTGCCCGGCTTTCCATGGATGGAAGAAGTGCTAGGGGCAGGGAAAATATAGAGAGAGGCAGACAAGACAAAAAGAGAGAGAGAGAGTCGGGGAAAGCCTACACTCTGACTCAGAGGGGAGGTGAGGGAATTCCCTGGTGAGCTGGATAGTTTTCACATCTGGTCGGGCTGGAGCGTTGCCTGGAACTCGGCAGCACCACACAGTCTGCGCTGGCTGAAGCAGGGAGAAGTCTGGTCCCCCTTCACCTCTGCTTCGGGCTGACCGAGCTTGACGCCAAGACCAAGACAATTCCGAGCCACGGCGTAATCTGTAACATTAGCACAGTATAGTCGGCAGAAATCACCCCGGGCTATTATTCTTGACACGCGGAGCCTCCTCCACGACAGGCAGAACTATTTGCATTCTCATTCCTAGGCCCAACATCATCTGTGCAGTTGAACTCCATTCAAAGATTGTTTATACTTCGCTGAACGCTTCGACCTAGGACAAGTCTAAACACCAGACCCGGTGCGTTGTACCCTTAGCGGTATGTCTAGACTTCCTTTGGGTTTGTGCTCTAGGTCTGAACAACCTGCTTCCAGGCTTGAAGCTTTGGCAGAGTACAGTGAACCTCCACCCCCTGCCTAGGGATAGATATTGGAGAAGCAAGAGTTACAAAGTTCTGTCTAATTATGCTGGAACACTGTGCCCCAATCAGTGGTTATGTATAATAACTGTAGTTCTAGGGAAAATAAATGAAGCATATGAAAAGAAGAGCTATTTACAGTACCCAGGTCTGTTCGACTAGCTGATTCTTTACACCGATGCACATCTACACATTAAATTTATATCACTGGCTGCAGGAAGCATTTGCAAAATATAAGTGGGAGTTCACCCTTTGCCTGTTTTGTAAGCCTCTGTTTTGTGCACATCCATGCTTAAAAAATGTGTTGAATCATAACCATATCATAACAGGACTATAGGAGGAGTGTCCTGTGGCCTCCACCCTTTATTCAGACCTGTCAAAACATGTCATTAAAAAGTGGTTCCAATCAGTGAGACACATTTTACTGAGGCAGATCTTCACGATATGATTTGGATAGTCATATACAGTGTCCCTTGGTGAAGCAAACTGTACTAAAGACCAGCTTCTATCTGCTTTAGACATGTGGTAAATGTTTAAAATGAAGATTTCTGCTGCGATCCTGGCAAGCCAGTAAAATGTTGCGCAAGACACCGTGGAGAGCATCCAACCTTGACGTCTTTATGAACCCTACAGTATGTAGCCTATGATGCTCTACAACTATTAGAGGAATGCAAATGTCTGGAAGACCTTCAGTCAGCCTTAATAAATACATTCGATCCAACTGCACTATTCGCCATTTTCCTCAGCCTACACAGGTCCGACCACGGGTCAGCACACGCGTTTCCTGCTATTCACCGAGAATCACTGACTTCCTTACAATAAATCCATCACAAATCTCCTGCCACCTCATAATTTATACAGAAGCACGTCAGTCCAAATGGAGACCAGCATTTCTCCGCTTTGAGCAGCTCTCAGATTGGCAGAGGCCAGGTGCCTCGGAGTGGAAAGCAGCTGTACCTCTAGGATCAGTCACGGGGGGGAACTCCCCTGGCCTTTTGGCACCGCCTCTCATTGGACAACAAGGTAACTGCCATGAAATTATGTGTAAAATGACTGAAGAATGCTCAGGCTGTAGGAGTAAATCAGCGCTGAAATGGAAAATAAAATTGGCATATGTAAACAGGAACGAGAGGAAAAAGCATCTCTGGAAAAGCGGCGCAGCTGTGAAATATGTCTGGATTGTCTCACAAGGCAACCTCCACGACTAAGCATAGGAATCAAACTTTCCCTTTTCAGAAATATAAAAAAAAATTCTAAAGTAAACTGTTAATGGGCAGCAGAGGTTGCAGGGACAAGGAAAAGGTCGCACTGAGGACATCTGGGCCCCACCGTACTGTAATGTACGTTAGTGCTTGAATTGGGGTACGAGAAAACTCAAGGAGGTTCCCTACAGCCACAATTCAGTTAATATAAATAATGAGAAAGACGCGGTTTGTTTGCTATAACAGCAACACTGTTGCCGTGTTGTCTTCCTGTACACAGCATTGTTGTTAAGAGCCGAACAAAAGACGACTCCAGGAGACCTCACCCTCGATGTGGTCTAATTGCTCTATGAATGAGTGCGTTGCCCTGGGTGTCTGTGTTAGCCTTTGTGGAGCTCATGGGTGCAAGTGAGTCACCTAAAGCAACAGACCGATTGTTGGGTTAAGCCAACAAAGTGTTTCTCCGGTATGTGCTTGCACGTGTCCGTCCCGTGCTTTGTCTAACCGTGAGTGGATTACGCCGCGGCTTCTGTTGACACAGCTTCCATGGCGCCTATTGTTTGGCGCTTTCCCCTGCTGTCGTTCGAACGGCTTGGCCAGAACACAGGTAGAGGATGCTGTGGTTGCACATGTGTGCATGTGTCTGCACCAGCGTGGGTGGAGGCTCCGTGAAAGGAGGAGGAGGCGTTGTCGGGAACCCGAGCGTTTTGCAGATGTTGCAGGGAAGAAGGAGTGAATGGAAAGTCCTGTGGTTATCAGTCGTACGGCGCCGTGAGACTCGTAGAGGCTCTGCTGCATTGTGGTCCCCGGTCCCAAATCATCTTTTTTAAGTGTTTGTAAAGTTTGAGGGCTCATGTGTGCAGATCAGAAAGTCTTAACTGAAGTGCTTTAGAGACATACAAGGTGAGATGAACGATCAAGATCAAGGTGGAGAGAGAGAGAGAGAGAGAGAGAGAGAGAGGGGAGGAAGTGAGGAAGGGAAATTTGAAAAACGTGTTTACTCGTAGAGGCTGGGCTTGACGTCGTAGTCTAAGGTTTCCCTCTTGGAGTGCCTCCCAGAGCGGAGGCGGGTGAGATTCCCTCTTGGTTCTCCTAGACGTAACATGAGGAATGCTCATCTATGTCTGTCCCTGTGTCTTTCGCTTTCTCTGACCTTCCCCCTCCTTTGTGTTCTCTCTGATCGCGCTTCCATACGCAGCCTCTTTGGGGGCTTTATACCTGCACCCCCTTCCTTTTGTGCACCTCAGTCACCTGCCGCGTGCACGGTGTCATCGGCGACTCTGTGGGCGCATCACTCTGCCTTAATTCCCCCGTCGTCCACAACTTCCCCACGTGTCCATATGCAATTCTTATTTACCAAAGTTCAAATAGAGAGCTCTTATCTGATCCGGTCACCGTCTGTTATTCCACTTCTCTGAGTTTTAATAAGAGCATTTTGGAAACTATTGATGTTCGCTGTCTGAATAATAAAGTTGACCATAGCTCAGCGATAACTGTCCAACCCTGACTGAGTTGCTTTTAATCCATCACTTGCCCCATGATGTGAAAAAAAAGTATTTGCATACCGTTCTCCATCTTATCTCCTCCTCAATCCTAACCCACTGGTGCACGGTAGCGGTGCCACAGAGCCCGTGGTGTCGCCTCACGCGGTGAGCCAGCGACACAGAGGCTGTTTTGTCTCACTTCTATTTCTGACAGCTCTAATGAGTCATCCGCGCTGAACGACATGGCGCTGCGGCGCGCGCTGATTGCGCTAGCAGAGCCCAGAGCATCTGCTCGCTAAGGTGTGGCGTAAAAATCACAGAGAACACCCAAAGAATGTGAGCTGAGCTCCTGCGGGCTTCCAACAGCTGCAGTAGCTCTCAGGGCTTTTATTGCATGGCAGCAGGGGAAACCTCCTCACCACAACAAGATGGAGATGAGAGGGAAGAGAGAACAAACACTGCTGCTGCCTTGGGTTTTTTTTTTTTTTTGTCATTTCACAGAGCTAAGAACAGGCAACGGGACAAGAAAAGAAAACAAGAGCAGATTTAAAGCAGGGACGAAAATAGTGTTGAATTTAATGGATAGAGACAGTGAATACGGGAACGGACAGTCCCGGCTGAAGATTAACCAGAGACGCACGTGTTATGGTTACAGACCTAACGTGTGAAACTAGAGAGGTCGTTATATTGAAACAAGAAGCAGCACATCTTTACAATCAACTCGTGACAAGTCCATCGTGTCTGAATAAGTAACTTAGAGTCTTGTTGTGTCGTTTACAGACGGTCATCATCTGTGGGAGACTGAAGCCAAAGTCGACAAGGACTCCATCAAATCCGTGAGTGCTCTTCCGTCACACAACTCGCTGGGAATGCTTAGTCCCAACCCCCCCTCCCTTGACACTTCCTCTCTTCCTCTCCCCGTTTCCTCCTTATTTGTCCCCCGTCATGATGTAACCTTTGCTAATTCGTTACAAGCAGCAACGCGGTGACGAGTGGCCCATGCAACCCCGAACGGAATTTTTCACCGAACCTCTGCACCCGCGCGGAAGCAAACTGGCTGTCACACTGTTCGTGCGTTTAATGCGCTCGGCCTCGCCAGCATAGCCAGACGTTTAGTTCACAGTTGCGGTGTGGCGAGCTGGACTCGAACGCCTCGTCTGCATGCCGGGCCTGTGGAGCCAAGGTGGCGGATCGCGCCCCTGCTTTCACCTGCTGCTTTTCATAAGCGCCGTAGTGAGAAAATGAAGCGGCTCGCTTGTTTTTACAGTCACACGTTCAGATTGCCTTAATAAAAGGAATCAAGTGCCGTCGTTTGTGTCCCAGAAAGTTCTGCACCTAATAAGGTTCAGTGGGATTTCGCTTTGCTGGAGCTGCTTTCAGTACAGTCCTTGCTTGTGTGTGATGACACCGTGTTTTTGAATCTCATCCACCCCTCCCACACCCACCGCTCTTTGTGTAAACTGAGGTAATTCGCACTTGGTCTAAAATAAACCTCGTGAATCTAATTGCTGCAAGTTGACGGTGTTTTTCTTCTCGTCGACGCGGCTCTTTCATTTCAGGTTAACTCACTCGGTTGCATCAGGAGCATAAATACGGACTCAGTTGTCTAATTGCCCCGATGTGCTGTGGCTGGAGTCCCACGCGCTGGAAAATTAGCGGGTGCACAAGAGTCGACCGGGGGCAGCGGCGTGCGGACGAGAGGTCGATGGGAGACGAATGCTGCAGTCTGTTTATTTGTAGATCTCACAAACAAGTGGGGAGAGACTGCGAGAGAACACTGGCCTCCTTCTTATGTTGCCACCAGACTACTGTAAAGTGCTCCAGCCTGCCTTCCTGGCTGGGTTTTTATTGCCGTCCTGAGTGTGCTTTCTCTCAGCGGTTTGGACGGAGAGAGAGGAAGAGAGAGAGAGAGAGCCACGCGCACACACCTAGCGCACTCAGTCGGTTCTCATCTGCGGGGCGGTCAGACCCCTCACCTCCATGCCCCAATCCCCCCCCGCCGCACGGTTCTCACCTTCCGACCAGCAAAAACCTGCTTCCTGTCGTCGTAGAGCCGTCCCAGGAATTAGACGCTGATGCTCAGACAAATTGTCTCTCAGGAAAACTAGTACAAATTTCACATCTGTCCAGACTTGCCGAGGCTTGGCCGGGGGGGGCAGCTATCCAGCTATCTCCGTCCTCTGTGCTGTGCAGAGACAAAGCTTGAGCCCCGGGGTTTTTCCTCAGACAAACACTGGCATTGGACCAACCGCTACGACCCAAAACAGCTCATTCAGAACAGATCGAATGCAAGACTGCATGGAATGAAGGTGAAGTAGCTAATTGTACCATATCTGTGTTCTAGAGCACTGTTGTTGTGGAGATCCCACCGTACAGGAACCAGAGAATATCCAGCCCAGTGCATGTGAACTTCTACGTCTGCAACGGGAAGAGGAAGAGGAGCCAGTACCAGCGCTTCACCTATTTGCCCCCAAACGGTACTTACTAGCATGAATGATGACGTGAACACACTGCCCCTGCATCACATTAAAACCCCCCCTTCTCTGTGCATTCGCCGCCGCCGCCGACGTGGCGTGCGACGGCGGGCAGCTCTCGCTCGGTGCCTTTTATGCCGAAATGGCTGCGACCGCTGGGCTGCAGCTGTAGCTGTGAGCGAGAGCAGACGGAGTTACGCGTGTTTATTCTGTGGTGAGGCCACGTTCCCTGGCAATGAGGTGTACCTGCTGAGTGACAGAGCCTCCGAGTGCTGTTGATGTAGGGAAGTCAATCCTCCGATGACCCGACTTTCACACTCGAGCTTGCACAACCTGCCACAACCCCCCCTGCACTTTTTGACACACAAATACACACTTTCAGCCTGTCAGTCTTCAACCTAGAAACCCAGGAACATTGAAATGGCCTTCATTATGGAATGAGAAGAACGTATGAGAGTTGGTGGTGAGCGTTTAAACAAGAGCCTCAAAATGACATTGCAAGCTATTATCGACTCTTAACAATGCACACAGGTAACATAATGTTCTTTTGACTTGGTGAAATAAAAATAGTTTAATAGGTACTCGCATCCACATTCTTTCATTGGAGCCGTTGTCTTTATCTTGACTGAGTAATTTAAACAGGCTCTATCGACTCACGCAGATTCGTCCCGTTTGGAGATTCCAACCTTCAGCCCTGAAATTCACAACGCCCACCACCGCTCTGTGACAATCCTTTACTGTAGCTCGGAACAATAGTACGTTGTCGTTGATCAGTCTAATGGGTGTGATGCTGCTGGGATAGCACGCAGCTGTTAATAAGATGTGGTATCTAGATCAGAAGCACATGTATTTGTGACCACAGTGACATTTGGGGGAAGTTCTGAGCGAAAGTAGAATCTGAGTCTTATATGGAAACGCCCGGTTAGTGGAGCGATGCAGGGAGACTAACTATAGCCATATATACTGTAGCATACCAGTTTTATACACAGTATGGCCTCAGAGACAGAACGAGAAAAAGAGATCTAGAGGCTTATCAGCCTGTGCTGTGCATCTCCAAGTCATTTCCCAGAGCACAAGCCAGGGCTCTAATTAAAACATGACTTGTTGTGTTCTCTCTTTTTGCTGCCAAGTGAACCACAACAGCTTGGACCACACAAGCGGGGCCAGTGTCCTCTCAAAGGAGCACAATTAACTCTTGAGTGTTGCTGCCAGCGAGATTGTGGATTCCAGGCTGTTAAACCCAATCAGGGTTTTTACTATGCTTTTGAAGGCAAACATTTTAAATATACATTTGAAAGCATTGAGTTAGTCCTTGGAAGGTCTGCAGCATCGGTGGCACAGGTGATGTCATTTTAGTGATGCATGAGACACACTAAGCCTAAGCCATGTAGAGTAAGTCTAATGTATCATTACAGAGAAAAAGTACAGTTGTAATTACAGCAGTAGATACTGTAGGAATATAAATAGTGTGTTAATGTGATTTTTTATTTCTTATTCATGACGCTAGCTGCCAAAGTGATTAATCAGGACTCGCTGAGTGAAAAGCACTCACAGAGGAGATGAAGGTTAATCAGAGTAAACAGGCCTCTGTAGCGACGATGACTGTGATACGCTCACGGTTTCAATGCAGCAACAAAGAATGAGGAAATCCTCGCGAAGGCTGTTTGCTTTTCAGTGTTTCAGCGCGCGCATCAACACGGAGGCAAACAGTCAACACTGCGGCCAGGTACTCGGGGTGGGACGGGTGGGAGGACACCCACACACTCGCTGAGCACACACACACACACACACACACACACACACACACACACACACACACACACACACACACACACACACACACACACACACACACAGTTGTCAACGCTCGTATGAAAAGGCTCTTCCGGCCTCACTGTCCCACTTCAAGCGCCGTTGCGGTCGCAGACGTTGTTTAGAGAGAACATTTCTTTCACACTCTGGTGTCTGCTGGTCTATAAAAAGGCAAACCCGAGCCCTAAAATAGCTCGACTTGTTTGAAACAGCGGAAGGATGAAGCAAACACTCTGTGGGATGCAGATGCTAGTGAAAACCACCTTTATTTTCCGTTGAGGTCACGTGACCGCCCTGTTGTTCTTTGACACCAGTGCAAACGCAGGCGACGCCTTCTGTACAGCCGCTGAGCACCGACGCGTCCATGTGAAGAACCAAACACACATAAAAAGCAGTTTTACCGTAATTCACCACAAACAGAAGCTTGCTGCTAGCGTTGTATAATGTGAGCGTGTGAGTCTTTATGAGGCAAGCACTTGTTTAGCTGAACATGAGAAACGTGAGAGCTTTGATGTAAAGGATATGTAGAATTAGAAAAAGGAGTTTTTGAGGATGAGGTCCACTTGCGGTTCCGTCCTAAGTGCTGGCCTGCGACGCTGAGGTGCAGTGTCCTCGTCTGGCTCGCCGGTGATGAGCCTGGCTTTTCCGAGCTCCCCTCCAGTCGTTCATGCCCGAGCAGAAACGTGACGCGTTGCTCTTAAAGTAAGGAACCGTTTTTCGCCGACCACATAAGACAGCAGATGCCAAAAAAGGGAGCTGGCAGCAAACGGCGGCCGGGCGAAGAACTTCTCGGAACCCCGATATTTTTACAGGCAACTTGGAGATTCCTCTGTAATATCGAGTTCTATTCTTGTCCCGACTGCTCTGGTCTGCGGTCGGGGAGTCAGAAACATGTTTTGTGTGACACAGGAAAAGTTAATGAACCACACATTGTTCTTTTTGTATAAACATTTGCACAGTCATGTTTTCTTTCCAACAACTGGACAAAGACTGAGCTGTTTCGTGTCATGTGTGGAGCTGTGGGCTCGGTCTCGCCCACGGTTCGGTACACTGAGAACCGCCGTACGCCGGGTGACCAGATTGCTTACACAGTGGGACACGGTGCACCAGGTACCTTTGAGTTAATGAGGTACCACCTGCTCCACGCCACTAAGATGAGTTCACCAGTTTCTCAGTGGCACGATGATGCATCTGATTACTTGGAAATGACAATTGGAAGCTTTTAGACCCCAAAATCCTCCTTGTCTTTAAAACTAGTAGAAAGGGTCTTCTACATTCAACCCATTTGACCATTTGATTCAGCATTCGTATAGCTAAAATCACCAGTTCTTCAGTTTGACGCTATGTACCTACAGTAAATCATCACTAACCAACAGGACTGATAATTGTGAATATACTCTTTTTTTCTTTTTTTTTACAGCAGCCAATCAATTTTTACTGATCCAGGAAGCTTAATGATAACTATACAGTGGGTTCTGACTTTGTTCGAGATCTAATGACGCAACACCAATCATTAGACAGCGAAGAGAATGGATGCTGCTGAGGAAAGCGACTAGGAACACACCATGTGATTAGCTTGTTATTCCCCAGGTCGTGTAGAGGAGGCCTGCGATTCACAGGACTCACCTTACTCCACCCCCCAGACAGCAGACCTGCTCCCTGGGCTCTGACAGCAGACAGGGCTGACGTAAATGTGCTCCCCGCTGCGTTATCACTGCTCTGCAGCTCTGCTCCCCAGAGGCTACAGACGTGAATAATGTCTTTTTTTTTCCTACTAAATAAATAATAATTGTTTTTGTAGGACAGTAATGCTCCATACATTTTATTTCCTCACTCCTTTGCTTTGGATGGGTGCTTGTGCATACACCAGGTTTAGAAGCCCTCCTTAATGACATCTGACCACTGAGTAAATGTCGAAAGCCTCCTAACGGTTGGTGTCGAATGCCCACCACACCCATGATCACGCTTTAACAATGCGTTCAAACAGTGGGTCCATTGTGAGTGTGAAGTCTTTGCTGTTCATCTGGGTATCCTAACTTCCCTCTTGGCAAACTGTACTTGCACATTAACTCACCAGTGGCCTCGACCCTCCTCAGTTCTCATGCCAGGCCGTGTGTTTCTGTGTGTTAATGTTCCAGTTTGAGACTGACCATTTTGATTAATCTGAACCATTTCACGCGCCGTCGACGGCGAACTTGAAGGATGTGATGCCCATCAGTCAGAGCTAATCAGGATGCGGCGCAGACGATCTGCGCCGGGTTTGAAATTAGAAGAGCGGAGGCAGGATGATCAAGTGGGGTCACTGCACTCTCCTGCATTAGCTGAGGTTTGGAGCTCCCGAAACCGCAAGTCTACAGCTCCTTTAGAAGCTCGGGCGGCCCAATCAAAATCAAATCATCTGCTTCTGCTCGTGCTGCGCACCTTTGGTCCTGAGAGAAACAATTACTGCTACATTAGACTCAGGAGGAGACGCAGGGGTCCCGCTCTGGTCGAGCAGCAGCAGCAACCCAGTGTTTTCAAGTAGTCTTTTATTGGATCAGAGCTGAAGGAAAGTCCAAAGAAAATAGGTCTCATTGATTATTAGAGCCAGCTGTGGCTTTCCACACTGATGACTCAACCATTTTTCTTTCCCCTCCATTCTTTAGCTTTTTTTTCATGATGTGGTAAAAAGGGGTGGCGGGTGGGAAGCATGAGGGTTTTTCTGCTAGAGGCCTGTGCCAAGTTGACACTGAGCCCATATCCAGTGGTGGTTGTTTGTTTGGATTATGAATGGTACTGCGGCTACGGTCGTGCCTCGCTCGTGCGCTCGCTGTGCCACGTGGATCCCCTGCACGTTTTTTTTTTAATCGATACCTCTCTTCCCTCCCCACCAGTGCCGATGATAAAGACAGAACCCAGTGATGAGTATGATTCACTGGGGACTGCAGGGATGCCCATGCGTTCAAAACCCTACTACGGCCAGCCCAGGCTCACTCCCATCATGCCTGTAGCCGACCCCGATGCCTGCCTGGTCGGTGGGTATCCGCCTCACCAAGCCCCAATGCCGTCGTCATCCCCCAGCTCCAGCCCAACGCTGCATGACCTTTCCCCTGTGGCGTACAGCAAGTGCCTGCCCAACAGCCCGAGCCACGCGGTACCACCGGGCCCCATGGTTCCCCAAATCCAGGAGGCCCCCGGCCATCCCGGTCTCGTGCATCCTGCCTCACCAGACCACAGCACCGCCCTAGGGATGCTCCCTTCTCAGGGCAGCCCCAGTCACCTCAACAGCCCCGGACCGCAAGGCTACCACCAAGTCTATTCAAGCAGTCCCTCGTCTTCCCCAGTGTCCCATCCTTCGACTCCGGGTGGGACGGCAGAGAGCCCATTCGTTCAGGCCTACAGCCCCGGTCATGCAGCAGCCAGCTCATCCCAGACTGGAGGGAACTCGCCCAGCCTCCTCCCTGAAGATGCCAGCCCCCCTTCAGCTGCTGTCACCGTCAAACAGGAGCCCCAGGAATTGGACCAGATGTACCTTGATGATGGTGAGTTATAAAGAGCCTGTACTTTTGTGTATAAAAATGTATTATTATAACTTATTATTGTTTCCTGTGGAAAATGTCAGCTTACATAGACCATTGGGTTTATTTAAGTCACTTTGCTTATCTGCAACCCTTCACACATAACTGCACCCTGCCTGATACCTCGGTATTTCCTGATGTAGTTACGGCAGCAGATTTGCGTCAGATTTGTTTAATTTTAGACGTAGAAGATATGTTTTTTTAGGGCGTGCGTGTGTGTGTGTAGCATGCAGGTGATCTCATGTTGTACTTTTGAAACTCCAAATTGCCTTGATGGGATTTTGAAACAATCTGTCAAAACATCAGAGCATCAAGGTCAGCCGGGGTGCAGCCGAACGAAAACAGTGGCACACGCGTAGCAATTCAAACTGTTGACACAACGGCTAATGAAGGAAACCAAACAATGGGTAGGGGTTTCCTGCACCCAGCCAGCCCTCCCCATCATATATTTCTGGGAGGGATGCGGGGAGTCAGGAGACAGGGATTTTGTTTTCCCGTTTTTTCCCTACGGTGTCTGCACCATGCGGCTGTCGTCATCAGGGGAGACTGCGGGGTCACTGGTCTCCCTTTGGCACTGAAACCAGCCACACCCACGAGGCCATATGGTTGACTTTATTGCCTCCTGTGTCCATATCACATTATATCTCTCAGGTCACCTGTTATCTGTGATAGCAAAGGCTCCACTTGTTATTGTGATACGTTTTCTTAGAGCACATCAACAGGACTGTGCCGGCTTGAATGTCAAAATCCTCCCAACATGCGATGTGGAGGGAGGAGAGCTCCACACACACACACACACACACACACACACACACACACACACACACACACACACACACACACACACACACACACACACACTGGACTTCCTGTGCACCTTTAGTTCAGCGAGCTGATGCAGTGTTTGTGCGCTTGTGCTCACGCTTGAGTGCGTGTGCGCTACATGCAACAGCTCTGGGAGTAGATGGGCGATAGGCACGAGGGGACCTGGGGAGTTTTTGCTGTGGAACTGTAATTGAGTTGAAATGCGGTTGTCAGCATATCTGTCAGCCTTGATGAGTCCCATTAGTCCTCACCTCATAAACACACAATCCAGAGTCAGGGAGGCCGTCTGTCTGTTATCTCTCCTATAAATTGATTTCCAGCTTTTTTCTTTTTATTTACTTTTCACTGGTCTTCTTTCTCTGAGTGCATCTCAAGGAAATCTAATTTAAAAGGGCTAATTTGAAATCCTTTCAGATCGGCTTAATAGAAAGAGCAGACAGCTCTGCTGTAGCTTTGATTTCAGCAATAACCGAATAAAGTGAAACCGTAGCTTTATTTTGTGTTTCACTACCTTTGGCAGAGGCTCTTTTTACACCAATAGTATGAAAATACACCAAATGTTCATAGTGGCGCTAGGGTGTAATCACCTAACCTTGTTTCCCCTTCCCACTACTCCATCTACTGTCACTTTAGCGGGCCTTCAGTCCGGTGGCCAAATGTGTTCAGCCAGTGATTACAGCTGCATTAGGGACGCAAAGGAATGTGTATTGATTAACTGAGGACAGTGAGGCAGCCCCATCCAAGTACCTCGCCGCGCTGCCATTTTGCCTCACCTAATGTCTGGGCGAGCATCTGCGGTGGGCTCCCGGACTCCTACGCGTTTGTAATAGCATACTCCGAAGGCATCTGCTGCTCCCGGGCCCGGCCCGATCCCAAACCCCTCAAGTGAGCCCTAAGCTAAAATAAATAAGATCGGACGGCGGCTCATTGGGCGTTCTCCTCCCCGTCCGCATGCATTACCACTGTATGTTAGCGAGTTGAGCGCTCCATTAGAGGAGGAAGACAAGTGGATGACCTCACCACAGCAAGTGATTTAACGCCAGCCATGTAGAGTAGTGTTCCTCCCCAGCAGTTGGGGGCTGGTGATTTGGAGTCTGCGGGAGCACACTTGATCTTCCCCAAGAGTGAAGTGCCTCCCACGCTCCAGCTCCAAGGCCTCGGGCTCTCATCAGCCAGAGGAAATGTGTCTCTCTGGCCAGTCCCAGATTTTACACAGCCCCTGAGAAATCACTTAACTTATCTGCGAGGGGCTACTGTACTGCAAGGAGCTTGGTAAGTATGCCTGGTGATTCTGTATGTAAACCTCCTGACTGCTGTACACAGTCTCCATTGTAATGGGCTGAACTTTTCCCTCTGCTGTGATTGAATCCTACTAACATCAGCGCGAGCAGCTAAGTGAGAACTGTTCTGTCTAAAGCAAGGCTTCATGGGAAGAGTCCAGCTGGCAGCCAGATCAGCTCTGGAGGCTTCTCCCTCAGTGGCCTACGATACCCTGAAGTCAGGGAACAAATCTGCAAACCTTAGGCGATAGGAGCAATAAGAAACACAAGTCATACTTACTCACCGACCGCTATCGGGACTTTACAAGGCACATGACTATGAGCACACCACCAATAATGACATCAGTGTATATAACAAAAGAATGTATGAAAATAAACAGTCCCGCATCATTTTCATTTGCCTTTTCGGTCATAGCATGAAGCCAAAACAATAAAAAATGCAGTGATATCATACTAGACACAGGCCCATCCACATACACAAAGGTCTTTGGAAAATGTAACCCATTATTTGCATTGCCAACAACTAGACCCCTATCACTGGTGTTTATAGAAATTTACTGTATAGGTGTGTGTGTGCGTGTGTGTGTGTGTGTGTGTGTGTGTGTGTGTGTGTGTGTGTGTGTGTGTGTGTGTGTGTGTGTGTGTCTTGACTCATTAGAAAGGCAGGACACGGTGAAGCAGCTAGAGCTAATCACAGGGCCAGATTTTTACCAGCTGCCTCTTTGGGAAACAAAGGGTCCTTATTCCATAAAATAAGGAAAACACAGAGGGCAACGCAGCCTTCGCTTGACATGTGCCCTGATTGCCTCGTGTTCCTGGTTAATTTTCCTTGTGACGGTTTCCTTCTCAGCTAAAGATGGGTGCATTTGACTCCCTCCCGAGCTAAAAACGGAATAGTTGTTGGTCCTTTCCTACTTTCTTGTCCTTCACCAACAAAAAACAGCATTTTAACCTTTCGAAGGATCTCCGTCCACAAACGGTGCCTGGGATGCAGTTTGAGGCTTTCATCATGGAAACTTTTCCTCATCCTGGCACGCTGCCCAGACCCCAGGTCTCCACAAAAACCCTAATGATGATTGAGAGCACGTCCACACCGTACTGAAAACATGAAAACATGCTGAGTCGCTAACCCTGGATGCGCCGCAAGGCTGGCTCTAGGGTTGGAGCGAAGAAGAGAGAGAGAGGGACGATGTGTGGGGAGGGGGTTGTTCATTAAAGTGGATGTTGAAGTGTCTAACAGGACTCACTAGAGCAGAGCTGCTCCTGTAGCTGCACACAGGAAGTAGATGTGATACTGTATGTGTAAGAATCAGCTGAGATGTTGTTGAAGCTCATTCTTTCACGAGCCACGAGTGTATAAAAAGAAAAGGTTGTGCTGTGGTTAAGTGCAGTGCCAAGAGCAAAGTCGCCTACTAGACGTAAAGGTATTGACAGATACAAGAAAAAGGGCACCAGTTTTTTTTTTTATTATTTATGACTAGCAGGAGGATGTGGAGTGTTTTTACTACTTGCTATTACTGCCCTCTGACATCAGGAGCCTTGTTCTTTGGCAGCTCATGACATGTGATGTGAGGGGAGGTGCTGCATAAGTAAATGATTGGGCTGGCTGAAGGAAATTTTATAGTCACATGAAAAAAAAATTAATAGTTAGTTGATTTGGCATTTGGAAATTTTACTCAGACGCAAATGTGAAGATCTGTGTAGTAGATCTGGTTGTGGGAGATAAGATATCGATTAATTAATTAGCTTATCAACTTTAACTGATGAATTCATAGTCATACTGCGTGGAAAACAAAGCAGAAGAGGCACAATGTGTAAAAACAGAACTTCTGCATCCGGTTGGAAACTTAAAGTCATTCTTATTAAGTTGATAAATGAATGAGCCTGTAGTATGAAGAACAGAGGTTCTCTTGAAGAGGTTCACGCCACAGAGTCCTCATCATCAGCATGAGAATCACAGTGGAGCAGATCTTTCCTTCGTCTCCAACCGTTGGCGGAACATGAAGAAATTTCAGATTTGTGCCTGGAATCAAATTTTTATTGTGACCAAGTTAGCTTTAAACACCATTTTGCAAGATTGCTCTCTGGACCTAACTGGCTGCACGTGACAGTGGAAACAGAGTCACAGTTTTAGCATTAGCTTTTTATAAAACCAATAAGAATATTATTATCTTAGATAAATGCAGCAAGATAAAGCTAGATTCCACCCTATTCCGTACTGGAGCGTGTGTGTGTGTGTGTGTGTGTGTGTGTGTGTGTGTGTGTGTGTGTGTGTGTGTGTGTGTGTGTGTGTGTGTTTGTGTGTGTGTGCATGTGCATGTGCGTGTGCGTGTGCGTGTGCGTGTGTGTGTGTGTGTGGGTCCTGGCAGCCGAGCTGGAGGATCTGGTCTGCTTTCAGTCGCTCCGTCATAATATCCAGAGTCACTGAGAAAGAATGTGTCTGCTGAAAAGGCTGCAGTTGAATTATCTAAACAAATTGGGTTTCTTTTGTGTCTGGGACCTAAGGTCGCGCGCACACTTCGACTTGGATTCTGAGATTTGTGTGAGGTGTTTCGTCAGGAACTACTGTACCCTGACACTGACATGTATGCAATAATATATCAAACAAAGCCAGATATACTGTACAGTAGGTCTCGCTTCCCAGTCCAGACGCACATGAGTCTTTTTTTTCATCTGTATTCCTCCAGTTGTTCATACGTCATGTGTTTCTTATAGTTTCTCCTGACGCAGCCGTTTAGGGGCTCGTTTTATGTGGCTCGCATACCGAGGTTTAGGAAACACGCGTTGAGAGGCCATCGAGCCACACGGCTCGCAGCGGGTCAGGACTCAGACGGGACCTGCGGCTTGGCTGGCAGATCCTGTGCGAGTGTGTATCTGTGATCATGGAGCCAGACGCTCTCATTACCCAATCGTAATATGACAAATGTCAGTGTGCACTGACGGCTCTGACAGGATTGAACGCTGACTGTGTCTCCGCGCAGCCTCATTATCTCTGCTTCGACGAGGCATCGGAACACTTTAGTCTTTACCCGTCGCATTTCGGAGGTGGTGAAAGGAAGATTGTGCCCTTTTATTTTGGTTTTGTTTGTGAATTGAGGGGGGCTTTTAAAGTCTTTGCAAACTTCACATCGTGTTTCCTCTAAGGAGGTGATTAGCACTAAGCTGTCACTGAAACATGTTCTAAAAATCAAGCATCCGGGACACTATTATAGCTTTATGTTCTTACGTTCCTATGTCATCTAATCCATTGTCAGAACCACTGATTGAGGATTTCTCCTCTTTGTGATGTCACAAAGGGAGCAGCGGCATCACCATCCCCTGTCTGCCACACAGTGTTGCTGACAGCCTATAGACGGATACTCTATCCCTCCTTTTATGTCTCACCTTAGTGTTTCTGTACGTTCATAGCGTCCGGCTCACAACCGGTTGTGTCAGAGACGGGCCGTGAGCAGGTAGGTTCTGACAGTGCAGTAGCATTTCAGCATGAAGATTTACAGCATGACGAATGTAATACAGGACTTTTAAGTAATCACAGACAAGTTGAACGTGGTTCAAAGATGGGATTCTCCGTTAGACCATAAAAGCCACACTGAGATGTTTGCCACTGGTGTTTCTGGTTAGTATTTAGAGGATGTAAATACCTGCGGCATCAGTAAACAGGAGCAGGTCTCCATCCCAGACCACTTAATAACAGCCCCGCATCTGAAATTTGTTAGCTCAGTGAAATAGTATCCTGTAGCGACGGATGTCAACAGAGAAGTCTGATCCAGCCGGGAGGGATTGGGGAAAGCCGTCGGGTTTTGCAATTCTTGGCGGAGTTCGTCGTCTCTTCCATGTGCAGACACCTCAGAAAGAAGAGGCTGAGAGGGATAGAAGGAGGAGAGGAGAGGAGGAGAAAGGCGGAAAGTGGTGAAATAGCATGAATCTCACTCTAAAATGCCTTTAAACTTCACTATGCTGCCATAATAAGGAGCTAGTTGGTCCTTTTGTTGGATGGGTCATAATTCAAGAAATATATTTAGGGTTTTGAGATTTTGGGGTCAGCAAGTTCTCAGCATGTTCTCACGTCCAGGAATATTCAGGGACCATGTGAAGAAGCAGGTCAGCCATAGGAATAAAACACACACACACACACACACACACACACACACACACACACACACACACACACACACACACACACACACACACACACACACGCAGACAAGGGAAAATCTGAGGTGGAAGAAAGCGTGCAATCTTGGTGATTTTTTTTTCCCTTGGCAACTTCTCCCCCAGCCCCTGTTCTTCACGCACACAAACACACTTCATGCTCCTTTAGCAGCTGTTAAAAGCAAAGCACTAAAAGTCAAATAAAGGCAAACACTGCCAACGTTACAGATCGCGTTTTCTTCCCCTCCCGTCGGCCCTGCGCAGACTCAGCGAGCGGTGGGTTAAGGGCTTTAGTTGAGGGAATGATCAGAAGCACTGGGCTTTAAGCGTCCTGCTGCTGACATGTGACCCCTGGCAGTTATAAAGCTCAACGGGTCCCCCGACTATCACGATCGTACTCCAACTCAGTCCTTGGGAGAAGAACAGCCCAAACCAAAGGGAAATCCTCTCACGTTCACTAAAACCTTTTAAAGTGTGAAGCATTGAGCATTCAAATGATAACAAACATAAACATAGTCCTACTTAAGCCTCTGTTTCAAAAGATTTACATTTATCAATTAAGTTTTTACTGTAATGGTCATTTAATTTGTTATAAGTTATTTTCAAATACTTACTAACCATTATTAAAACAAATATTTGCAATATCTACCTGTTACAAATTAAAAGCATTATGATTTTGCCCTGGAAATGACACTGTCTTTGTTCGGGGCCTGTCTACTGCGGCTCAAACCCATTCTTACTGCCTGCGTAGTAAATCAGCTGTGACACGTCCGCAGGGAGCAGGGCTCTCTAACGCCGCGTGAATGAAAATGTCACGCACATTTTAATTAAACCTGTTAAATTTAATGCATGACAAGTGAGTAAAATAGCAGGCTCTTGCGTCTGCCGAGGCTTTCGGACGGCCAGGTTCCCTCCCTGAACCCCAGCGAATCCAGCGGAACACGGAGCAGCGTTGAACGGGAGGAGGCGGTTCCATGATTTACAGGTGACAGGAAGCGCCAGAACCTCTGAGACGGGCCACGCGGCCTCCAGATGGATGAAAGTTCGCCTATAGAACACAAAAAAGTGGTGGTGAGGAGGTAAAGGCAACATTTTGCCAAGATGTCCTGTTCTCCTGCCTCCACGCTATAGTTTAAGGTCACCCTTGCCCGCTGCGATCCCCTGCGGGCACTGGGGATTCAAAGTCGCGGGCCGGCCCTCCGGGTCAGCGGACGCCGCTGATCCAATCACGCCCAGCTCCGGTGCAGAGTCACGTCTCCAAAGCCCAGCAGGGTTGTTGAGGAGGAGATGAGGCACCACAGGGGGTTTCGTTCCCCCTGCTTTTCTAACGTTCTAGAAATCCTCTCTTATCAGCTGTGAAACAGGCCCTAATCTGCGCGGAGACTCAGCGGACCTGCAGAGGACGTTTCGCGAAACCAGTGATTTCACAAGGGCCGCAAAACAGGAAGGCTGAAAAACAGGAAGGAGCCATCTCTCCGTGATGGATAGTGAACAATAAAGCTCCCGCTGATGCCGAGCCCTCTTGGATACAGACATAAACAACATAGTTTCTCTATGCATAAATAAAACAGAACCATTCTGAAATCCCACATTACCACAGACAGGCAACAGGTGATTTAAAGAAGCTTTATACAAATGCAGCCATAAATCTCCTTATGTGCAGGTGCACAGCCAAGTTCTCACTCCGACGGCAGCAACCCACTGACGCGTGATTGTTTCAATATGCTGTGGGGATTTTTTTTTCTCACTCTGTGCCATTTTTAAAAACCTTGTGAAATCTCGAGCTGTCTACGTCGGGCTCAGCATACGTTTCTCATTCCAAATCAATCACGGCACGTTTATCAGATGGCTGAGTTATTTTACCATAAAGCCGCTGGTAATGAGCCGTGCCAGGAGTCTCAATCCGTCTCCTTTCATATGTCGCAGACGCGTGCATGTTTCACGTGGTTGCTTTATGCCGCCACGCTTCACAACTGTGTGAGACGGAGCTTTTGATTTCTCACAGCCCTCAGTCATCGGCGCTCACGTCACGTCGGGGGCGCGCGAACCTCCCGCTTTCATGTCTGCGTCGCATAAAAACGCTGGCTCCGATTCTCATCTACTGCGGGATTTCTCCTCAGCAGCTAAACAAACTCTTTACACGGTCCGACCCAACTGTATAATCACAGCAACACAAAACAACAGTGTGGAGGCTCTCCTCCGCACTCGCTTGCAAATCAAACCGCATGCTGACATCCTTTAGCTTTTAAAACAGGTGATTTTAGAAAAAGCTTTTTGAGGACCTATAAGGAAACAAGAAAATAATTTATATTGTGGGAACGTACTCCACATCTGTGCGTTTGTGTTCGTTTTGTTGTCACGTGCAGCGCAGCTACCCAACTATGCAGAGGAGCCGGTGATGAGGCCGCTGGAGAGCACCTCCAACCGTGTAAACACCTCCCTTTCATCCTCTCTGGGGACTGACGCCGGGCCCCGGAGGAAACGAGAGGGGGAGGAGGAGGAGGGGGGAGGAAGGGGAGGAAGAGAGGGAAGTGGCAGGCTCCAAAAGAGAGACGGGGAGAGGTGAGATAGCGAGAGGACAGATCAAAGCTGCAGCCAAAGCAAGCGCCTCACAGCAGGGGTCCGGTCGGGACGCAGCTGCTTCGTTGAGGTCCGAGCGTCATCGCCTCAGAAACACGATTCACGTCTCAGAGATGCAGATTTGCTCTGTCTCATCACTGGTGTGGCTCACGTTGCACAGTCCGTAGCATGACAACGTTTTAATCATCTCTTCTAACTAGACAGTCAAATAAATCTGCGTCGCGAGGATAAAAAAACAGCACAAAGTGAGGACTTTGGATAAGTCTGTATTTCTTCCCCTATTTTCCAGTGGAAATTCTGTCCTTCCTCATCGAGCATCTCTCACATTATCCGCTCTTTCCACAACTTTTCATCCGCGTCATAAATTTCGTGGCATCGTCAGCGGGTTCGGCGTGAGAAGGCGATCGGGCCGCGCGGCTGCAGCGCAGCGGGCGTCTGCGCAGCTGCAGCCGCGCGGCCGTAAAACCCGAGCGCTGGGATTCGCCCCCGTCTCCTTCGGCCTCTTCGCCGCCTCCCGTCGGACGCGGAGCCTGAGCGGTTCCACATGGGAGCGAGCGGGGCTCCGCACGGCGACGAAACGCGCTGTCAGTGCATATCATCACATCATTAGGCCCAAAGGGACGCCTGCGATGGATTAGACGCTGTCCACCTGCAGGGCTCAATGAATTTATGAAGCACTTTATCACCGTGAAGCATTAGTGGAACACTTTGTCTCCTTCCATTTGTGTTTATCTGTGGGAATAGTGATTGTTTCTCCCCACGCGTCGCTCGTCCCTTTTTCACTCTCTCTCCTGTGTTCTTCATTACATCTGCGCTCTGACCTTTGCCCACCCCCCACTTTCTTTTTTTTTTCGTCTTCGCTCTGATGCCGGTGGTTATCAGCGCCAGAGCAGCGATGTCCGAGCCTCTCCGAGCTGCTGCGTGTGGGAGGCAGCAAATTGTCCATTAAGTGTTTCTGCTGAGGCAGGGAGAAGATTTGATATAGTGGGGAAACAAAAGTAATATGTAGCAGGAAATTCAATTGTCTCTCTCAAGCGAGTTTGATCTTTAGTTTGGCTTCCCCACCAAATCAATTCCGAGCCTTTGGAGGAGCCTGCTCTGTGTGAGCGCTCTGACACATTCTGTTTATCTGTGTTTATCTGAACCAGCGGCTGTGACTCACATGTACTTCCTCACACGCTGCCACAATAGAAGGAAACTAGCTCCGCGCTCACACAAACCCGCCCCGTTACTACGAGAGGCACAAGTAAGCAGAGGAAATGTTACGGTGTGAAGATCCTTGACCCCGACACAGCTGTGGCTTTTTCACACAGTGAAAGTGAGCGGAGTTCAGGAAGGCGGCCTCGGCTTCCCCCGAGTGGAGAAGCGAAGTCTGCGGCAGGAAGCCTCGGGGTCAGAGGTCGTGTTTTGGACGCTCAGCTGAGGGAAGCCACCCTGCGCCGGGCCGCTTCAGATGAAGGAGATCGCGTTACGGCAGCGGGAACCCGTGAGCTGCTCTCAGGCCTCCGCAGACCGCGGGGCATCCTCTGCCCGAGCATTATTGAGCCCCAGCGCGCCGTGCTCTCCTGTAATAGCGCTAACGAAATCCCCAGCGCAGGTCAGGTTCACGCTGAACCGTCAGAGCAGCCGAGTGAAGGAATAATGCCCGTGGATTGGATTACTGAACACAAACAAGGCAAAACGGCAGCACTTATATCACAGTCTTAAATGTCGTCTTTCCTTTTCAGGCAAGAGTTATGGACATATGGAAAAGGCATCGAATGGTTTGAATCTCTGCTCATAGTTACTGGAGACCAGCAGCATTGACGCCTCTAAATCAGTGTATTCTTATTCCAAAGCACATAGAAAATATCCTAGACAGTGATGTCCGTGACATAACACAGCTCGACCTCTGCTGCATTTACATGTCGGGGGTATTTGTGTTCAGGCTGGAGCCAAGTCCCCCGCTGCTTCACGCCATCACAAAGGGTCTCGTGCTCGTGCGCTCACTGACGAGAAACACAGCGAGAGCCGCACAAAGGGGCCGAATTGTGCATTGAACCGGTTGAGCACAGCTGGCATCGCGTCGTATTTAGGTGTCACTCTCACGCGCGCCTGAAATAGATCCGCCAGCCGCCCAGCGTGGGCCCTGACAGGTCGGGCCTGCGGTTCAGCCATCGCATCGACTCTACGGCTAATGAAGGATGTCACTCTGTTTAACTAAGGCAAAGCGTTTTCTATTTTTTTTTTTTTTTGCGCAGCGAGGGAATATTTGGAGCTTAGTTTTCCACTGTTTTGTTTATTCATGAGAGCGTATCCTCCCAGTTACAGGTTTCCATTATTAACCCGGCCAAGTGAGAAAAAATGTTTCCAGAGCTATTGAGGGGGATGCCAGCCAACAATCTGAATACACATATTGTTATGCACCATTATTTTACAAAAAATTGAGTTGGACAGAGTTGGATAAGGGGGGAAAAAAACTAAAATTTGCTTTATGATTATTTTTCTTCTTTTGTGTACTTAAAACACACAGGTTCACGCCATTCATGTTTCATTCTGTCAAATCCTTCCGTTTCTCAGAAGTTGTTGCAAACATACTAGCGACAATCGCCGCTACCATTAAAAAAAGCTATAAATGGCATCACGGCGTTGGTTTGTGGTGTAACTGTTGGCCACATCCTGATTCTCACGTCGCTCCACCGTCGAGTGCACAAGACGAAAACACAGGGGCCAGTGTTTCATCTTGTTCTATCTGCCTCGTTCTTCAGGAGTGGAACAACGCCGGCCATGTCAGTGGAAAATATTAGTTTATAAAGTGCACCAAAAAATCACACCGCTTTTAATATGTGGGTGGAGCAGACGTCACTATTTTGCACCGTGACTGAGAAGAAGAAGAAGAAGGGAAGCCGCACCGCTTTCCCACTGAGTAAAAGACAAAGGTGCGCTTGTTGGGTTTTCCCTTTCCCTCCCGCTAAACAAAAAAAAATCACCTGGAGTAACGGCTGACAAAACCAAACAGCGGCATTAAAGTTTCATCATGTCGTGTTGTTACGTGTGCGCGCGCTTCACGTGTTTCCTGTGATAGCGGCGCTAAAAATAGCCCCGGCGTTTAAAAGGCCTGTTCAGCCCCGAGCAGAACAGGGTTGAAAACAGTGCCAGCAATGTTGGCACAGGTTGGCTTTTTCCAATGGGAGTTCCTCCTGATCAGGGAGGAGAGTCCCAAGCAGCCTGTTTATGTGTGGGTGGGTGTTTGCCTGCATATAGAAAGCACAGTATGTTATTATAGGTGTGTGGCCTACACTGTTGTTTTTCTCTTATTTAGAGTACAGTATTTTCTCTCTCTCTCTCTCTTGCTCTCTCTCTCTCTTGCTCTCTCTCTCTCTCTCTCTCTCTCTCTCTCTCTCTCTATATATATATATATATATATATATATATATATACCTTATATACAAACAAACAACACTGTATGTCTTTGTGATTCTTATTTAAAACCTGTTTTAACTGTTCAGCTGCCTCAGCATTCACCAAATAGTATCTGGTGATAACACACTGCAGGCCCACTTTGAACCTCAGTGTGGGTGGACTTCCTGTCTTGGGTGGTGTGTGTGTGTGTGTGTGTGTGTGTGTGTGTGTGTGTGTGTGTGTGTGTTTGCATGTTTTTTTTTTTTTTTTTTACACCAGACTCTCTCTCACCGTCTACATCAGGGGCCTTTATCGCCGCGTGCGCTCCCTAGCGAGAGGGGCTTGTTGTTTGCGCGGGGCCACAGGGCCCGGGGTCCTCGCCATCTTCAGTCACTTCCCCCTGTTTTGCCAAAGAACACAGACGAGATAAAGGCAGGGTGGCTGATCCGCGTCGGCCCGACTGTGGGAAAGGCGCGGGCACAGGAACCGGTGCAGGAAAGACAAGGCAGTGGCTCGAAAACAGAGATGAGTGTATGGAGTTGATATGAGGTTTTAAAAGAGTGGTAACAACATTGATATGTTTGGATAGTAACTAGTGATAGGCAGCATTTTTCAGCTTTGTTTTTTAGCAACGTTGTCTGAGAAAATAAAAAGGTGACCTCACGATACAAGAAGTGTCCAGCTAACGTGATGAGGCCTTTTCAACACTAGAGCCCTCATCATGTCTACAGGGTCATAAGCTGAACATCACCTATAATAAATGAAACAAGCACTGGTATGATTTCATTGTGAACGGCTATTTACCGTCTGCCGTTTGCTTCCTGTTTCCACAGTAAACGAGATCATCAGGAACGACCTGTCCAGCATCTCCGTGCACACTCACGCGTAGACCTCCTCACGCGTGGCTTCAAACAGCGCCACCGCCCAAAAACACACGGACCCACACAGCGAAGAACGGCCCGACAGAGAGCCGGGGCTCCCCTACGGACTCACACCGACAACCACTGGCAAGCTGCGTTTGAATAAGCCGACGAATGTGATCTTTACAAGGAAAAGGGAGGGGGTGCGTGCGTCTACACTTGCCTTAATGCTCTTTAACGGACCCAGCAGCCCGACGAGGCCGAGTTACGAGTGCGACCCGTATGATAATGCATGCACAAGCTAATGGGACGGCCCCGTCAGAACCCCATCCATCGGTGCCTTACAGCAGTGGCCGTCACACAGATGCAAACGGTTCTCTTTCGACCTAAAGTGGAAGTTTTTTATATGAGATTTTTGTATCCTTTGAATCATTTGTTTACAGGGAAACCGAGTAAAAGGCTGGAAATGTGTAGGGAGTATGTGAATAGACTAGAATTGTGTTTCGTCTTGTTCCCTTATTATTTTCGTTGTTATCATTCTCATCTCATTGTTCATTTATACTGAATGTTAATGTATGATATTATTTTGTATAAACATGTATTTGACTATATGTAGGCCTTACACGTATATCACGCTCTGTCTCTGTTCTGCCACCGCGCTTTTCACCTTAGTGCCTGTTTTGTAGTCGTCTCAGCCCAGGTCTTCCAGTCCTCCACCCAGATCACGGCATAATGATGCATAGACAATCAGAGAGGAACGTCATACAGTACATATCCTACGACAAGGGACAAGGCTTATGAGGGTCTTCTCCCCCAGCTATCCGTCACAGTGGGTGACGCCTCCCTGTGTTCTGACCAGAACGCTCCCGGACAATATGCATCCGTCGGCCACATCTCGCACTGCAGGTCGGCATGTAAATAGGCGCCTCTGGACGATTCAGGACTGTTAACTGGCAATAATTGATTGACGTAAAACCAAAGCATTTTATCTTTGGTGATATTATTGTCCGGGTTTCTTACAGTGTAGTGTCTGCGCGAGAGCAGTGTAGAGCAGATCCCCATAGAGCAGCCTAACACATCTAAACATGATGCACTTTACCATAGAACGCAGCGGGTTTCTCTTGCTTCCAGACCAAATATTGCTGACTGGTGATTCCCGCTGTCCCACATCGACTCCTCCTTCACGCAGCTGCACTCTTTCCCGCGTTGTCTGTCCCTTCCGGAGCATGCACACTGTACTAATGTTGGGGATCCTTTAGCCGACGGTAGCTTCCAGTATAGCTGTCTAATACATTGGTGGACACGTCGTATAATAGCATGATTAAAACTTATGAATAACGTTTCTCTTTTGTGCCTTACTCTTTTTTCCTCAGCTGCAAGATCGTTGCGACTTTATGATGCTTTTATGTGAAGGCACAAGGTGAAACATATTTCTCTTTAATATGAAATATTTATGAAAAATGAATTGTGTTTTAAGTGCATTTAATGTGTTCTCAGCAATTAATAAATAAATGTCATAATGGTGACCACACTTAAGTGTCTGGTACTCTTCGATTTTATAAACCATTTTCCTCTGACTTACTGTTTATAAACAACGCAATAGTTTAGCTTTTTAGAATCCTAACAGCTTCTATTTTTTCTATATGTTTCACATTCTTTATCATATTAATTCAAAAATTATTGTAATATAAAAATATGTGGGGGTGAATGAGCCCAAGGTGTATTACAATTAAAACAGGATTGGGTTAAATAAAGAGCATGGAGGGTACTTTAATGTCCTCTAATAATGTGGGACAAACCAGCTTCATCACCTACCAACAAGACTGTTCTCATCTTACATTTCTCCCTCTGTTCAAATGAAATGTCCTCATTGAATATAAAATAAAAGTATACAGTATATCTCCTCTTATATAAATAATTGAGAATGTTAGATTTTGGATTAAATTATTTTATGTAGGTTTAAGTTTTGCTCAAATATTTATACATATTTTGAGTGATTTGCAAAAACTGGTGAAGCTTCACATCTTTGCGAGGGTCAGTAGAAGCAGACTTGTGCAGAGAGTCCCAGGGTGGAAGAGGCCTCTTCTGCTGAAACAAGCCTCCGCTGGCCTGTGATTGGCCGAAGAAGAGCGAGTCGCTGATATGTCAGGTGCAAGCAGAGGCCTGTGTGTGTTCCGGGGAGTATTGTTAGTGGTGGGTAGTTATGAGTGAAACAGCTCTCCGCCATGGGAGCTGTGTCACGCTCTTGTGTACCACCTGCCAGTCCTCCAGACTTTTTCCACCAGCAAAGTTATGAAGCTCCCGTCGCCATAGCGACCGAGGGCAGGCCTAGGCGGCGTTCCCCCTGTACGGCCGTGGCAACCCAAAATAGCCCCACTATTTACAGATGCAGCCACGCCCCTTTTTCCTGGCGCTCTCCTCTTCCTACCTCAGTAGCCTTTGACACAGTGGAGAGAGGACTCTTCTGTGGCCTCCGCTACAAAAGCTGCCGCCGGTCGAGTGCGGACACCGGCTAAATGGAATATGAATCACGCCACGACTGACGCCGCTCAAAAGACATCTGTTCAAGTCATCGCTGGGGTTCAGAAGTGCAGAGCGCACCCGTTTTCAAGCACAGTTCCACGATCTCACCTCTGCATTAAAGCTTAAAATAAATATTTGTGCAGCTGATTGAGTTTAACAACACAGCAGCATCAATTTGTGTTATAGAGTGACTTGAATATCACAAAGTGATATTAATGCATTTGTTATATATAAGTGCAGCCTTTGTTTATTTTACAGTGTTATTCTCCAGCAGGCGGCTGCATCTTGATAAAAACATAAATGTGCCAGATTTCCACTTGCGTGGATGATCTGTGCATGGTTCAGCTACAAGCGCCGTCACACAGCATCACTCGCAGCGCGCGCCGCGTCCTCCCAGAGGTCCACGCGAATGCACCACCCGTCAAAGGGCACGACTCCGAAGTTTCATTCGATGAATTTATAGCGTCTTTATGGTCTCACTTCCTTTTCTCTTGTTCTCGCGATTTCTTTTCCCTTTTTTTGAGGCTGTGCACACGCTGCACACACGCGTCGCTGGAGATCCTGCCACCTTCTCTCGTTGACCATCTGCAGGCGCTAAATCCTCAGCGCATGGCGCTTATCAAAGCGAGAGACAGAACCGTAGGGCGGCGTTAGGAGATGCATTAAGACGCAATTGCTTGACCATCTAGAGACCAGCAGTATAACAGACAGAGAGAGAGAATTTCTTTTATCCCTTGTGTCGGTTTCCGTGGCAAATACATATCTGAGGTGACTATAAACAGTCCGTCTTCAACCGCCTTAAAGATGATAAAGGCCATGTGTGAGTGTAAAGTTGGGCATGTAGTTGCAGGTGTTTTTTGCATCTGTTTAGGGCGGGACTGTCTCGCTCCACAGGTGTGCAAAGGCCCGCTTTGACATGTGACAAGATCAGCCAACCGATGACCCGCCGACATGGTCGCGTCGCTGCGGACGCAGAGACAAATCACCTTTTTAAAGGACGTTTTAAGAGATGCTCAGAAGAGGCGGCCAGATGGGGCCTGGAAAATCGTGTGTCGCCTTTTATTCTCCACCTGCAATCACTCAACTGGATTCGCTCTTGCTTTTGTGGTGCGTGAAATGTTGTGTGAGGATTTATAAAAAAAAAAAAGAAATAGCGACGAGCAGATGTTTGAGCTTAAGTATGTGAAGAGGGAGGACTCTCCTTGAGTGTCTGTTTATGCCATCACAACACGTGAGTTCTCTATTCTGCGCATCAAAGTCGATGCATTCAATGGCTTCTGGTTCACTCTGAGAGCTCGGTTTCTTCACGGAAAAGACGTCCTGAGCGATCGCTCTTCCATTGTTTGCTGTAAATGTTTCGGTACACATGCAGAATGTTTATACTGAAGTCCACTGTAGCGCGCATTAGGGATGCTCTTAATGGCCTACTGTAAAAGCCCTTGCTAGTCAAGAGTTCAGGCAGGTGCAGACTCTTACAGTAGATAAAGGAGCCTGGCACTGGAGATGAGTTCACGACAATCACTGTGAGGCTTTTAGACGCCTTCTCCAAGCTCAATCTTCATTTCCCCTGACACTGATTTTGCAATAAGGATCCGGAGAAAAGGGGAATGTCCATCTATTCATTTTAATGATCCTTCATTATTGACTGCTGGAAGGGAGGGGGCGGGCAAAGGTAATGATTCTTTGTCTTTGCTGGCCAATCACTCCTCTTAAAAGAATAAGACTCTAAATAAGGCCACTAATGGATGCCCAGCGTGACCTGAGCCTGACCCCACACGCAACCTGTGCTAACTGACTTCCCGTCATGAAGGACTGAGCATTTGCTGCTTTAGTTATTTTAATATTATTATTTTTTTCAAGCTGGTTACAATTAACCCCAGCCACAAATTCCACATGGCCTGTAAATATTGATCTCAATAAATACTCTGATGTCAGCGAAGGTTCTTAGACATGCTTCTTGAGTCAATTTATTACAGAGATACAAATCAATAATGGCTGGAGAGTTATGGGTACCAAGAACATATTTGAACTGAAACAGTTGAATTAGAGGAGAATGAAAATTTGAAGAAAGAAAAAGCCAAATTCTCACTCATTAATTTCATATCAATAATACGTCAAATGCCAGTAAATGGTTAGCTTAGCATAGCATAAAACCTGGAAACACAGGAAAGGCTCCACACACAATCTGTGTAGCATCACATACTGTAAAAACAGGAGAAAGCAGCATGGTCTAACATCTTTAAACAATACTGCACCTTGAAAGTTATGATCTCACATTTTCGAGGTCACTTCCTGTAGTTCAGGCATTCTGATCACACATTCTATGCATTTTGCTGCCTAGAATCCCTGATAGATTATTTAGCTCTTACTCCATGATGCTCTCTGCGTGTGTGTGTGTGTGCACGCACGCTTCGGCCGGTCTTACGGTAGCTGTCAACGGTCTGTCAAGATAATGAACCCTACTTTACTGCAGCCTCCAACAGCTCTTTAAGGTATACTTCACACCAGCGGAGAAATACACTCAGGTATTAGTTGTTCTGCCTGCATGGTCCAGTGGAACATGGGTGGGCGGGGGATGTTATTAGGAGCATTCATCTACAAGGCTCCCCAAGCCCTACTATACTGAAACTGACCACAAGACAACCCTATCATCCTCAAAGATTACCTGTCTCCTGCACTGTATATGAATGTTTTATCATAAAAGCTTTCCTTTTTTGCTAAGTGCCTCCTTGAGTGTTTGCTTTTAACTTTTGATTACTTTATGTCTTGTTGCGAAGGAGGAAAAAAAAGAAAAGGGGCCCATTTGAATATACGGTAATGGACTTAACGGGAAAGGTACAGTAGTCTCTGTTGCTTCATCGAGTGGATGCAGCGCAGCGGGTGCGAAAAAGTTTGGAGCGGGCAGCGATGCTGGGGCCTGTGCGGAGGCCGGAGGAGGCCGAGCAGGTGGAGGGAGTCAACGGAAAAAAGCGCACATGACACAACCGTATAAATAAACGCAGCATGGCAGCGCTTCTATGGAATCCATGTGTTTCCCGTTTGTGGGGAAATGTGGGATGTCATGCATTACAGTGTAAAAAGACTCATTTACAACCATTAAAAGCAGCTCAGCAGTCAGTGTCTCTGCATTTGATGTCTCACATCACGTCCCATTTGATTCTCTCTTTTATAGACGACAGCCGAGTTCCTCTTTTATGAAGTCTCGAGTCATTTAGAAGAAAAAATATCGTTTCTCTCTTTGAGTCTAGACTTTGAGTTTTCCAGCCGTGCGTCCACCCTCCTTCTGCCTCTTCTCTCGGTTTTGCCAGACGTCGCCTTGCGAGGGGGGGGGTGGGGGTGGGGGTCGATTGCATAACGGCAGGCGAGACTTGATCATTCCTGGCCTTCTCGCAAAATTCAATCATTCTCTGCATACTCCAATCCCACATCGGCCCATTAAAGAGGAGCGCGGGCTAGGATTTCCCCTCATGTGTGTTAAATTGAAATTACGGTCAAAAAGTCTGCCATGTGCGTGAAGGGAGAAAGACAAGGAGCTTGGCGAGAAAGAGATATCAAAAGAAGAGACAGCGAGAGGCACGAGAGATAAGGAAAGCTGCACTCCACTTTCCTCATTGTGTCGATCTGCCACCTACAAATTCACTCACTTGCCTGTGCACCTGTCTGAAACCTGCTGTATCTTCATCGTTTAATGCTGCATTTTACACAGTTTCGACCAAAACAAATAAACAAATAGTATTGAGGTCTCTCTGTTAGGCAAATCCAAGCAGGTCTGCAGCTTCTAAGCTCAATGTACTGTAGGGAACAACATTTACAGGAAGTGATAAGAGAATAGGATGAGACATGTGGAGATGATGACCCCAGATGTTCTCAGAGGAACCACTGGGATCTGAATCAGGCTCTGACTCGTGTCTTCCTCATTCCGATGTGTCCCCATGGAATACAGGAGCGATAAATACACTACATATGTTGGGTTTGTGGAGACACTGACACCGACACTGTGCTCCCCAGACTCAAACCATAAACCATCCAACTAAACATCTCAACTCAGCGTTCACATCAACCTTAACCTGAACCCAATCCTGACCTTTTCACCAAGACTAAAACCTACCCCTCGAGTGCGATATTGTCCCAACGCTGATTAAGGGCTGAAATGTGCGGCAGACGCCGGCGAGAATAAAACAGGATCTGATTTAGTGTAAGAAGGATTAGAAGTCATGACTCAGACACCTGCACAAGCCCGAGAGAGAAGCATGGCTCTTCCACCTCAGCTGAGGATGAGCGATCTGTGCTTCTGAAAGACAAGAAAGCATCAAAAACAATAAAACATACCCAACTGGCTATAAAGTTTGAGTTAAAACTATATCTTATCCACTGAGAAGCACATACCATACTACTACTAATAAGTACACTAGTAGTAGTAGTCAGATCTGTAGCGGCCCCTCAGCCTGGCTGCAGCGGCTGCTCCTGTGCTTTGATCATAGAGTGACATCTAGTGTTGGTTTTGAACACAGGCAGGCAGAAGCCTAATATATAAAACACACAAGCAACAAGAACATAAAACAACAGTGTATGTGGTTGGAAAATGCATCAACAACTAATACAGACATGAAATCCCACCAGGATCAATTGGATTTAAATTGAAATCAGTACCTATAAAAAACAACTATGGAGATAAAAGTATAATATATATATATATATATATATATATACATATATATATATACACACACTGCTAAAATCTCCCACTTCTGTAAACATACATTTCAAACAGTATTAGAGAGTAAAATATAGAGAGTAATATTTATGTGTAAAAAGATGTCTTGCAGTATAATGCACTTCTAACAAACATTTTATTTGGTGTTGTTGAACAGTTTCTCCACATCAGTAACACAGATACAAGTTGTAAACAACTACAGTATGTAACAAAAAAAGCCAAAACACAAGGCACATCTTAGAGCCATAGAGCTACAGTACAGTTCTGTTACTGTATGTTCCACACAATATAACAGTTCAAGTAAACTGATTCTGACGTCTGGATTCAGAGGGAATTAGTATCATCAATATGCTCAGCAGCAAAATGTGATTTAGTTGGTCTTGTGTGAACAACATTCACAATGTCACTAGGTTTTTGTAGAGCCTCATAAGTCAATAAATATACATATCTATATAAAGCATCAATTTGTCACCTGATTTTCATAAAAGCAGATAAAAAACATAAAACTCAAAGTTTGGACACGTGGTGTTTTAGATAATTTCAGTGTTGAACACACTGAATTTATGGAATAATGTGCTTAGCAACAATATGGTAAAGACCACCAACCTGTTATTGTGTTGTATATTAAATGCTCTTGAATACTATAAGTGCAAGTTGTCTTTTCCACTAGCCTTGAACACCTTTATCTTCTACATTGGACATTTCGTGTTGCAAGCGTCCCCTGACTTGAAGATTCCGTAGACACTGACCAACGGGAACATGGATATGGCCCCAACCATGGAGCCCAACTGCACTACGGCGCCACACCACACAAGGGCACTGTGCCCCTCATCTCTCAGGATCACCCCTATGATGACTTTGACATAGGACAGCGACAGGACAAAAAGGATCCACGCCAGCACCTGCAGCCACAATTAAAATCAATAAAAAAAATGTGACACAATTTCTAACTCTGAATAATCAGTCAGTTTAACTGATAAAAAAAGTATATATTATATATATTTTTTTTTTATTTAAATGGGTTTTACTTTAATAGATAAGTATTCTAATTACAATCTACATAAGAAATAAGACAAAGCAAGTCTTACTATGGCTACAGTCCCAGATGCACTGTAGACCAGCAGGGGGCAGGGGCTCAGAGCAGCCATGGCCATGATGTAGGCACCAAATCCAGTCCCAAACACGGTCAAGCAGCCCATGAAGACGAGAGACCTGGGAACAAACACCGATTCACAGTCACAGGAGGGCATGCCACACAGCGGTCTTGTTCATGTTGCTGAATGAGGCATAAAACGTTCTCACCGGATGGGTATGAACATAGCGATGAAGCAGGCCACTGGGTTAGACACTGCCGCCATGGTGGCAGCTAGGTGGTAGGCCTTGTTCCCATAGGGCAGGCATGAGTAGGACTGCACTGACGGCAGCACTGCGTTGGTCAGAGCATTGACCCACGCCAGCACGACAAAGATGAACACCACTTCCTCACGGCTGTATGTTCCTCGGCCAAAAGCGCTTCTAGGTTCCCTCCTCACCTCCAGGGGACTGATCATTGGCTTCTGCTCTGGCGTCTGAGCATGCAGAGAAAGCCCTTGTTCGGTCTTATCGGTGCCTATGTGACCGCTGTAGTACAAGTCATTCTTCCTCTCCCGGGCCACGGCTGGGTGATGATTGAGCAGAACAAAGGCAGCTAGGCACACGATCATCATAGCACTGAGGAACATGAAGAAGACCTGGGTAGAGAATTTAGCTGGCTGGTAGACAGCTTTCAGGTCTGAACCATCACCCAGAGAGGAATTGTTCATTACGCTGTTGCCCCAATCAGCCGAGGTGCCATTCTGACACTGGACAACGCCGACGCCTTGGATCAGAGCCACCAGTGCAGGTACCAGCCCACTGAGGCCTTCACCGACAAAATATGTAGTGAGGTACTGAGGACGCAGCCGCATCATGAAGGGCAGGAAGGTAACAGAGGAGGTGCAGTCCACTACAGACAGCAGGAAGCTTAGCACCAGCAGGGCCACACTGTGCACAGAGCCCCCGACCGTCACAGTGTGCTTCCAGAAAAAGGCCAGCAGGAAAGTAGCGACGATCCCCAGCGCCACGATGCCGTAAACCACCGGCCGCTCGTCCAGCGTCCCCGGGCGGAAGCGATGCATCAGGGTGATGAAGAGGGGGCCGACGTTGGCCATCTGGATGAGGACCGTGAGGTAGGACGGCAGGTACCAGCCCTCCGGGATCTCTGGTACAACCAGGGGGAGTTCCACCCACATGCCGTTGATGGCGACCCAGGAGCCCATTCCAAACAGGCACGCCAGCACGTGGGTGAGCAACGACATGACGGAGCGGCAGAGGCAGTGCAAAATCTGGAAACAAGCACAAACAGGGGCCATGTGATTGTATGGGTTATCTGCTTCAAGCATTTAACTGCAGAAATATAATTTACTGGTTACAGTATCAACATACTTGTTACCAGCTAGCAATGCAGTAATGAGCACAGTATTTCAGCTAGTCCTCCATGCTGCTCTGTGATAGAACATATGTTTTGTCTACGCAGTTTGTGTCCATGTGACTGGGAACGACCTTCCTCGTCTGACCCTCACTCTGTTCCTCTCGACCTTTCACACACTGACACACTGCTTCCGTGAACAACAGCGAGACTGTGACACAATCACGCACAATAAAATATATGCATTGCAAACGTAAACAGGGAAGTGTTGCTTCCTATATTATGTCTATTAGCCTTGGGTTCCTGGAAGAACACCTCCATCCGGTAATCTTACTTCCCTCATATGCACTTCCTTGTACAGCAGGTGTTGTGTTCCATCTTACCTACTTTAGATCAAGAGGCTTCAGTATTCTCCTCTTTCCCTCCAAGATCCATTTACTTCATTGTGATCCCACTTTACCCCGTTACCGTTCCCTCCCGTTTCTCCTCCACACACGTCGCCCCCCCCCCCAACTGACTTTTCACTCACTCCGCTTCCGTGTTCCCATTAGAGGAGGGACAGCGTGTGATGTGCCTCCATGAGGTTGCGATCTCCTTACTCTACGCGAGCACGTGCTGCCTCTCGTTGGCAGGGAGTGAAAATGGGAGGGATTCATGGGAATGGTCCCTCCTCTACCGTTTCTATGACTCCCACCAGCCCACAGCGCTGAGCTCTCCACTCAGTGTTGCCAGACATGCAATATTTATGGTATTTATACGATAGGTTTGGGGTCTGTACGATCTACGATATCGTAGAGTTAATATACGATAGTTTTGACACTGCTGTTCGTCATGCCCTTCGTTTTGATTGACGCGCACGTCACCAGAAACTGCTTTTACGTGTAGCTGATTGGCTCATTCCCTCTGTCAATCACATCAGAGGCGCTGCTGATTGGTTGGACGACATGCTCGCATTTGTTTGCACGGTTGCACCGTTCATCTAGCATCGCGACAAGAGCGAAAAAAAGCAAACGAAGTTTATAACCAAAGCAAACTAGACATAACTAAACCTATGTTTGATTTCCGTAGGTTATGTGCACATAGAATATGTTTGGTTTTAAAGGCACTCATTTTTAAATTTATTTTTATTTTATTTAATATGATAGTTTAGGTCAAAATACGATCATTTTAAAGCGACAGTACTATATTTCTTTATTTCCCACCTGGCAACACTGTCTCCACTCTTCAACAAAGGCATGTCTCGTTTGTCAATCTTTCTTGAAAATGTTACTGTATGTCACCTGAATGGACCAGTCAGTCAGGATGAATGTAAGCAACGCGTCATGACATTGCAGTTTTCTTTTTAAACGAGTCTGAACAAACACTCACAACTAAGTACTGTAGAAACCCTTTTTGAACGTCCCAAATGACACAAATCTAATGCTTCTTCATATTTGAAGTGTTTATTTTAACAAATAAAGACCTTGACGGTTGTGGTTTTAAATTCAGTACTCAGACAGTCAAGAGTACCTGCAGTACAGTACTCTTAGTTGCCTAGAAGAACCACCTTCAGCTTCACTTCAGAGGAATGGCTGATCAATAGGGCACAGATTAATGACACTCATTTCAAGAAATGTTACATTAAGATGCTCCAGGGAAATTATTATTTTAAGTGAAATAAAATATTTAATCTACAAACACAATTCCCAAAGTATAGTATTTTGTAGCTACTTTTGGGAAGCAACAAGCTATTAGTTGCGTATAATATATGTTAGTCTGTGCTAAGTTCCTGTGAACTTCTTACTGTACAGTATGTCTCATGTTGAATTTGTGATCACATTACAGTGCATTTTCATATATACATCACCTAAAGTGACCAAGTGATTCAGGAAAGCTTTCACATGCATCTGTGATAACAGACAGTCAAAGCAGCTCCTGTTTCAAGGTCTGACAAACACAGCAGTGAGTACACCGCATAATGAGACAGACCACTGCAGAGCAGTGTGTTTTAAAATAACCACATTAAAAGCTGAGAAATAGTTTAGACACAATTAGGTTTGATTATACTTTTCTTGTCATAGTCTACGCAAGTGCAGAAACAACAAAAAACATATGCAGTTGCACAGTTTTTGTACAACTGATTACTGAGCTCTCTCAGACAGTGGTAAATTTGACAGATCATTTAAAATGCGTACCTGCTTAGGGGGGGAACCGGGGACTCGCCTGGTGAGAGGTGATCGCGGTGCGGATGGTTCCTCTGCTCAGATCGGCGTATTAGAACATCTGAGGTGGCCCTCAGATGTGTGCAGACTGTGCATGTGTGCTGAGAAGACCGCTTTGTACTGGATCCCTGGATTTGTGTCATGTGACTACGAAGGGCCGAGCCAGAGGTTCAACTCTGGGAAGCAAAGTTCTGAGGAGCAGCGGTGAGCAAAGGGATAGAAACAGGGTAACGTGAAGGAAAGAAAGAAGTGGGAAGATATTCAGGGCAAAAGAATAAGTATTAGTAACAGGAATGTGGCTAGTTAGTGAGGGCAGCTTAGTCAAGCAGAAGATGACTTTGGACAGCTTCAGTGTTTCCTGAGTGGGTGTTTAGTCAGGGTCAGTCCCGCTTTTGTTTAGCACAAATTCCAGCTCAAATGAATGACCCCTGTTGAGCGCTGACCTCACGGGATGGCATTTCACTTGAGAGCTCTGGCTGCAAGGGCTCTCTATGCTCACCATGTTTCCTTCCTGAAAACAGCATCAGTATTATTTCTGTAAAAGTAGAAAGCAAATTGTCTTTTGATACCGTAAGTAAGAGTGATATGACCCTCTGAATGTGAAATTAATAGACTACTTCTGCTGCCAAGTGTCACTTCAGATGTCTTGACGCATTTACACATACTATTTTACTGGATTATAAAAATAAAAATTGCTTGAGTTCATGTTTGAAAGTGAATACAACAGGTCTGCTCTTCATCAATCTCCTTCGTCTTCTCTGTCCTAAGGATGGATTTTCTCCAGGGGGAATCATTCAGTTTTTGTTTTATTAAACCCTACGTCTCCTTGCTCAGTACTTAACTCACCACCTGTGGCTGAGACCTAACACAGTTAGAAAGGATGGGTGTTAAGGAAAACATCACAGGACGCGATGATTCAAATCCACAGAGACATTACTGATTGTGTGACATTTGCTTTGCTAAACTAAAAATGATCATTTCATGTTAGTCGCCTGTTTGTGAGCTAAAGTGAAGCCTTTGCTGTCCAGTCACAGGGTGGTGTTGTTTGATGAACCCTCACGACTTGAGGGCAGACTATTTGTGTAGTAACTACAATACTCTGCTTTCTTTTTCCAAACCACTGGGGTTCGATGTTTAAACAAACGTGTCTGTGTTATTAGGACTGTGTGAGCCTGAGATGTTCACTTCATTAGAACTCAACAGGCCTGAACTGGTTATGCTCTGTTCACCTGACCTTTATCCTCATTGTGTTGTCAAAGTGGCTTGTGTCTTTGTACTTCAACAAAGTATTCCAGCGAATGAAATACAGCAACAAGGTCAGTAAGCAAACAGATAAAACACAAGCAAATTACAAGAACAATTTGACTCCACAAATAATAAATAATATAACATTGATTTGTATCTGTACATCAACAGGCGTCTTCTGAGTTAAATCTCAACACAGAAATGCAGCACTTCATTGTAATGATCGTAGCAAATGTTTTTATTTTTATTACAAAAAGATAAGTGGACGTAAAATAACGAGTGACATTCCTCTACAGTTTAACTGAATTAAGCATTAGTTGGAACAAGTGCTGGGCATTGAAATATATACAACACAGCAGGATTAGGGTGCATAGCTATAGAAGTGAACTCTGGATATTGTAATTACAGTAAACAGTAAAGCGTCAACCTTCCTCTAACACCAAAAGACTAAGGCCAAGAGGAAACTGTACTTCATCGCTTAGAAACTGTACAAGCTACAATCTCTGTTGGGAAAAAGAGTGAATAAACATGGTTGATAACATAGTCTGATGCCTTCACGGTTCATGTGTTGTACTGCCACTGTGCTGCGCTGCATAGCCTGTGTGGTCGCTGATGGTGGGGCTTCTTGCTCTTCCAAATGAAGCCTCGCGATGCCTTCAGGATCACGAGGAAACAGATCTTACTGTACATGTAGAGTAATAGAAGACAACCAGAATCCAGGCTATAATGAGTCAGAAGCCAAAAATCTAAACACAAACCCTTCTTTGATTATATGCAAAACAATATGAAATAGTTATTTTGTGTGTCAAACTAAAATTATAGATTGTGTTTCAGTATGAATTGGCCTCATTGTGGCAACAAGCTGGTGTATATCTGCTGTAACTGGACACAGAAAAAAGTGCTTTTTATGAAACACAACGTGCTAAAAAAAGCGTTTCTAGGAAGTACAGTGTCATAAGGAAAACTCGTCTACATCTTCACAGTAATGTTCCATAGAAATACATTTACATCCAAATGCAAAACCAATCCTGAGAAAATAATCTCTACAAATCAACAATGACCTGTTGTACTGTACGTCAGTGCATTGTCCGTTATGGAATCTCCAGTGTTTCAAAAGTCTTTACAGCAAAGAACCGTAAAAATACATAATTATTTTAAAACATGGCGTCGAAAAAGACAAAGACAAAAGCAGCGTGGGCGTGCCAGCCATGTCACCTTCATGGCATGAAGCAAAAATCTGTATAACAACGACAAAGGTCAGCATGTGGCACCCTTCTCACAGTCAGGCTTTTGGTATACATATATATATTTGGATGTTCAATGGGGCCCGACAGCTTCATGTACCCGATGGTCTAAACGCACCACCAGAGCCCCACTCTGTGGCTCTTAGTGCTGCACAGCCACAAAAAACAACAAGCCAGATAAGGAAATCTGGCGTAAGCAAGGCTCTGGCTGTCATGCAATAAGTATCCATGCAGAACGTCTTAATTCCTTCTGTCTACTCAGTCGGATGCTACTATATGAAATGCAACAGAGGCATCTGGATTGACATCATCAATGTCCACACTTAATCGTCTTTGTTTCTTAAAGCACTTTAGCTTCACCTCTAGTGACCTCCTCCGCTCTATTTTGCCTGTGTCCGATGTAGACATGCAACTTTTATTCTTTCTGCTCCTGGCTTGATGACTGGGCCCCAAGGCCGTGTTTGGCCCCAGCACCGCAGGATACACATGGGGGTCAGAGGCTGAGGTAATCATGTGGGCAACCTCTCGGCTTCATCTGCAGCGGAAACAGGAAAAGGGTTAAGTTCAATTGTTTGAGTCATGACAAGGCAAAAATCAAAGGAGGTTAAATCAATGGTGGCGTCTGGGTGACCTGACGGTGAAGGAAAGTTGTCCTCCCCGGTCGTGGCAAAGTGGAGATCAGACCCCAAAGCAGCGATGGAGCTCCTGGGACGTACGCAGCGGTCACCTGAGAAACTTCTGCGAAGTAAAGCCTGAAGCGAGACACGTTACACTATACAATATCCTTACATCCTTTTTGACCAATTTAATTGTAATATTTTATTTTGAATGAACTAAACAATGTGTTGCGGTATCTTGCCTTGCGTGTCATGGGGCTCGTGGGAGCAGAGGCGCTGCTGTAGAGGCTGAGGCTCGAGTTGGACCTGCTGACAGTCAAACCCTTGGAAGTGCTTCCTGCAGGAGACAAATACTTCTCCTTGATCTTCAGGTTGGTCCGACCTTTTACTGTTGGAGACATAGCAGACGGCTTTAGCTAAAGCGTGTGAAATGATCTGCTGCGATAGTAGTGGACATTAGATATTGCTATACTGTGGGCAGAGTAAGCAAATGTAACACTGACCTCTGCAGGGATCGTTCTTGACCAAGAACTCATCTAGAGCTGTCCAGCCGCCTCCCACTCTGACCATCAGCGTGCTACGCAGGATACGAACCATCCGCAGCTGTTGGGAATCTCCAAACTGCAGCAGAAACAGGATATAGTGAATTTATATCCAAGCAGAGACAGAGACAGAAGATGTCTTATGTTTAACAGCAAATGAAAGCTTCACCCTGTATCTGTTGGCGCTTATTTGCTCCACTTGGAACCTCTTGGGACAGTTGCACTGTGACACTTGGCGGCTCACCTGGAGAAGGCAAAGCAGACGACTGGTTGAGCACATCAGAAGCAGGAACAGTGTGTGCTGTGTGCTGTGTGGCCGTACCTCCTCGTTGATCTGGTCTGCGTCCAGTGTTTTCCTGTACGGATCCCTGCTGGGGTGGAGGGTGCTCACGAACTCATAGTAGTCGATGAAGCCGTCACTGTTCATGTCGAAGATGCTTGCCACTGCATTCATTTCCAGGGAGTTGGTAGGAAATTCTACAAGAGATTGATAATTATTTAATTCTATTGTAAAATATAGATCGATTACAACCTTTACAAGGGTCTTACTGGAGGCCAGGACGTAATCGATTAGCTCCTTCTGGGTGATGCGTCCGTCCTGATCCCTGTCGATGCTCCGAAACACATCTAAGATGCGTGATTTCAAGTGACTGATCCACTGGATGTAACGCTTTCGCCAAATATTAAAGTCAAAGTTGGCAAATTCCTCCATCTGTGCAAAACCAAGAAGAGTGTTTATAACTTTCTAATCCTGAATTCTAAGGACTATTTTGGTGCATTCATATGGCAGCAGAAACTGTTAATACTTTACAGATATGCTATAGTTAAAAGAGCACAATGACCTCATTGAGCATTTGCTGCTGCTGCTCCAGATGGTTTTGTCTCGTTATGGCCAGGAGCCAAAGTTTCTGCCACTGACTGACCAGCTGATTGAGCTGTGGCGTCTGGGGGTCAAGGTGCTCCAGGGGAACAGGTACAGAGGGTTGGAGCTTCTGAGTACTTCTCCTCTCTAAATGAGACAACGAGCAAAAGGAGAGTCTGTGTTGAGTTCACTTCTGTAATATCTGCATTACCCATCAGGCCTTGCAGGACAACTCACTTGTGAGGGGCCGTTTGCGTGGAGAAACTTGTTTAGACGTGCTCTTGTGTTTACAGGATTTTGTAGCATTTTCAACCTCTGGGAACTTTTTATTCAGCTCCTCCATGAACACCTGCAGAATGGGATGATACATGGTGAGCTGCAAAAACGCCACTTAGTGTTGGGAGAATGTAGGAGAAGATCTTACTGCATGCTGTTCAATGAGTTCTTGGTTTCGCTCCGTAGTCTCGGGCAGAGGCTCTTGATCTCTGAGGTTAAGAGATTCCTCCGCTGATGAGATCCAGTCCAGAAGCCTCTGAACTTCCTGTTTTTCGGCATCTATTGCTGCCAGGCTTGTCTGGATTCTCTGCCCCTGCTGCTGGGCCCAGGTCTGAACCTGACTCAGAGAACGAGAAAGGGCAGGAAATTACATCTGTATGTGCTCAAATGTAATTAGAAATCTACAGTAAGTGTTTATTGCTAAAGGTTTATCGGTTACTCACCTCCTCATAACGGGTCTTTGTGACACTCATCCAGGATTTGAGGGTGATTATGGAGTCTGGGTGACAGGAAGCTAGGATCTCCTCACCCAGACACTGGATGTTCTCTAAGTCCGCTGCCTGAGCCTGCAACAGGCTCATTGATTCCTTGCAGTCAAGAAATACATATGGGCCATGTTTTAGAAAAACAATGTCCATCCTGTAAAAATGTGTATGAACTCTGTTTTCCTTGCATGGGCTGACTGCTAATCCCTAATCAGCAGTAACTTGTTGTTTCACAGCAGACACTGACCTCTGACCTCTCTGGAAGAAAGATGGGTCATGTCCCCACAGATACAGATAGAGTATCATCTTTCACTGACCTTGTGTTGTTTGCGGAAGACGAGCAAAGCGTCCTCCTCCTCTGGTATGATGCCGTATTTCAAAATTCTCTCTGCTTCAGTGAGCCGCTCCATGAACGAGTGGACAAGGCCATCAAATTTCTCCGCCTGGTGAAAACAAAGACAGATAAGAATTGGGTTCTGCACATAAGCTTTCAACAACAACAGTTTCATATAAGCTGAATGGTGCATAAATTTTGTCACTATTATAAAAACAGGGATCACGGTAAAGGTCCCTTTACCTGCTGTAGTGCAGCTTCCAGCCTGTCCTGCTTGCTGACTGACAGTTTGCACACAGCCTCCCAGCGACTCTCCAGTTCACCCATCTGCTCCTGCAGCCAGTGGGCGTCAGCTGTGCTGCTCCTGGTCAGGTCCCTCACGGAGCGCCTCAGAGTCCTTATGCATCCAGCGCGCTTCCCCAGCTCCTTCTGGAAAGCCTGAGAGAGGGAAAACAGATAGGAGAACTGAAGTGAAGTGAAGGAAAGGGCTTGCGGAGGGAGGTTATAACTATTTGAATCAGCATCATTATAATTCTACACATTACACATTACTACACACAGCAGGCGTACCTTGTGTTTGTCTATCAGGTTGTTAACCATGTCTTTGTCTCCACCCACAGGAACATCCTCAGCCAGTTGGGGCTCCGCTCTGTACAGCCAGTCATTCAGTGCCTGCAGAGCATCTGTGAATCTGCCTGAAAACAGAAGAGCCTCCTCCAGCTTGTGCTGCCTGAGAAAGTCACATAAAACCCACATGAAGTGACCTTTCTGCTCCACCAGTCAACACACCTGCAGCATGTATGTACAGTACCTCTCTACAGATTTGCCACTGATGGTGTCCCACGTGTCTTTGAGTTCAGCCAGGAGGTTTTCCAGATGTTGTCTGTCGTGGCTGCTTCGAGCCTTCTCGTGGAGGCCGCGGCCACTCTTCAGCGTGGCCTCGTACATGGGCCTCTTGGACCTGAGCAGTTTCTGGAACACCTGATTACAAAGCGGGTGATCAGTAACGGCACGCGTGCATGGTGTGACGGAGCCCTATATTTATTTATAATTAATCACCTTTTGCTCAGTCAGCTGTTGTTTAATCTCCTCGTGGGACACAGCGATCTCTTTATGTGTGTCTAATGTCTGCTCCACTTCGGCCATCCAGTCCACTAGCAGGCACCAGGACTCATTAAACTATGACAGATGACAGGAATGTTAGCTGGTGTGAACCAGTTAGCCAATGATGTTAGCGTTGACATAGTACTGTACCTGCTTCGCGTGCTTTCTGACGTCCTCCAGCGCTCTGCCTCGCTCTGAAGCACACTGCTGCAGCTTTTTGTAGCGGTCCTGGACAGTCATGATGAGGTTGTGGACCACATCGCGGTCCTCCTTCCTGCTCAGCTCGGTCAGCCTGCAGCCCATGTTCTCCACCGTGGTCTTCTTCTCACCGTACCCGTTCACCTCGTTCACAAGCGCCTGTGCGATAAACAGCGTGCCGCGTGTGTCGTTACATCTAAAGCAGAGAGATCACATCATCGGGTATGAAAAGACGCACCCTGTGGTCCTGCAGCTGAGCACTGACTGCATCCAGAACGAAACTGGGAGCCGGAAGGAGCCCAATGGAGTCTTCACATCTGCTCATCTTCGTGAGAAGCTCCTGAACACTGCTGTGGAACTCCTTGGCCAGACTCAGTCCCTCAGTAAGCTTAGCCTGTGGGACACAGTTGTACTGTCATTTACCTGTACTTGTGTTCAAGTTCAAAAGGGGGTAGTTCACAGGAATCACCTTTCGCTCCTGGACTTTACTGTAAACAGACGCCCATTTCAGCTCCAGGATGTACATGTTGTGTTCGGTGCTCGATCCCCGCACTACTTCACTGCTCTCCAGCATTCTGTGGATGGCATTCCTCACATCTGTGTAGCTGTGGAGCTTGGACTCCATCTCACTGCATAATTCCTGCAACAGAAGTGGAAGCAAAATCCATATTTGCACATTATTTTTATTCCTATTCCTCTATTTTCTCTTTAATCCTTATTAATCCTACCAAGTGTGCACTGAGCTTGTCACTGGTGGAGTCTGGCATCCCCCACATGGTCTTGGAGGAGGATAACCTCAGCTCTGTGTTTTCCAGCCACTGCAGAAGATCCTGTAGCTCCATTGTGACATCCTGAACCTGTAATCAAAGAAATGGAGGCAATACAGTCTGAATTATGCCTTTACTTTCAACAATGAGCATAAATGTCTACCAGCCTTCGACTACCATTAATATTAGCACTTGCATGCTATCGCCACAAGAGGGAGACATAATAAAACTTATCAAATACATTATGACCTGTACCTGACTAAGCCTGTTCTCTAGCTCCAACTGCCTGCGCTCTGTCTCACAGCGGACAAACTCCCAGCTTTCATTCAGTTGCTCTAGTCGAGACTGCAGACCGTGCGGACTGTCTCCGGACCCAGTCTCCAGCAGCCCCCTGCCTGCCTGGTGAAGGGACTCCATTGTACGAGCGTGGGACATGACATCATTACGCAAGACCTTGGAGGAGAAAGAAGAGTTAGAAAGTAATGTATCGCAATAGTAATGTGTAATTGCACAACACCAGCACCAACCTTGTGTTTGGCCAGTTCTATTTCACAGGTCTGTAGGTCGATGCTTATAGGCTGGCTGCCCTGCAGCTGTTCAGCCGTACGTGACAGCCATGTGTGCATCTCATCCAGTGTGTTTTGGAACTGACCCAGACCTAGAAGAGCACACTCCAGCTGATGCTGCAGACAGAGTGAGTAGATAGCAGGCGACTTAGCATTATACAGACGAAGGCAGGTAGAATGAGATTTAAAAAGAATCAGGCATTTTACTTAAAGTCGATTACAGTGAAATTTTCACATATTCTCACCTGTCTGTTTACAGTCTCTGACTCCAGGTTGTCCCAGCGCTGTCTGAAGTCACACAGCGGTGAGACTGAGCCTGGACGCTCCGAACCTGGAGAAAGCCGGCACACAAAGCGGTGGTTGAGGCTTTCTATCTCAATCTTCTTCTGGTAAAGTTCTCTCTTAAATTCCTGATAAAAGAAAAAACCTGGGATAAGATTCAGGGCTCATGCTGAGTATACTATGACGTTGTACAAGTGTGTATAGCATTTGGTGTAAAAACTCACCTTGAGATCACATAGCTGCTGTTTTACTGATTCCAGGTCAGTTTCTACCATGAATTCCTCAGTAGACCTCAACTCAGCAGACTTCAACCACTCAAAAAGACCCTATTGGCAAAAAAGCAATGGATTAAGTACTGATACACATATAAGCACAAGATGAACTTATTCTGAACAGGCAGACAGTGATGCTACTGTTAATGTCAGACAGTGACGGCTTGTTCTATATGATGACCAGACTGTACAGTATATACTGTAGATGCTACTGTAATAGATGCACAAACCTGCATAGTGTCTTGATAGTGTAATGACACCTGCAAGGACTCCTCCAGCTTTTTGTGGCATTCGTTCCAGAGCTTGCTCAAGTTGTTCCATGTGCAATAGAGCTACAAACAGCAGAGGACATGAGGTTAGTCAGTACATCATCATTAGAACAAAGTCTGCTTCATTTAATTATATTGTTTACTTCATCCAGGCTCTTTGTTACGTCTGGTTTGTCCGTATCTCCACAAGCTGACATAAGGTCCATTCCCAAAACTCCAAGAGTGTCCAGGTCTCCCTGAAAACTGTCAATATCTTCCCTGAGAGTCTGTAAGTGGAAAAACCAAATGTTTAGACAGCGTCACCGTGGATGATTATGTCCAACAATAGTGCTTCCAGACAGACCTGCATGGTTTCCAGGCTCTGGCGGATGGTTTCAGAGTCTGTCCTGCTAGCATTGAGATCTAAAACTGCCTGCTGAGCTTCACTGAGAGCAGCCGTGACATCGCTGACATCACTCCAGAACTTCACAGACAGATCCAGGAGTTTGAGCAGCCAGCTTTCCCTCTCCTTGGCCTGAGTGTGCGTCTCATCCCACATCTGGGACAGGCTGGACACCTGCTCCTGGATAGCTAAAACCCCAGTATAAACTCGGTATGTCATCTAAATTCATCATGACAATATCTAGAAATACGCCAACCTGCGCCAATGGATCCGTCACCGGATGCTGGAGTGTTGGCCAGGAGCTCATCTGCCTGTGTTTTAATGCTGCTGAGGCCCAGCTCCAGCTTGGACAGCTCAGCCAGGCTGTGCTTATTGTCCTGCAGCTGCTCCTGGATCCTTGGGGTCAGGCCTTGAAGTGAGGTTGGAGTCTGTATACGACCTCGCAGGCGGTCCAGATTCTCTCTGATGAGGTTCATCCTCTCGTTCAGCTACGAACGCGATACGGTACATAAGTTGTCGGCATTGGTGATGTATTTGTCATTAGTCTCTCTTTTGGCTCATCTTACCTGTGTGAAGCGAGGCAAGGACACCTCAAGTAGACTGGCTGACTCTCTGACCCGGTCTCTGATGGCTCTATGCTGCTCCTCAGCCTCTGTCGCTTTCAGGCAGAAGCTTTCACCCTGAATAGGATTTAGCTCTGACAAGCGTTTTGCCACAGAGCAAAGGCGTGAGATTAAAGGCCTGTGCTCTGCTATGGACTCCCTCAGACCCTTAGTAGAGAAGATAGAACAATAGTGTTTTTTAATTACTATTATTATTTAGAAATACTCGCTTAAATATGCAAAGAAATCACATTATCTCATTTTGCATGGCATACAAAACAAAACATACTGTCGTTACCGGTGGAAACAAGCCCAGTGAGGAAGTACATTAGTGAACTAATGAACTCCTTGAACAGAAAAGCTCTTTTAGCCTTAAGAAAATGTTGGCAGACTGTAATGTGTACAAGAACGTCTTTGTTGAGCAGGACAAAAAAGGCTGCCACTGTAATGTGGGGAGGCAGGTTTTCCCCTACCTGCAATAGGTCCTGTTGTTCTCGAAATGCTTCATAGCTAATTGTGTTGAGGGACAGCTGGCCAATAAGGCTTTGAGTTTCCTCAAGCCAGGGTGAAACCTCAGAAAAGCCCTCCTGGAACTGGAGAAGCAGCGACTGAGCGTGCTCAAGCTGCAGCACCACGTGGGAACTGGTGGCTGAGGTGGTGTTGGCCTGTTCCTGTAAGCTGTCTAATCGGGTCTGAGAGATGACAGAAGATGGATGAAGACATTGAAGAGAAGGCGGAAGATGTTTTTCACCCATTGCTTTAATGTGGAGGACATGTTACCCGAAGATCGTCAGTTTCTCCCTCATCGCTATATGTCATCAATACTTCAGCAATCTTCACCATCTTCTCAATGTTGAACCTGTGCTGAAGAATCTCCACGGCCAAAATCTGTAAATTGAATTCACATACCAACATTATTTTGGTACAATGCATAAACTTTATTTCCTCATATTTTCCTTATCATTGAATTTATCTGCTAGATTAGTGTAATTTGCCCGACCTTCTGTTCATAGAGTTGCTCTGCTATGCTCCCTGGATCCAGATGAATGGTTTTTAGCTTTTCAAGACTCAGCGCTGTGTCTCTGAACCAGGACACCTCCTTCACCACGGCCTGTTCCAGCTGTTGGCAAACAACTGCGTCAGCATCATTTAGTAAAAAAAAAAATTGAAAACTGACCTGTAACTCGTCACATTAATGATGGCTTCATCACTATGTAAAATGAAAAGTATGACAATATTATTATTTATGGCAGACATCATTTTCTACAGCCATTCTACGCACATAACCATGTTATATAACCTATATAATTCTAAGCTGTGCGTGTGTCTATACACTTTACCCTCTGTCTCTCAGCAGCACACAGCCCTGCGTCCCCCCCATGGGTCTGTGCTCCTGCCGCACTCAGCAGCTCCCTCTCGATGCGGCTCAGCCACAGGTGGAGGTCCTCCTGGCTGGAGGTGCAGCGACTGGAGGCCTCCATGGCCTGCTCCAACCTCTGCGACACGTCCAGGCTGCTCAGACTCAGCACCGAGCAACGGATTCGCAGAGCGTCCATTTTCTCCTGCACCTGCTGGGCTTCTTCTTCTGAAAAAGAAGTATCCAATCACACAATATGACCAATGTGCTTCTTTATAAAGGTCTTGGCAAAAATGTATTAGCTCAACAATGCAATGATTTTAAATAGTACTGTACTGAAATATGTTTTTATTTATTATATTTTTTAATTAGATTTAAAGTATTACCAGAAATAGCTGCCATTAGATCCTGACCCGATTCCTGTATTTTCCCTAACTCAGTAGTTTTGATTTGAATTTCTTCAACAATAGCCTGTAAAATACAGCAAACATTATATTTATGTATTTAAAAATGTCCTAAAATCTACTGAATGGCTCATTGAAGTTTTTAGACCTTGGCCTGATCTGTAGCGTCTGACAGATGTAGCATCACTCTCTCAGCATTGCGTAGTTTAGCTAATGTCTGTTCCACAGATATAAGCCATTGCTGCAAGCCGTCCACTCCTTCCTGGAAGAGCTTTGCCTTTGGAAGGATGAGCTCCAGGCTCGTCCTCCTATAAACAAAATGTCCACAGGTGAGTAAGCTCATTCACTGTATCATTCAAAGAGCGGCACCACGTGAAGCTGGGCCATTGGCAGTAACGGTAGCCGACCTCTGCTCTGCCTCCAGCTGCAAGGTCTCCCACTTCTGTTTGAGAGCGGAGAACTTGACCTTTGCCTGTTCCCTCTCTTCTCCACTTTGAGCCTCTACGAGGCAAGGGCCATTCAACATCATAGAGTCCATACTGTGCTGACGGTCTGTCAGGAGGCGCTGCAAGAGCTATTAAAGACAGGCATAAATGAGTCGAAAAGGACTAGAAAATTTTCCCAGAAATCAGAAATCAGAAGTGTTTTTAGCAGGTATTTAGATTTTATGTGAGATTCATCTTGTCACTACCTGTGGTGAGACTGAATATGTATTGTGCTTGTTTATGCCTGCTTTTGTCTCCGTGTGGAGGAAGTGCTGTCTCGTGTATCACTCTTTTGTTAGCAGCCAGGCAGGTTTCGCCTCATCCCAAGCTCACACAATGGGGGTGAAGACTGCCGGAGGATAAGAAACTTGCCCGCTTTTTCGTAGCCTCGGGAAATGTACACACAGTCTTACTGAGGCTCATTGACGCAATGAATGCCACCCATTCTAGGCTCAGAGGAGTTTATTTAATATGATAGGGTGCTACTGTCTTGTCAGTTCACACTGAAATTCATCTTCACAAATGAAGCAGTTGAACCTATTCCATGACCTCATCCTACCGAGATTCTTTGTATTGCAATAGTGAAGATATCGTTCGGTGTTGAGATGTGAGTGAAAACACACCTTTTGCTCCTGAAGCTGCGCTTTTACCACTTTCACCTCTGATGACGGGGGCTTCTGATTGGCTGTGAGCTCTTCTATCTCACACACCCATGTGAGCAGGGCTTCCAGATTTTGGAGGAAGGTGTCTGAGTCCGTTGACACATCCCTCAGTGTCAGGGCAGGTGGCTTTCCCTTCACAAAGAATATTAAAAAATGTGTTTACTTGTAAATACTATATATGACGAAGTGCTCAGCTTTACTTTGACTTTTACTTTTTTACATCACAAACATACCCTCCATCTGTCCAGACTTGAATCCTGGTCAGAGCTTAAGTAACCATCACCTTGGAGCTGCAAAATGAACATTTCTCACGTTTGAATTCAGATCAACCACTGAGTCATCAATTAGTTTTTATAGAAAAGAAATGATAGAATGAAGTTTAGGTTTATCTGGAAGAGCAAGGAATGAAATGGAAGACAGAGTTAAGTTTTGGATGATAAATGAAGGGATTTCAATTCAACCTCAGCAAGTTCCTCGGCCACTCCGTTTAGGACTCTAACGGTTCTGGTAACTATTGGGTCCCCTCCTTTGTCTCCAGATGGATACTCAGTCACTTCCACAATTTCAGTTACAACCGTCTCCGTCACCTCTGTCACCTCTGTAACCTCACGTGATGCCACAGTCTTCCAAGACCAGGGACTTCCCTCTCTGGAGTCCCTTCTTTGGAAGCTGGCCCTTCTCTCTGCAGCACTCTTGTCTGAGTGAGCCAAGGGGGATCTGGCAAAGTCTGGGGGTACCGTTCTCCTTGTTAGCGTCCCATTTCGGGAGGTTTTCATTGGCGAGGGGCTGCTGTGCCAAGCATTCTCCAGAGTACTAGTGCTCCTGATCGTTGAGGCGGGAGAGCTGCGAAGTGGTTTATCTGAAATGGGAGTAACAGTCCCCCCTTCCCTCCTACAGTCGATTTCCTGTGCCTCCTTTTCTTTCTCCACTTCTCTGCCCTTGTCCGTATCCTCCCTGGGCTTGTCTTTAATGGCTTCCTCTTGTTTGACCTCGCCATGCTGCTCTGGGGGTTGCCACTCTCTTCGTCGTTGGTAGCACTCCTTTAGGAAGTCCTCGTCCGACCTCACATGCTTGGACTTCTGGCCCAGACAGCTGGGTCGGCTGATGAGGTTACCCATAATCCTTCAGCCCAGAGGCTAATGAGGTGATAGCTGAGGTAAGGCCCCCTGGCCATGCATGCGGGAGATCCTTCAGCTACCTAAAATAAGACAAGGGCGCTCTGAGTCAACACACAGTGGAAGGTTGCAACATACTAACATACTACTGTACCACTTGCCACACGCAATTAAGCACCAAATTCCACAGCTTACATTTTAACAACCCACTAGAAAACAACAATGAAACCAGACCATGTGCATTTCAGTGCCAACATTGCTCTTTCCTTGGCACTAAACAACCAGCAGAGATACAGTACTTGGCCAGGATAGCCCTCACTTCTTTGTCTTCCCTCCGACCACATACACACACGCTCCCCTTTATCTCACTTCATCAAACGGCATATTCTGGGCTTAGAAATCAATGTGACAGGCTTGTTGAGAATCCTACTGTTGAGCCTGGCACCAAGATCTGGTGGCAATCAGCCAACATTTTCTTTCATTCAGCCTGGACAAATTCTTGGAAAATCATCAAGGCCTGATCCGATATGACAACCGTAAAAACGCAAACATCGCCGTATTTGTCTTGGGCGACAATAAGAGGTTGTTTGGAGCGGGAGTAGGGTGGTGGTTCTAATAACAATAGTGTTGGTAATATAACAATATTTGTAGCTTTTTTGTTTAGTAGATGATAAACGATTGATAGCAAACCATATAATCCCTATTATGAAAAACAATTATGCTTATGCTTGTTTACTAATAATGTCTTCCGCCTTTTTGTCGTAGAATCTTTCCTCATCGCTACAAGTGGCTGAACATTTCTATTTTTAGCAATGATCTCAGCAACAATTTGTTTTACTAAAAGTAAGCACGTTACTGAAATAGAAAACACTGTGTCTACGGTGTCTGAGTTCACCTCAGCTAAGTGTCTTTATTGTTTTGACAGAAGGGTTAAAGGTCGATACGATTATCTTGGTCTACAGGAGCTGAGGTAAGCCCATTGGGAGATCACAGGGAGGGTTCCTGTTGATGCTGGGTCCTCCCATTGAGGCGGGCTTCAACCGGTCCATTCATAATTATACAGGTCAACTCAGGTCATGCTCGGCAACTAAGGATCTGCTGGGGGGCAATATGGTTCAACAGTGTGCAAATCTAAATGTTGGCTGCTTCTCAAGATATTGAGAATGTTTTTTTTCTGGTGTGATTTTGCCTGTGTTTATTGGAAACTGTGAATGTATATGTACAGTAGATAGATGAAATAATGCTGACTATGCAGCTCTTGCAGCCTTTCCTGAGGTGCGACACAAAGGCAGTCTGCAAAGAGGAGCACACACTGAGCTCCTGTTTATATCCCCCTCATATCAGATCTGATGTGTGTCTCCCAAAAGTGAAGTTAATTAAAACGAGGACATGCCATAATCTTTACTAAATGAAAATCTAAAAGTGAAGCTAGTTTGATGTGACACCTCACATGTGTATCAGGACAGTAATTACTAACATCGCTCATGTCTCATCGGAGCAGATGATGCAGTGAGAGGGTCCACAGGGGAGTACACAGTCAGATCAGAGAGTGGTGCCCAGACAAAGCCCCTGTCCCATGGATCAATGATTACCCAGTTAGCTCAGATCACTGCCCCAAGATCTCCAGAGGAGGGAAGAGAGAGCGTCTGTGGCCGTGTCCACATGGGTTAACAATTCGAGAGAGGGTGTGTCGTGTCTAGTTACTGCTCCACATGTGAGGTTGTTTGCTAAATTACATGCTTGTCTCAACATTGGTCTCACTGTGTGTGAATATGCTGAGTAACCATTATCATATTCTGGAAATAAATAAATATAAAGATATTTATGGTAATATTTGTCTGCTGGGTTTACTAGCTGTGATCTACACTTCAGAGAATGAAATAATTCATTCACAAATTATGTGTTGGCCCCCAAAAAAAACAGAATATAATTCCGTACTTTATTCAACCATCAGAGCAAACACCCTCATACAGTAACATGGCATAGCAATATGCTTGTATCTACAATATTCACTGCTCACTTTTTGGCACAACAAAGGCAGAAGCAGTCTGTTTAACTCATATTGCCGATGACCTAATCATCCCATCTCTTAAGCTACTGTGAAATGACCCCTCATTCAGCCCTGCCCTTTCTGTGCTCTCAGCAGATTTATGAAACATGACAGCATCCATTTCCTGATGAATTAGATTACTACTATAGCCCAGGGACGCACGTAATATAGAATCAAACGTAAGATGAATGGAGGAAAACAAATATTTAACGCCTTAGTCATAAAACGAAACCAAAGTACTACACAGACGACGTAATATGTATATGTTTAAAGAGGCTCTTTGTGAGTGGGTCTGTAATTTGAAGCAGAACAATAATCATCAATCACAACAGTAGAGACCCATAATGTTTTGTCACTGCTGTGTGTCTGTCTCTAGTCAAGGAGGTCCTGAAGTAGTAATCAGGGTAGTGGGCCCTAATGAAGGACGGCAGCTGTGCATTCACCCATGAGACTCATAACATTTTAATGTGGATATATGCAAGGTCTCACATTCATCTCAAAGCCTGCTGTCTAAACACCCACACACAGAATCACTGCATAGAATAAAATGTCTGCATTACTCAGATGATGTTTACAAATACAACTTATTTAAATATAAACTTACATGAGAATGATCCATTCACACTGGTGCTGTTTGGACTGTTCCTGCCACACTCCTACTTTTTACTCAAATAGAATAATCCCCTCGGTTACAGTCCTACAGTTCTTAGTACAGTTGGACATCAAAGTCCAAAACCTACGTCTAACTCTGTCTAAACCATTACAGTGATACTGGCACTTTTGGCGGTTTGAGCCTTGCGTGAACCACACTTACCCAGAAACACAGTTGAGCACAACAGCATGAGTAAAGGAATCCAGCCGGCCCTCAATTACCATTCAAAAAGGAGAGAAAGGAGAAAAAAAAATCCAGCTTTGTCTGAGCATCCCTTGAACGGCCTCCCAACTCCAACATCCCAAACTGAAGGCTCGCCGCACACACAAGCTTCCTCCCTCCAACAAACACTCAATCAAGCCTGCTCATTCACACTTGCTTACATACAAACACACTTTCTGAGCACACTCACCCATGCTCTGATAACTCATGCTTTCCCGTTGCCCACAGTCACAGGCAAACAATGTCCTCCTCTACCCTCACAGCGCACCCCTCCCCTCATTCCGCCTCTCCTCCCACCAGCTCTGCTCCTCTCCCTTTCTTCTTTGTTGTGGGAGCCGCGATAGAGGAATTCCTTCCTTGTTAATGCCACCGCAGACAGGATAGTGCACCCGGATGGAGACAATGTATTCCAACGGCTCAGTTGCACTCCCACGACTCCCGGCCAAGAGCAGTTTCCACACGGAGGTCAGATTGTGCTGGATCCATATTGTGGCACGGCGATGGCATTCTCGGGGACGCTTGTGCTGCTCAGGTTGCTCCTGTGCCGGGCAGCTAGGCGGCAAAGTGCCTCCGTCACCTTCCCGGGGCTTTATCGCTCACCCTCTCCCCCTTCTCAGCCAACAAAGCCCCTCCTCTGGGTCCTACTGTGGCTCAGAAACTCCATGCTGCTACAGCTTGAAAAATGGGACGGGGGCAAAAAAAGAAAGAGTTTTCTAAAGACCCCGCGGGCCGCCCTTGAAACATTCACATGTTAAGTGACAGCTGCCTCGCTGCCGATTCTCTCGCTCGATGGCGAAGTGCAGGCTACAAAAGGAGGGTCCCACACCCACTCTGTTACCTACCCTCTCACACATTCACCCCCAACCCCCTTAGCAGTTCTTCCTTCCCATTCACAGCCAGTGCAGCAGTCGCCACAGCAGCAACAAAGACAACTAATTACTGTAAAACATCGCACATTACTTTTCAATTCACTCAGCTCAGAAACAAAAGGAGATGGAAGAATGATGGAAATATGGAGAAAGAAAATAGAGAGAGATGGAAAGATAATAGTGAGTCCTCTGGCATTGGAAAGCAAAGGAAGGACCCCTATGGTAAAATTCTATCATGCTCCATTTCAGTAAGTCACAATATTTGTATTAGAAATGCAGCACCACAAGAACTTAGCATTCAGACAACAGCTGAACACAGTCTGGAGCTAAACCATGTGACCTTTTTTCTGAGGAATGAATTCAGGGGTTTTATTCATCAGCTCATTTGTGTAGATGTGGTACAAATGAAAGCGAAGCGAATGTACAGGTGACAAACAGTTTTCACGCTCCAAATCCTTCGGTTCCGTTTCCTTGTGTCTGCCTCCAACGAGCCACATAATCAACCGATCACCTAATCCACCAAATGCACACACGCATGTACAGTGCACACCCACACACTCCGCTCTGCCAGCAGAGTACCAGCCACTCAGCTAATCGTCAAGGTCAATAGGATTAGGTAGAAGGAGAAGCAGAGACTTTTTTCTAACCAATCTGAATGGGTTTTAACAATTTACATTAAATATGATTTTGCACAGCTTCACATTCTGTTCATGAGTAGGGGGGAGGTTCACGTTTCTTCTTCTCTGCATTCCACTGTACATGCAGATGCATCATCTCATGAAAAATCACATAATCAATACCACTTATCCAGTGTAAATGGATTTACTGTGTTACATGTGAAGGTAACGTATTTGAATCTGTCAATGCAAACTATATTAGTTTGTCATGAAATGTGTGCAGAGTCCCGATTGCGATGGAGTGTACTGAAAGTCCACAAGCAGGTTGCATCTTTTTTGCATGAAACACAGTTAAACACAGTTTGTAGCTTTATGCTTTTGCTCCTGTGAGCAGGAAGCATTTACTATATCAGCTTTACCACATTATCTTGTTAAAATCCAAACAATTCAATTTAGTACCAACGTTGTAGTAGAGCTAAAGCTCATCTGCATGAAAGCAAAAGCTGCTTAAATAAATAATGAGGCAGTGCTACGGTCAAGGTTACAATTAAGAACAAACGCAACTGGTTACAGTACTCAGCGTTATTTATTTTCTTATTACAATTATTCGTGTTTCTAATTCCATAACTACATTACTGCATAGCAATCTGTGGTCAGCACCGTAGTAGCTAGACTAAACTGTTAATTACTATTCAATTTCTGGAAGATAAAATTCTCTTCATGAATTATACTGGTAGAGGGAATGTAAAAATGAGTTGAACAATTTGAAGTCTCTTCATTATGGCCCAATGTTAACTCCCACCCACCACCAGCTATAATTGATACTAATCAACATAAAAGCAAAGGTGGAAAAAGGTAAAACTGAAACTAAAACAGTCACTGGAACCAGAGTCAGTGAGTGGTGTGAATAGAATGGCCTCCTTAGGGTCAAGTTATTTGACCCCTGTGTGAATTCCCCTTCAGGTGTTTGGGCAGACGTTACACTCAGCTCTGTCCCTGATGTGGAACACACACGGCTGACAGTTTAGCCATAAACAATGCACAGTTGTTTCTTTGGCTCAGTGGACGAGCTAATGTCTGTCGCCGTTTAATGAAAGCGTAAGACCCACATTCCCCGTCCGCCTTTTGTCTCTCTGAAAGGAGCTGGCAGTGATGAGACACCACTTGCCAGGAAGAGGCTGTTGTAGAGCCACGACACCTGATCCTGGCTTTCAGCATCCCTCGGCCCCCTCTGTACCAATGAAATGATGTCGCCAAATCCCCTCTGTCCGTTTCACAATGGGTGCGCGCAGAGGTGCACGCACAGTTCTTGATGAGACAAGAGCTGATGTGATTGAGCAACAAAGGGGACAATGAACTATGCAGTGACGTTAGGCGCTATAGAGCATGATGAGCATTATAGATGCGAAAACAACTCACCTCTCATTCAGTTGTACATAAAAATTGTGATAAAGGAGGAGATGTAGGATCGGAGGCTAAATCACAGGAGCCTTGAAGGTTCCAAGACTAAAGACGGATCCTGCAGGCTTGTTTTCCCCTCCTCTGCTATCTCAACTTCTCTGCTCCCTTCAAATTAAATAAGACCTCAATGGCTCCTCTACAGAACATGGTAATTAGTCCTCTTATTGAGAAATGGGGGCGTCTTTTAAGGGCCGAGCCAGAAGCACCATTCAGCGTGCACATCGTCATTTATCACAGAGTGCATGAAAGGCCGCTGGGCTTCCCTCCTGGGTGTCGCAGACCCCACTGGGCTGCCTGGATACTGGAAATCGCAGTCACGGGTCTGCGAGAGGGAGATTTAGTTACTTGGTGTCAGGGGAGTTCAAGCACGTCATCTTCCTCTTGGTTAATTCAGTGACTCCCAGTAAGAGAGGATTTACAGCCATAGATCTGCATTTTGCACCGAGCACAGGAAGAAGCCCCACGTCGCCATTAACCCCCACAATGTGTGCGAATCAAAACCCTCTTGTGAAAAAAAGACTAGCTAAAGTGCCGTAAGAGGAAAATCAATCTGACATGCCAAACAAGAAGAAAAACTCATGATTTAGTCCCAACTTAAGTCAACAAGCTGTCTTTTCCGCTTTCTTGCTCGGTTTGTAGGTGATTTGCAGCAAGAACAACAGGGCCTTGTTTGTAAGGTACGGCCACGGCGGAGGGCAGAGAATGTGTTTGCTGGCTGTCAGACACAGAGACGAGCATAAAGGGCTGTGAGCTGCTCAGACCTCTTCTGGACTGTTTGTAGCTTGTGTGTCCCAGACTTATTAGGGATGCAGCATCTGCTACAGACCCAGGGAAACCGGAGACCTTTAAGAGACGGACAGCTTTTATCCACACGAACAACATCAACGGGGGGGGGGGGCGCACACAGGAGAACTTTTGACCTTTGCCCGACAGTCAGTGAAGAGATGTCTCTTTTGACGTGGCAATGACTTAATGTTTAGACACAGCGGAAAAAAGGGATTGAATTTTACATTTCAAATGTATATTGCCTATGTCTGACAACCTCATCCTGGAGGTTCATATGCATCACAGTGTTCACGCTGGTGTTAATGAGCAGGTGTGTACGTCTCTCTCTTGTGTATTGTATAAGGGCCTGTATATAGGAGTTGACTGAGGACGTCCTCATTCACGCTGCTAACTAACGAGTCCCTCAGGCCCAGACTGAGTGAGCAGTGCAGCAGACCTCCATGACAGAGGTTGGTGGTTGCATGTAGCATGATGAAGACGTGGCAGAGACCAAACACCCAATTACTGGATACACGCTAGGAATATAAGCAAAGCACTAGACATGCTAATAGCATGTGTCATCAGTCACCAGGGGAACAGTGGCTGGTCAGACGTTGGTGCTGCACAATAAACAGCAAAGTTCTGCCAAAAGCACAAAGAAACTACCAACATTCATGTACTGTAACGCATGGGGAAAGTTCTACATCCTCTAGGTGTCTTCTTTTTTAGTTTGAGATTTTATCCATAAGCAATAAAACACACTCGTTCATTTAATTTGATGCACCTTAGGGAGCTGCCTTGTAACCATGGTTACTCTTCAGCAATTCATTTACAGGATCTGACTTTGTCCCACCAGGATCAAATCAAGCGCTAACACCATTGCTGTAATTGGGTCTTAAACCCTTAATTAAATATTGATATAAACGGTTGCATGACTAAAATCTACAGTTGTGTTAAATAAATGCCACAATAGTCCGATTGGTGCTTTTACCATACAGACCCAGCTCTTCTCTCTTTTGCCTCTTCTTCCCATCGGAGTCTAACGTCCTTTCAGAGTGTGCACTCATGTGTGCAGGGGGCCTCCAAGCACTTTTCTAGCCTCTCTGTCCAGTCCAAGCACAATAGCGGCCGATTCCTCAGCCGCTGTGTTTCACTGTGGCCCAAAGCAGCCTCCCTGCATGAGCGGAGGAGGACCACCTCAGCGTCTGTCTGAGAATGTTGGACCCTAAATAAGTGCAGGTTCACCGACTTGTATGAGTCATGAGTTGATTCTCCTCTTTCTTGGGCTGCTTTGCTCTCAACGGTCACCAATCTGCACTGACTCCATTGGGAAGGTACTGTATGATGGTGCAATGAATTGGTGCTCCATGGGGAAAATGACACAGAAACCCACACCACAAGGAAGCAGGACTATTTACACAGTGGTGTTGGAGTTAGAGCATCTTGAACAGAGGTATATACTGTAGTGTAACAAAAATGAATGCAGAGAGACAGCGGTAGAATGTAGAGTAAATTCAACTGACCCTGGGCTCCAGTGCTGGTAGCCTCATCTCCATGCACTTCAGCCATTGTCTCAGTGCTCTGATTTGACCCCTGAACTCACTCTGCCATTGGCTCAAGTCCTCCACCTCCCACCTAGAACAGAGAGGCAATGCACAGTGCACTGTTGTGTTTACCACATTTTACTATTCTGATTATACAAAACCTGAAAGACGTGTCATTTGACCAAACGATAGCTTGTTGATGTGTGCAATATCCTACTTAGGGACCATCTTTGTTTTTCTCTTGGATTGTACATTTGTGTAGTTGCCAACTGCAGACACATCAACCAACTGTAAACAATACTGATCAGCTGTCATCGCAAGCTGTGTGTTTTGTTTAGGTTAAATGTTAAATAATGATTTATTCCTCTTAGACCCAGTTTGTAAACACAGTGAGTTCTTAGTCTACGTGTACCTACAATTTTATTGTATTTTATTCCTTTTAGTTCTTTTAAATTTTTAATTTTATTTAAATGTTATGTTGGAAATGGCATTTTGATTGTACTTTTATTATGTTCTATTCTTTTATTCTATCTTATTTTAAATAGTTAAGCACTTTGGTAAGTCTGCTGTTTTCAAAGTGCTCTAAAAATAAAGTTGACTTGACTTGACTTGACTACTGCATAAACACGTCTCTTTTGTTTTTACAATCTGCCTCTTAGCAAATGCAGTGCAAATGGTGACAGACGTAACCATGGTCATACCCTGATCTCTGGTCCTGTGAAGTAGGTGTTGAGGATCCAAGAAATTCACTTTCTTTCTCCTGCAAGAAAAAACAAAATATTCTTGCACCAATTCCTGTCTTTTTCTTTTGGTGTTGCAACAATTCATGACTGACTTAAAGTGGGATTCTGTGATTTCTATGTTTTGTGTTCTTACCCTTCTGTCCCCAGCTTCTATTTGAGGGAGAGCTGGGAGTGATATGGTCATATCTGAGTAGTCAAGGGAGCTGAGAGAGGAACTCTGGGAGTTTAGGGCCCCGTTGGTTCTGTTGGCTGGCTCCTCCATCAAACCCAGTGACTAACAGAAGAGCAGGATGTACAGTGTGCATATGTTTGAAAATATTGCATCTACTGTAAGTAATCAGGCAAACTGAAGTAGTAAGAAATAATTCTAATAATAACAATAATCTGTGAATTTTTTGAAATATAATCTATATGTATGATAAATTGCTTTGTTCAGACTGTTATTAGACTAAAAACACCTCATCATTGTTCTAAAAATGATGACTGGCAGCAGACCAAGCATTGGATCAATGCTGTAGAGAGGTCACCTTTCCCTAGTGATGAGTGTAAAATGGTCAAATGCTGCCCCCATGTGGCAACAAAGTTCAATTACAACCAGCAAATCAACAGAATTTGCACAGCATTGGCTTTACGTTTTCTGTTTTTCCTGTATATAGTACTTGGTCCCTTTCGGTGCAGTGGTAAAGATAATAAAATATTTTACTGTGTACATTTAAGCACACTAAGTAGGCGTAGTATAATTTGTGACATGTGTAACGTATTATTACTTTGTATATATTCACTACACATTAACCTATAGAACTGTACACCTGTGCTCTAACTGTGGTGTCTACATGGAAGGATGGAAAGAAGCCTAACGTTGCAGTTAATCCCTAATGTGCCATCTGTTGTTCACAAGTTGTAAAACATATTTAACCTAAAATGTCTTCAGATGCATAAATAAAAATAATGCATGAATGACAAGAGGGCCTCTTCAGAGCATTTATTTACAATATGATGTAATAATCAGATCATAAAACTACATCCACTCACCATATAATCAAAAGCAAACATAATTCATACTGTAAGTACTGTAGAATCAACTAGTGTGTGACTAAATTGTAATATACTGCTAAAATTAAAAACAGTAAAGTTTCATCTGTACTTCTCTTTATTTTACATCTGCATTTTTCCTAAATATCCTGCAAAGTTGTAAAGTTAGTGAAACATGCAAGGCAAATTTATAATACATCAAAAACATGTTAAAAACAAAATGAAATAAATTTACAAAGACGTGCTGTGGAAAAAAAACAACAACAGCAAAATAAAGCATCACACAGTTTTTCAGTGTGCAAAAAAATCTGTGGCAAAATGTCAACTGAAATTAATGAATTTTATATAATACACTCATGCGATGCTGCGCTGTATGAAATATGCTAATTCTGCAAATTTCTCTTATTTCAGCTCTTTTATGGTAACAAACATACAAAAGCATACAGTGGACTAGTTAAAGGCAAAAGAATTTGTGTGAAATAATTTCCAATTTACGTCAAATAATGTACACATCAAATTTTTCTGGGGGGAATATTCAAAGGGAGATGACAACATAACTATTTCTAATGTAGCATTCAAGTAATAAGTATATACAAATTAATGAAGAGTGTTCCTAGAAAGAAATCCCAAGATGGTGTAGCCTCAGCCTCAACTGTCTTCAAATTTGATGGACAATAAATGAAATGGCAGATCTATGAATAACAGAAACAGAAAAAACATGCAATGAGAAAAGTAGAACTTAAGAGAAAATAGAATGGAACAATATGCTTTGCAAATCAAATCAAAATAATATATATTGAAATGCAGCGCCAAACCATACCTGTGTTACCACATGAGGAGGACACAGACTCAAAAATCCATCTGAGTTGAGGGGAGAGTATGCTCTCGTCCTGAAGCACTGAAACAAGATTTTGGAAAAGTCAGTAAGCGATAAAGTGCATGGATACAGTGAATCAGTTGGCATGACAGCGTGTGGCATTAGGGAAATGGACTAAAATATCATGATCAAGAATGTGATGTGATTTAATCAAGCTGAAGAAAAGCACACAATACCCAAAGGAAAAAATGAAATTACTTACAAGAACTAAAATAACAGGAGGCAGGTCTGTATGGGAGAGCAGGGTCAATGGTGACATCATCTTGGGATTTATCAGGAACACTTGGGAGTGTGTGAAGCAAACTCAAAAATTGCAAAAGTCCACTAAATGTAAAGGTACAAAGTAATGACAGATATGAGATGTCGGCATATGTTCAGTTCTTCTGTTCAGTTGCTTGTTTTTAGTGTCTCAGTTCTTAGTGTCTCACAGGTGCATTTTACTGGGTGTTTGATTTAGGGACCCAGGCGAAATTACACATCACAGCAACATAACATCTGTTCATATGCTATGCAAACATTCATACATTTTATGTCACAATGTGTTTTAGAATTTGATACACTTTGTCTAATTAAAAAAAAAGCTAAAAAACTATTCTGGACTTTTTAAGGAAACAATGAATACTGAAAAAATATTTCTCTTACATATATACTGTATATATTAGCTTTAGAAAGTTTAGAAAGAAGAGCATTTGCCAAATGAGAAGCCTCATAAAAACAACATAAATGTCATGCTTTGAAAAATATTAACTGAAAACCAGAAAGAAAAAGCAATGCTAGAGATATAATGGGCACATGTTTAGATGGCTTATGAATGAAAAAAACAGTCTAAGCAGGTTTTGATGGTACACTATAAATAAGTTATATTCTCTTTGTTACTATAACTAGTTTTTCCTGTAATGCAACTGCAATGTAAGTTAGTTTTTAAATTCCTAAGTCACCAGTTCTCATCAACGCGACTGGCTGATCAGAATCTGCGACCATAGCTAGTGGAAGTGGACGTGTAGGAGGAGGACGAGAAGTTCATGCTAAAGCCAGAACCAGCATCAAAGCTCCCTCTCCTGGAGCCTGATCGGGATCCGGTCCGAGAGCCGGTCCGAGAGCCATAGGCGGAGCCAGAACCGCTGGCATTGTAGGGGCTGTAAAGGCCTTTGCTGGACTGTGAGGAGGCTTCTAGGAGTCTTAAGCCAGATCCTTCCTCGACCATGCTTCTGTCCATGGCATCTTTGAAGGAGATTTTCAGTTTGGTTTTTGGACATGTCAGATATTTTGAATAGGTATTGACATCCCTCAGTTTCTGGGCAGTGCGGGCATCGATGGTGCCCTTCCTGATGGATTCATCTAGTGACACTCGACCCTGGGCTTCAGGTTCAATAAGGCCACCAGTCAGATACTGAACCTCAAGGAAACGTTGGCCGGCTTCATAATACAACCAGCCCTTCTTCAGAGCCTGGGAGGCAGACATCCTCACTTTTGTTCTAGGGTCTTCAAACCCGTTAAATGCTTTTTGAGCCAGATTGAGGCGATCGACCATGGCTTTGTCCACAAGGCCTTTTTCTGTGGCAACAGTGACAGTGAATCTCTCTCCAGTTGTTGGGTCAATTATCCCTCCTGTGCATGCCTGGGCCTCTAACAACCTCTGGCCTGTGATGTTGTCTACGAGGTTTCTGTGCATCGCTTCGGTGACAGACACCTTCTCCAGCGTTTCTGTGTCCAGTATTCCAGCTATGGGGACAGTCTCTTCCGATGGGTCATTCCATATGACTGCAGGTGCTTTAATGGAAGGTATCGGGCTCATAGGGGAGGAGTAGGTGGAACCCGTGGTGGAACCAAACGAGGAAGATCGTGAGCGAAAGCCGCCCGCATTTCCAGAAAGCATATCGGCAAATTCAGTGATGGACAGGTTCCCAGCCCGGTAGGTATCAAGAGAATTCTGGTCAATGAGGCCACGTGAAATAGCGTCGTCAACATCATACTGTCTCCCTGATCTTCTGTCAATAATGAGGGATTTAACAGTACCATCAGAAGATGTCATTGTGATCTCCTCCCATTCACATTCCTGTTCTGCCAGCTCTATGTATGTCTGATGGTCAATAAGCCCCTTCCTGTAGGCCTCATACACGGTCATTTCTTTGCCGGTTTCTGGGTCTACGATAACAACTCTGCGCTTACGAACTGAGGTCTTTGACGAGGTCTTTCTTTCCTTGTTCTTTTCTTTGAGCAGCAGAAGCACCAGGCCAGTGTCAGGATCAGTGATGCACCTTTCCATGAGCTGGAGGTACGTTAGATTTTCCTCAGTGTTGGGATCAAAGAAGCCTTTGGTGTCGTCGGATGGATCAGACAGAATCTCATTCATCTCCTCATCAAAGAAGCCACGTTTATAGGCCACCTCAACTGGCAGGCGATGACTTTCCTCTGGGTCAATGATTCCACCAGTGGCAATCTGAGCTTCCAGAAGACGGATACCATGATCTTTGAGGATGAGCCCCTTTTTCATGGCTTGGAACAGGGAGATTGTCTTGCCTGTGTAAGGGTCTCTATATCCCGTCACTGCACGCTCAGCAGAAAGAAGCTTGTCTTTGAATTCTGGGCCTACAGTTCCCATACTCACTGCTTCATTGACAGTTAGTTTAAGGCTTTTTATTGGGTCAATGATGTAGCCTGTGGCTGCCTGTGCCTCAAGGAGTTCAAATGCAGTGCCTGGCCTAATCATGTTTTTCTTCATGGCCTGATAGATTGACAGACGCTCCTTGTTGGATTCTAGATACACACCAGCAATGCAGCTTGTGCCCTCTAGATACTTCGATAGTCTCTTGGACACCTCTTCCAATGAAATCAGACCTTCATTCAGTTCATTGACAGTCTGCTGATCAATAATCTCTGAAATGAGAAGCTCCTCCAAGGTGATTTGTTTCCTCAGACCTTTCACTGTGAGCCTCTTGTCGCCCAGAGGAAGGAGGCGCAACCCACCCACTAATTTGCATCTCTTAAGAAGCTGTGCATACGACAATTTTTCATTGGAGACGGGGTCAACAAATCCTTTAACATCATCTGTGAGTTTCTCATTGGTTTCCTTGTTGATGTAACCTCTTTGAATGGCAACATCAGCCGGCAGGTGGAACTGGAATTCAGGATCTATGATACCACCGGTGGAGGTCTGGGCTTCCAACATTTTCAGAGCGTAGCCCTCTGGAACTAGATCCTTCTTCATGGCCTGGAACAGAGAGATAGTTTTGCCACTATACGGATCTTTGTACCCTGTCACCGCTCTTTCAGCTGACAGGAGTTTATCATGGATCTCGGGCCCAACGACACCCTTACGAACAGCTTCATCAACAGTGAGAGTCTCATTCTTTATTGGATCAATGATGAATCCTGTGGCAGCTTGTGTCTCTAGGAGGTTGAGGGCTACATCTGGCTGAATAAAACCCCTCTTCATGGCTTGATATATACTCATCTTGGAGCCAGAGTCAGTTGTGAAGCCAGCAACACATCCTGTGCCATAGAGATACTGCTTGACACTGGTCATTTCCATTATGTCACGGATGTCCCGTTTTCCCTGTTTAAGGAGGTTGTATGTCTCAAGGTCAATGATGCGAGCATTGTAGAGCTCCTCAATGGTTATCCTTCGTCTAATGGTTTTATATGACAGTGGATCACTTCTGATGATCTCTGTCTGCTCCATGATCTCAATAATAATAATAATCATCCTCTCCTTGGTGATTTTACCGGAGCGGTATTCATCCATGAGTTTTTGCCTCTCTGCTTCAGGAAGCAAATTTGAATTCATGATGTCCCAGAGGTTCATGGGTTTTTCAGCAAGGCCCTCGATTGGAATGTCAATCTGGGTGTTGGTCAGGTCACTCTGTGTTTGTTCCTCGGTATAGAGGTAAGTCTTTTCCACGACTGTTGGAGACTGGGGTTTGGAGAGAGGGAGGAAGTACAGGCCTGTCTGTGGATCTGTTCTGCATTTGCTTTTAAGTTGCCTGTAGGTAACATTTTCATCGGTTTCTGGGTCTGAGAAGGCCTTAGTGTCATCAGAGGGTTCAGAGAGTGTCTTTGCAACCTCTTTGCTGAGAATGTTCTTCTGGTAAGCAGTGTCATTTGGGACACGGTGGCTGTTCACAGGGTCAATGATTCCTCCACTAACCATCTGGGCCTCCAACAGTGGCATGGCATGCTCCTTGAGAATGAGATCTTTTTGCATGGCTTCGAAGAGGGAAATTGTCTTGCCTGTAAATGGATCTTTATAGCCAGTGACAGCTTTTTCAGCAGAGAGTAGTTTTTCATGCAGCTCCGGGCCAACAACTCCTGACTTAACTGCTTCATCTACTGACAGGCACTGGTTCTTCACTGGGTCTACAATAAAGCCAGAGGCAGCCTGGGCCTCAAGGAGTGAAAGGCCTGTGTTGTGTCTAAGGAGCTTTTTCTTCATTGCCTGGTAAATGCTTATATTCTCCTTTGTTGGCTCTAGATAGATGCCAGCGATGCTCTCAGATCCCTGGAGGTATTTACTGACAGAGGGGTTCTCACTGACTTGTTTAGGTGTTGTTTTTCCTTGTTGCAGAAGGTCAAAAGTTGATTCGGTGATGATTTTGGAGTCATACAAAGAAGTTGCTGGGACAGAAGCCCTCAGTCCCTTGAAGTTGGACTGCTCTTGTTTCTTTACTTCTTTCTCATGCACAACTGTAATAACTATCTTGATTAGCTTTTCAATTGTTATCTTTCCTGACCTAAATTGTCTGAGCAGGTCAAGTCTTTGCTCCTCAGTGAGATATTCAGAGTTAATGATTTCCCAGATTGTAATTTTTCTGCCCTTAAAAGGTCCAGAGTCAAGCTCCACTGTGGCTTGTGTCATAGCTTCTTTTGTCTGGGCTTCAGTATATGCTGGCTCCTCCTTTGCCTTGATTGCTTCGTCAGAAAGAGGAAGGAGACGGAGGCCAGTCTTCTTGTCAGTGAGGCAGCGTTTAGAGAGCTGTGCATATGTGACATTCTCTTTGGTGTTAGGATCAAAGAAGCATTTTGTTTCATCGGTGGGGCTGCTCAGATGCTGTTTCATCTCGTCATCAAAGTAACTCCTGTTGCAGGCCACATCATGAGGAACGCGATGGCTCTTCACTGGATCGATTATGCCACCGGTGGTCATTTGGGCATCGAGCAGTCTAATTCCCTGTTCTTTAGGGATGAGATCTTTTTTCATTGCCTGGAAGAGAGATACAGTCTTTCCAGTGTAAGGATCTCTGTAACCTGTGACCGCTCTCTCTGCAGACAGGAGCTTTTCATGCAATTCTGGGCCGACGACACCTGCTTTAACAGCTTCATCAACCGTGTAATGCTGATTATGAACAGGGTCAACAACGTAGCCGGTACCTGCTTGGGCTTCAAGCATATTGAGGGCAGGCCCTGGCCTCATCATATCTTTCTTCATTGCATCATAGAAGGACATTGTTTCATTGGAAGACTTAATGACTACACCTGCGATGCAGTCTGTGTTCTTCAGTGCTTTGTGGACAGGCTCCATTTCAGACACCTCTTTGACTGTCTTGTTGCCCTTCTGCAAAGCATTGTACAGGTCTTTATCAATGATTTTGGATTCCAAGAGCTCGGCGGCAGGGACAGGTGCTCTCAGACCTTCAAAGGTGATTTCGCTCTTCTTCTCTTTCTCCTCTGCCACAGTAATTACAATTCTAATGATTTTCTCAATTGTGATTTTGCCTGTCTTGTATTGTCGTAATAGATCTTTCTTCTGGTCCTCAGTGAAATATTCAGAATTGATAATTTCCCAAATGGTGACCGTCTTTCCCTTGAACCTTCCAAATGGCACAGACACTGTTGTTTTGCTGAACACATCTTTGGTCTCCTCCTCTGTGTATATACTTGAGCACTGAGCCGCTTTGTCTGTGATTGGCAGGAGTAACAGACCAGTGTTCGGGTCAGTGGTGCATCTTGCCATTAGCTCAGAATATGTCAAAGGTTCCTGAGTGCTGGGATCAAAGTATCCTTTTGTGTCATCGGAAGGATTTTCCATAATCTTATTCATTTCTGCATCATATTGCCCCTGCTTGTAGGCTATTTCATTAGGGACACGGTGACTGTTAAGTGGGTCAATGATGCCACCAGTTGCAAGCTGAGCCTCAAGAACTCTGATGGCATGATCATGGTCCATGAGCCCTTTCTTCATTGCTTCAAAAACTGAGATCTTTCCACCACTGTATGGATCTTTGTATCCAACCACAGCCTTTTCAGCTGAAAGCATTTTGTTGTGCAGCTCGGGACCAATCAATCCTTCCTTAACAGCCTCATTCACAGAAAGCTTGTGGTTATTGATGGGATCTAACATGTATCCAGTGGCTGCCTGGGCCTCCAGAAGGATCATGGCTGTTCCTGGAGTGATCTTTTTCTCTTTTGATGCTTGATAGATTGTCATTTTCTGATTGGACGGAGTCAAAATGCCAGCAATGCTGTTCTTTCCTTTAAGAATTTTTCTAAGGTTTTCAGTTTCACCGAGCTCTTTCGCTGTGGTTTTGCCATTTTTTAACAAATCAAATTCCTTCTTGGGTAAAACCCCAATATCAAGCAGTCTGCTTGCAGGAACCTTATCACGAATGCCATCAAAAGCCATTGGATCAGGTCTCTTCTCCACACCGTCAAGCACATCACCAGCATTCTGGCCATTAAGAACTGTCTCGACCACTGTAACATGCTTTTCTGTGATGAGTGTGCTTTTCTGTGCTTCTTCCATCTGCTGCAGCTTCTCGCGCAGTTTCTGGTTCTCATCTGCAAGAACTCTCTCCTGCTCTAACCTCTTCCTCTCTAGCTCCTGCATCTCTTTCTGTTTGTTGAGGATGTCTTTCTCTGCCTCTTTCTGTTTATTTAGCGCTGCGTCCATCGTGGCTTTGAGTTTCAGCTTCTCCTCCTCCATCTGCTGCCTCTGGCGGTCCTGTTCATCTTTAAGAGCTTTGGCCTTTTTGATTTCCTCTTCGAACTGGCTCTCAAGCTTCTTTTTCTCATCCTCAATGAGCTTCTCTTTCTTAAGCAGCATTTCCTTTTCTGTCAGGAATGTCTGCTGAAGCACTGTCATCTCACGCTCAATTTGTTTCTGCTGTGCATCAGCCATCTGAAAAAGGAACAACAAAAATTATAAAATGCAAACATTTAAGGTTAAGGCAAATATAAATCCTTGGATTATGTTGTTCTATTGTTAATTTGATATGTAAATAATAACAATGCACTCTGCTTATGCACTTTATTTGCTTCTCTAATTAACTTAATTGAGTTTTTTTTTAAGTATTATGAATGAAACTTCCTTGTTTGAATAACACTATTGGACATGTTGAGTTTACATTTGGTGATCAGTATTTTAATTGATTTAATTAATTAAAGGTACAGAATTTAGATACACGACTGACTAAATGATGCTATGTGTTGCAGGGCTGCTGCCATATTTTTTGCTATTTACGCTAATATACATATATATGATGGTGATGGTTGGATGGTAGAGATCCATAGGCATGATGCCAGAAGCAGTGTTGTCTTTGTCTATGCATACATGTGCAGTAATGGTGGAAGGTATAGTTGAAATATGTCTCACACATACAGGGGCAATAATGAGTAGAAGGACCAAATGGAATGTATGAGATTGTCCTATTCTCAGTCTCTACTGGCTTTTAAAAACTTTATATTTAGTTATTATGCCTTAATCAAGATGGGGGGAAGATGATCTAATTAACGTAAACGCTGAGTGTTTGTTATTTCAATAAAGAAAGAAATGTCAAGCACTTCTAAAAACAGGAAAACATTCCAGGACTTGGGTTGGTTCTGCATGAGCACAGTGCACTGTAAAGGAAAGTCATATTTAAAATCTATCTATAGTTTTATGATTAGAAGAGAATGGGGTAGAAGAAGTTCAAGATATAAGTGTTAGTTTTCAGATAGAGTTAACAATGACATAAGCTGCTCTGTTATGCCATGTTTGACACAATACCTCTTTGGACTTATTTTGATGTTCTTCAGCCTCCTTTTTCAGTCTAGCCTTCTCCTTCTCTAGCTCTGTGATTGCTTTACGTAAGTCGTCAGCTTCTTTGCTGGTATTTAGTTTCTCAAATTCCATCTTTTTCACTTCAGTCATCTGTTCTTTGGTGGCGATTTCAGTCTCGTGAAGACGTGCTGCGATTGTGTCGGCTTGCTTCTTGAACTTTTTGGCCTCCTCCTCCGCTTTGGCCTGGGCCTCACTGAGCTGAGAGACCTGCAGTTTGAGTTTTTCAGCTTCAGCGATGATTTCCAGCTGCCTTTTCCTCTCGGCTTCAAGCGATCTTTGGTATTCCTCTGTTTCCTCATCCAGACGCTGTTGCATCAGTTGTTTGTCCTCCAGCAGCTTCTGCGCCTGCTCTTGAGCCAAATCCTTCTGCCTCTGGAGCATCTCTGCTTCGGCTTTGAGCCGAGATGCCTCCTGTATGGCTTGCATTTTCTCTTTCAGCATTTTCTCAGCGAGAGTTCTTTGCTGATTGAGGTCGTCTTCTGCTATTTGTCTCAAGCGTGCTGCCTCTTGGGCTTCTATACTAAGTCTAGCAGCATCTTCTGCTAGCTTTTTCATATTTTCAGCCTCTTCCACTAGGAATTTTTGAGTATTGTCTTTGTCTTTTTTCATGAGGCGCTGATTTTCCTCCTCAATTCTGACTTTTAGTTTCATTAGTTCCTCCATTTGAATCTTGACCTTGAACAATTCCTCCTCCACCGAAGCCTTTTGTCTCATAGCATCGTCCACCTCATCCTTCAAACGCTGCAGCTCATCATCTAGGAGAGATTTCTGTTTGTCGGTCTCCTCGAGCTGAAGTTTGACCTTTGTGAGCTCTTGTTCCACTTGGAACTTCTGCTTGAGTGTTTGCTCTGCCAGTTTTTTGTGCTTGGCCATCTCCTCGTCGGCCTGTTGTTTCTGCTTAAGTGCCGCGGCCTCTGCTTGTGCCAGTTTAGCGGCCTCAAACTCGGCGTCCTTCCTCAGCCTCTCGGCATCGTCCTGAGCTTTGGCTTGGTTCGCAGCCTCCTGCTCGGCAGCCACCTTTTGGCGTTCTGCTTCCTCTGCTTGTTGGCGAAGGAGCGCCGCCTCCCTTTCTGCCCTCTCCTTGGCAGCCTCTGCATCTCTGGCAAGAGCCTTGGCTTTCTCGTATTCTTCCTTAAGCTTGTTCTGCATCATACTGTCTTCCTTCTGTTGAGCAAGGACGCTTTGGACTTGCTGCTCTGCCATGTTGCATTTGAGAGCTGCTTGCTGAGCTGCAACTATTTGCTTTTCCGCTTCCTTGTCGGCCTCCTCTTTCTGTTTTCTGACTTCGTCTGCTTTCTTTTGCAGACGATCAAGCTCTTCTTGGGCGGCCTTGCGTTGTCTGGCCGCCTCTTCTTCAGCAGCAGCAATCTTCTTGACCTTATCTTCGGCTTCTTTTCTCCTCATCTCCTCCTCAAGAACAAGCCTTCTTAGCTTTTCTGCCTCCTCCTCGGCCCTAAGTTTGCTTTGCTGGGTTTCCTCTGCGATATTTTTCAGCTTGTTTAATTCTAATTCCAGATCAAGTTTTCCAGATGAGGCCTTTTCAAAGTTGAGCTTGAGGATTCGAATTTCCTCTTCTACAACTCGCCTCTGTTTGAGCGTGTCGTCCACTATTGCCTTTTGTCTTTCCATTTCAGCATCAGAGGATTTCTTTAGCAGGACTATCTTCTCCTCAATCTCTAACTTGTGCTGGTTGGCCTGGTCTTCAAGAATCTTCCTCTGGTAGGCCTCATCCTCAGCCTGTCGTCGGAGTCTTTCATTTTCTGCCTCCTTCTCCTTAAGGGCTATTTCAGCCTCTGTTTTCAAACGAGTGGCGTCGCTGATTGCAGCCAGCTTCTCTTTCAGAATCCTCTCAGCTTCCGCTCGCTGACGAGCTGCGTCTTCCTCTGCGAGCTGCCTCTGGTGCTTAGCCTCCTCTGCGATGGCCCTGAGCTTGCTTGCTTCCTCGGCCAGGTCCCTCAGCTTGGTGGCTTCGGCCTCAAGGAGTTGTTTGCTCTTCTCTGTGTTGGACATTGTCTCTTTCTCTGCCCTGGACTTGAGCTGAATGAGTATATCCATTTCACTCCTCACTTTGGACAGTTCATCCTCCAGCTGTTTCCTTTCCTGCTGCGCTGCAATGACTTCATTCTTCAGGCGATAAAGTTCGTCTTCGAGGAGGGATCTTTGCTGTTCTGCGTTGTCAAAATCAGCCCTCAGTCGAATGAGCTCCTGTTCTGCAGCGAGTTTCTGCTGAGCTGTGCTTTCAGCCAACCTTCTCTGCCTCTCCAGCTCGTTTTCGGCCATATCTCTCTGCTTCAAGGCCGACTCCTCTGCTTTGGATCTCTTCTTGGCTTCTCGGTCGGCCTCCTCCTTTTGTTTCTCGGCTTCTTCTTGCGCGAGGCTCTTCTTGTGAGCTTCTTCTTCAGCCTGCAGTCTTAGACGAAGGGCTTCGTTAGCTTTTTGCCTCCACTTCTCAAGCTCCCTTTCAGCCTCCTCCCTGGCATTTTCAGCATCCTCCTGTTGTTTCCTGAGGCGCTCTGCATCTTGTTGCAGCTGAAGGACGGTGCCGTGCTCTTGTTTAAGTGACTCCTCCAGCTTTGACACATTTTCAGCAAAGGACATTTGTTTGCTCCGGAGCTCAGCTGCAGCGCTTTGCTGGGCTGCCACATGAGCAACCTGGATTTGTCTCTCCTTTTCAACCTCTGCTTGCTTCACTTGCCTTTCAGCTTCCTCTGCTTGCATTCGTAGGTTTTCAAGGTCTTCAAGGGCTTTTTGCTTTTCATTAGCGGCTTTTCTTTCCGCCTCAGATTTGTGCTTGAGTTCTTCCTCTGCCAAACGCTTTTTTTGGGTCTCTTCACTGACTTGTTTGCGGAGTTTTTCAGCCTCCTCCTGGGCAAGCTTTCTGAGTTTCTCAGCGGCATCTGCTCTATCGCGAAGTTGCTTCAGCTCGTCTTCTGCGTTAGACTTTTGTTTCACTGTTGTCTCAAGTTGAATCCTAATGAGGTGGATTTCCTCCTCAATCCTGAGCCTGCTTTTTAGCGCTTCATCAACCTGTTGACTTTTGTCCTTTATCTGCTGCTCTGAGAGGTTTTTGAGCTCATGCAGTTCCAGCTGGATGTTTTGCTTTTGCTTTTCAGCATCGACCGCAGCGGTTTCCCTCTTGCTCACTTCTTCCTGCATTCTGAGCTTCAGCTCCTGAGCCTCTTTCTCAGCTTTGGCAATGGCCTTTGCGTGAGCTTCAGCTAACTGTTTTTGTTTGTCTAACTCAGCCTGCATCTCGGCCATTTTTTTCTGCTCTTCTGCTTTGAGTTTCTCTGCAGCTTTCTGCATTAGTGGAAGCAAATGGTAAAGAAAGGATTATAATCAAGCATGATAGGTTAAAGGTACGACTGTACATTAACAGCTCAAAACAGTGTGGATTTAAATTGTAATTACTGTGGTAACAACAGTCTAATCACACTGTAGTGAGAGCAACTTAATGCACTGTGTTACCAAGGCAATGTTAATGTTAAAATTAGCTCAAAGATCAGTCATTAGATGCAAATTAGATGCACATTCATTGAAGAAATGTTAAAAACACGATGCAATGAAAATGATTCATGACAAGACAATTCAGGAAAAAAATGGATAAATGATATATGAGTTAATGTATGGAAACAATACATCACTTCACAACACAGCAAATAAAAATCACACGGCATGCAACTGCAGCTGTGGCACCAACTACTTCCTAAAGTACTTCCAATATGTTGGAAAATATTCTTTTTTGTAAATGTTGTTGAAATTGTATTTTTCTATGTATTTATTTATGTTTTATTGCTATTCTTCTGTTTACTATACAATGCTATGTTAATGTCTACATATTTGATTTTAAAATCACTAATCAGATATGTGTTTAAGATGTTTTTACTCAGCAGTGAACTAAATATTATACAGTTATAGTCATTTTTTTTAAACAAGTACTAGATGCTTTGTTAGTGCACTATCACGACAATCTGGTTTTCTGTCAACCCATGCACAGGGGGTTCTTTACATCACTGTGTCCATGATATTTCAGGAAATGGAAAGGAAAGAATAAGTCAAGTACCAGGCACCACACAGAGTAAAGAGCGCAGCATGTGACTATGATTTACAGCAGTTTAAGTTAACTATCAGATATCATTGCATAGCTGAATATGATTGTCTTGAGTGGAAGCAAAATAAAAGAATATATGCCACTGAAAATGTGGAAATATACTTGATTGATGAAACAAAATGAATATGCAGGACATTAGGTACCTAAAGTACTGAATGAATTACCTCTTAATGATCATACATGTTAAGTGCTCATCAAGTCAAAGCACTGGCAAGCAGTTAAGAAGAGCAAAAAAATGAAACGTTAGAGTTATGAAATAATAGGAAACAAATGAACTTCCTGTAGCTTGAGTAAAAGGAGACGGTAGGTACAATAAAACCAAGCTGAATCGAAGAGTCTTAACTCTGATTTTGACCTCAAACAAAAAGGTGGCAGGAGGAGAGAGGAGGAAATTCAAGTGAATTCAAGAAGTGAAAGAAAGAACCCCTCATCCACAATGGCACAAACACAGTGAATGGAGATGGAGGATCAACGCTGTTCATTCCTATCTAGTCTGCACATCTGGAATGTTACCATCGATGAACCTCACGCCTTCATCGCCCCTGCTGCTCTGGCTAATACTGGAGATCAGCTGCAGCATGCCAATGTGTCATGCGTATCCACTGCAAAGGAGGTATTTGTCACCCGTACATTAACGTGTTGGTGTGTGTTTGTGTGCGTGCATGCATTTCAGTGGTCAGAGGGCACAGGTGTTGCCTGATTGGTTGTTTGGTTAGAGTTAGCTTAGAATTTGCTTTGTTTGGGAGCCCTGGGCAGTTGTCACGCACCTCCTCGTCCTCCAGGCGCCGCTGGGTGTCGGTGATGAACTTGATGTACTGACTAGTCAGCGTCATCAGTTCACTGTACCGCGTCCGCAGTGTTACATACTGTTACAGGGAGAAACCAACAGGTTAGTTACACGCAAGTGGGACTCTCCCACTCATATTCGTCAAACTTATTGTACAGTAGCTCTTTATCAAACTCTGTTTCCCAAAAGTTCTGGTGTCCAGTGTGGTTGGGAAAACATGCCTCCTGAATGATGTTGTCAGAAGCAGAATCCAGCTTGGTTTTCTTCAAGGGCGAGGTAAGGGGCTCCACCTGTGCTTTGTAGGCAACCAGCTGGAGTTCATAGTCCTGTAGTACAAAATACAGACTCCATGTATCAGGTTTCCAACAGCAAATCTACAAACACTGTGTGTTGTGTCCTCACCTTGATGATATCAATGTATGCTTTGGCATATTTTTGACACTCATCAACTTTGTCTTTGTTCTTCTCAATCTCCTCCAGCAGTTTCTGTTTAAAAGGATGGTTAAAGTTTCTTGTACTAGTGCAATGGTAACAGAATCTGGGCAATATGACCAAGTACTGTAATTATATGGGACATACCTTCTCCTTGGCAAGCTGTTCTTTCAGAGTTTTGCTGTCAGTGATCGGCACAGCCTGGATGTTCTCCTGCCTCTGCTTCGCGTCCGCAATCCAGCGAATCAGCCAATCGTAGCTCTCGCGGTAGTAGCCCAGCTGGCGGCCCAGCTGATCCAGTTCCCTCTGGCGAAGGTCGATCTGAGTGAACACGGCCTTCCAGCGGTCCTGGAGGCTCGACAGGTGCTGGCGGTGCTGGTCGAGCTCGGCGTCCCGCTCGCTGTGCACACGGGACATCTTGTCACTCACGGCGGACGCCTTCTTCAGCTCCTCTTCCAGGGAATCGAACACCGGCTGCTCGGCCTCAGCTTCGGCTCGCATTTTCTGCAGGTTTGGAATCAAACAAAAACAACCTCAGCAGTGGTGCCAGCGCAGTTGAAAACCACAAATAAACTTAAAAAAAAATCATGTTTTACCTTTAGATTGGTTCTGTAGGTCTCCACTTCCTTGACGTCGTTGGGCACAGTGTGAACCTCACGCAGGCAGTTCTCGTACTGTTTCAGAACTCCCTCAGCACCTTGTGTGTTACGAATCACCATCTCTACAGTCTTCAGCCTGGGGCAACAAACAACAAGTCATTAAACGAGGGCCTTGGGAAACCCAGTATGATCTTTAAGGAGCACGTGGATGGGGGACTGACTTCTCCAGATAAACTGAGGAGAGCATGTAGGCGTGATCCATCTTCTGCACAGTGAGTTCAAGCTCTGATCGCAGCACAGGAGCGGTGGCAGACGGCTGAGGTGAGTTCAGGATGTCCTGCGTCTTTGTTGAAACCTTATCAAGGTCCTTCTTCAGGCCCTCAAGCTCCACCTGGACTTTCTGTACAGGCAAGATTAACAAGAATGATCACTTTGTCGTAGAAGAGTAAAAACAATTAAGCACAAGGAAATAAATGGTCGATTTTTTCATAAATTAAAGATATGCTCTGAACCTGTGTTCGGGCTTCTCTGTACAAGAAGTGGCCAGAGGCACAGCAAAACATTTCAACAGACTCATTTCAGCAGGGAGCAGTGCAACTGTAGCAGGAATGTACTGTAGCCAGCGGCTCTGAAATCTCTGCACCTCTCACTCAACAGCAAGTGCATTCTCGCCGTCATTTCCACACTTCAAACCCAAATCGACTGCCCACTATTCTAGCACAGCATTGCACACACTGTAAATACTGTGCAAAAGTCATGGATCTAATGTTTCTAAACGTGTGGACCGTACCGCCTGCTCCGCTGTCTTCTGAATGCATTCTTTCAGAGGCTCCTTCTCCACAGGTTTGCGTATGCGAGCCACGGTGCGAGCCTCACAGTCCTCAATGCGCAGACGCAGGTCCTTCACCTCGGAGATGTAGTTCTTACACAGAGTCTCATCCTGTTGACCTGTTTAGCAGAAAATAGCATTCAGGATGCAAATGGACACCGGCATTGACTCTTTATTGTTTGCATGGCCAAGCATACAGTAGGTCATCTATGCACAGCCAAAAACAGCATGCCGTCACTCAGGACGTCACTGGTCAAACACTACTGGTCAAACACTACTGGTTACAGTCCATAACACTGGATCCCAGCCTTTAAAGCATGGTCACCTACAGCTGCAGCTTCAGCTTTCTCTACGTCACTCACCTTTGTGTCTAACAACCAACCCTGAAATGTGAATTGACAATACAAAATTGCTGTACAGTTCACTTACATATTCCTTTTAAACATCCATAAAAGCCCCCCCCCACATGGTTTAAGACCAGGCCCTTTACCTTTCTCCATGGAGCGAAGCAGGCTGTCGAAATGCTGGGTGGACTTGGTGTAATCCCCCTCGATCTGCATGCGATCATCAGGGCCAAACAGCTGCGAGTCCTGGCTGTCGCGCATGAAATCCTGGTAGTGGAGCTCCAGGTTCCTCAGGATCAGCCTGTATTCTTCTGGCTTCATGGTCTTCAACTGCAGACAATCAGGAGGCAGGAAACAATGATGAAAACGCACATTATCTGAAGGTCAGGTCACGGCATGCAAAATACTGACTTGCGTAATTAATACCCACCATGGTGATGTTCCAGGAGCGGATCAGTGTGAAGTCTTTCATCAGGTACTGCCACGACAGCAGACTCTTCATGTTGATGTGCAGCGTCTCCCACATGGACACCATCTGCTGATGACCTCCTTCCAGACTGAAGGAAGACAGGAACACGCACAGCGTAAGTGGCTGCTCACACACCGCTGTCACAGATGTCCCTTTAGCGTGCTCTTACCTGGACACGCTGTCCACAGCCTCCTTGTTGACTGGAGGTACGAGGAAACAGACAGAGGGCACCACCGCCTCGCTTCCAGAGCGGTTCATGACCTTCCACTTGGAGGGCTGGGAGTTGTTGAGGAGCGCGCACTCATCTCCTTTATGGACAGTGATCTGAAATGGAATCCGGGTTGGAGAGTTACTGCTATGGCTAAGAGCTGTGACGGATAAGAGCCACTATGGAGAGCAGCTTCTACCTCCACCTGCTTGAAGTCACAGACGGCCTGAACGGGCAGGTTGCCTTTGATAGGAGTGGTGGGGTTGCGTGGTTTCAACTGGATGATGGACTTGGCCCTCTTGTTGAGTCCAGCCACTTGGGTCTTGAATTCATTTAACTGCTCCTTCTCGTCCTGTATTTAAAGGTAACACTGCTTCAGAATGACGTAATTTTCTGAAGTGTACATCATCATGCTCAAGATCATTAGTCATCACTCACAACAGCGTCCTGTAGCAGATCCTCCAGACGCGTGGCTGTTGTTGTGCGATCGCAGCTGTATTTCTTTTTCATGTTCTCTTGCATTTTCTTCATCTTGTCCTGAGCATCTTTCACATCCGTAAAGAACTAAAGGGATGAAAGTCACATTAGTAAACTCTCAGCTTTACAACTATTCCATATTTTCTTTTAACACTGTTCCAAACCTGGTAGTAGGCTGTGTTTTCTTTCAGGTGAGCTTCAACACAGCAGCACAGCTGGAGGATCCAGCTCCATTGAGTCTGCAGAGCTGCTGTGAAGGCCTGGTGTGGACAAATAAGACATTGCAGCAGATTAGTTGAAGACTCACTCAGAACTTGTACTGTTGTTTGTGTTTACGAGAGAAATTATTATACCTCAACTGTTTTCTTGCCAGGATGTCCGTCCTTGACGAGTCTGTCTCCCATGGCCTGGATGTCATTGACCTTCTTCTCCCTCAGCTCCAGCTCTCGCATGAGACCCTGAAACATTTGAAGAGAGAAGTTAGTTGCACTCAATAAAAAAAGCTAACACTCATTCTGAGGGGCAAGAAATGAAAGATGTACCGAGTAGTTTTCCTTCTTAACGGTCATGTTGGTGTTTTTATCACTCCAGTCATAGTTGACCTCCTCTTCCTCTTTGTCATTTAACCACATCAGTTCCTTAGTGGCAGCACTGACAAATGCATGGAGAGAATCCAAGTTCCTCAGACGGGACTTGGAAGAGTTCTAGTGAAAAAAACAACCACAAACAAATCAGTTATAGTTTCAGCTTAAAGACATTACAGTATATGATATGTAAATACAAGCTAAAGAAAAGTCTAAATATTGGGTCAATGGGTTTACAGTACCAGTAGTTTGGCGTATTGAAGGTCCAGTCTCCCCAGGTATTCTCTGTACTTCCCTCTACTGATAGGAGACAGCTGGTTCTGAAAAATACACAAGATGCAATATCAACCACTCCACATAGAGCAGGGCAATAATCCTTCCCAGTGGTAGGGTTCTACCTCATCAGCCTTGGCCCGCTCGATCTTGGAGCGGAAGTCCTCCACCGTCTGGTGCAGGCCCCTGTGGCTGCCCAGCTGGGACTCCACAGAGGGAAGGTCCGACCCCCACTCAGCCTCATCGATGCGACGCTGGTTCTCCTGCACCCACTCCAGCAGATCCTGGACGTAGCGCAGGGTCACGTCGTCCAGCTCAGGACGCGCCTTCATGCTGGATTCCTGAGGACTGAGGCGCGTGGCCTGGATGGCAGACGTAGTCGACTTCAGGCGGAGGTTGTAATCACTGCGCAGGTTCACCAGGCGCTCGTGGATCCGGAAGACCCTGCAGAGATGAAAACAGGTTTTCAATGCTTTACCGAAGTCATTAAACAGCTGGGATAAGAGATGCATTGCTATAAAAGTGGGTTGAGTGTAAGATGCGTGGCACCAACCTGCGGTACATCTGCTCAGCCTGAGGGTGGCGCCCGTCCTTGAGGATTTGGACATCATTGAAGAGCAAGCGGATCGTGTTGTCTGCCTTGTCCAGCTCTCTCTCTATCTCTGCCGTGTGCTGAGCTGGTTTCCCCGCGTTCAGCAGACGGATGTCCTGAAGGCATGGAAAAAGAATGTCTTAGGGCTTTTGAGTGAGTAAGGCGAAAACGTGCACTACAACACGAGCCCAGGACTCACTGTTTGCAGCAGAGTCTCCAGGTTGCCGAGCTGCTCATCGCACGACCCTGACTCCATCTGGACTTTATTGACAATCCTCTGGAGCCTCTCAAGTCTGGATGAGATCAACAGAAGTACATTTTTTATCAAGCTTGGATAGGTTTAAGATGAATTGCAATCCACCTAGAGTAGCAAAGACTAATGCTCGTGTTGATCAAATCACCGCAACAAATGCCATATATAAAACCTCTGTGGACTAAAGTTCCAGTTTGAAGGCTGCTGGTTGCTCTCATGTACCCATTGTGTGACATTGTGCCCAGCAGCAGCTGAGTGAGTGAGACATTCTGACAAAAGCATCCAGTTTGTCTATTCACTCATTCAAGATGATCAGACTATGAGATGACCTCACAGCCTTGTGACAGTAAACTATTTTGTTCCAACGAGACACAGCACATCACATCAGAAACATCTCCTTCTGAATCACCAGGTTTAATTTGATTTTGTTAAAAATATCCCCTAAAAGTCTGCGACTACCCATTTTACCATTAATGGTAAAATACTGTCAGTATTGCTCCTAAATATGATGAAAACATATATTTGTGTCTCTTGCAGTAATGTTAAAGGTAAAATTAGACTACATTATTGCATGTCTGCCCCACTAACCTTTCAAACTCTATCCTCAGAAGCCGCTCTCTCTCGAGGATGGCGACGTGGAGACGACCCCATTCTTTCTCCACGTCAATGGGATGGTAGCCTGGAGGGACCTTCACCTGGCCAGCACTCACCGCACTCTGTGAGCAGGTAAGGATACATGTAGACAAGGCCACACTCACCATGTGAGAGAATATACATAAATGTGAGGTAACTTGCCTCGAAGGTCTGGTATATTTGCTTGGACCGGTTCTTGTCAGTCTCTTTCACTGGCAGCTCTGTCTCTTTGAACTTCAAGAACTGGCGCCAAATAAGCTAGAGAGAAAAACAGGACATTCACAATGAAGTTTTTCTATTTCCATTCGATTTAGTAGCTTATTCTCTAGAATGCTGACAGAATTGGACAACAACCAGCCTCTAAGATGTGCATACCGTAGTAATAATCAACCTTCCTTGCATTGAGCCTCACGTTGTTTAGGTAGAGAGCCCTCGCTTGAATCAGCTTAAACAATGTCCTGTGACTGCATCATTCCCATGACTAGCGTAAATTAAACCAGGCACTATCTATACCTTGTATGAGTATTTTCTCAGACTTAACATTGTTGGGGGTTTTAAAGAAGCACACCCAAAATCATTTTTAACAATGCTGTGCTGCAGACAATTTCGGAAAAGTTAAGCTTTTCTTCTGTATCTGTGACAGGGAGTGGCACAGTGGGGATTCCCATAAGGATTAAATCCAGCATGATCTGCGTCATGGCCTCATTTTCTCAGCATCTTTTCGGCCCCACCTATAATGTCTGCAAATATACTTTACCAGACATTACGTGAGAATAGGCTTTGATCAGACAACTGATATCATAATACAGTAGTTCGTCTGATGCTGCTCGTCCGCTCACACACCCACTCTGACATAACAGCAGCGCATCGTCAGCATACGAACTCACCTCTATCTCCTCGTAGCTGGTGGGGAACTGCCTCTCCTCAAAGATCATGACATGGTGGCGGATCCACTGGATCAGGAGAGTAACCAGCTCATAGTACTCACGCCAGCGCAGCTCGAGCTCCTGGGGCCGACACAGCGGATAAGTTAGCAGGGACGTGCAAAACAACAGACAAGCAGGGCTCTTCTCCTGCGCTCCATCACTCACACACCACACAAAACTCAATTAGACAGCAACAATACAGGTCTTGTGTGAGCAGACAAGGCAGAAAACCGGGAATGGTCGATGAGGGGGGGGAATAAGAGAGGAGGACAATGGGAGACACAGGCAGATAGATGCATTGGCAGCTGTATCTGCATTTACTGCATCATAAATGCTGTGAATTTGCATTTCCTACTGTGTATCAATAGTCATGCAATCATTTTTACAGTGATTGTGACATATGCCTTATATTTCAGTGGCTTCTGGAGAGTAAACACCACAGGTTGCTCATTTCCTGCCAGAGGCCTGCTTGGTTTCACAAGACTTTGATTTCTTGGACTTAAACTGGGAAATACTTATTTCAAGGCGGTGTCACGTGTGTGTTCCGCTTTGATTATTAGAGCAAACAACTGAAAGAGGCCCCAACAAAGTTTTAGCAAGTGTGCTATGCCTACGGTGGTGCTGATGCCATCGTGTGCGTCAGTGCGAGGCATGGCATCGTACAAAGATGATACATAGGTGATGATGGACTTCTCATCAGGATGTGGAACATCGACATCTGAAAGGAGAAGAAGTAAAGTTGTATTAATTTAATTTCTCATGATATAATGTTACAAATATATGTATGAGGAAATACTTTTATATTCATAAAACTAATGGTTTACCCTCAGGGTCCAGGAGGCGTGTGACTCCCAGGTCTTTCTCAGCCACATTGAAGGCCTGTTCCAGGTTCTCCAGGTTGGTCTGTCGGTACACTTTGCCCATGTCGATGAGTCTGGGACTAGAGGGACACAAAAAAACAGCCTGTAAATCCCCAACAAGCTGAAATATGGCATCCTATATAATATATGAGCAGTGGAAGGGGGCTTTGAAGACCTTCTGCCAACAGCTACATGCTGCAGAAGGGCCTATCTGTACACTTTCTGGTGAACTGTACCAGCACCTGCCTGTTTTGTCCTCTGGCTGTTTGACTCTGGCAGATGTCAGAGCATCTATAGGTGGAATGTAATTCATAAGGCAGCTAACACACTGAAGCTGACACATTTTAGGTCCACAGCCAGCCGCGACTTGACTCAGAAGGGAGACACAAGTTCACGTCCTCCACAGTTCAGAACAGCGAGTTTGACTGGCTCTCATCAATCATGCATACAACTCATATGCATGAACACTACTAAACTCAACCACTCATGATCAGCACTAAACGCAAGTAAATGAACATATCTGCAGTACAAATTCAGAAAAGCACCAAGAACAGAATTCATACAGCTCTCTGATGCATAGAGTGGAATTCCCCGGTTCACAAACAGGTGATGTCTTCACATGACGGATTTCGCGGACGGAGTACTGCCTCATAGACGCTGGCGTGCTGCCCCCGGTCTGGGCTTCTCTTCCATGGAAGCTGCGAGACCTCCATCCATGCCCCGCCTCATCACCACTGGAACGGGCCCCTGAGCTGTGCGAGCCCCAGCCCGAGTCCCAGGAGGACCCCTCTGAGGGGATATCCTCACACAACATGACCACCCGGTCCTCCATATTACTGACGGAGCCCGTCACTCCACTGGCGAAGCCCACACTTCCCTTCTTCTTCTTCGACTTCTTCTTTAGACTAAGCATTTTTTTTTAAATCTGCAAGAAAGTCCTCGTCCAGTGAAAAGGTTGTTGTTCAGTTGCTGCTATTACATTCGGTCATTCAAATGCACAGAAATCCATCCTGTATCCATCACCATGACCGGATCCTTCTGCAGGGCTGGTAAAATATCAAAGCCTCCTAGTGGCACAGCAGAGCTACTACCAAGCTTCTCTATGTGTAAATCCAACTGCTAGCTTTGTAAATCCAGTGTGTAAACTCTGACACAGCTACATAAACTAAGGACCATCCAAAGTCGCATGTTCTACTGTAGAATACCCTGAATTCTGCTCAGGCGTCAAGCAGCTCCACACTTTTCATATAGCAGACACATGAGTGGAGCGGTTACGCCCACACACCACACCCCTGACCTCCATAAACGGGAACAGTAACCCAGCCTTAGGAATCTCTATAAAAGAAAAAAAGAGGAAAAAAAACACAGTTTATATGCTCAAATGTAGGAGAACGTGCCCCTGCAGGCACGTCTTTTGCCAGCTCATACTCTAATACCTCTAAATGGCTCTAAAGTATTTAACTATCACTCATCTAAGACCTCGACCGTTTGCTTTTCTGGACTTTGCTTTTGTTGTATCACCTCAAAAGGAAACCAGCCAATGGGAAAGTGCATAAACATGTTTCACTGAGACAAAAATGAGCATTGATTTCTCTGAATGCCGCCGCACAAAGCAACTCGGAACCACTAAATATACTTGAATAGATGCACGACGTCTCTGTGGGTAAAACAGGTTTAGATTTTATAATACTGCTGCAGGTCCCTGGCAAAATAGGACGCTAATTGTATTTAAGTGAGGGGTTATTTTTTAAGCCAGCAGCAAAGAAGATAATGTACTACCCAACAGATCTACTGTATATTGTACAATAACATAACAGGTCACAGGAATAGACACATCTTGTCAACACTGATGGCAGAATTTAATTACAGCAGGTTTACTTTGCTCTAATGAAGTGTAATATGACATTTGGAAGCTTGCCAAGTTCCCAGTCTGCTCCAATGCACTCTTAATTCAATTAAACGTGATGTGTAATGACAAGACCTGCTGTACTGTACATCACTGGTGGTGTTTTAAGAGAAGCACTGCTTTGGCCGCACTCACTAGTTTTTGTGAATGACGGCGTTGAAGAGCTTGCCGTCCCGCCAGCTGGTGGTGAAGTTGTCGCAGCGGATGCCCTGGTAGCCGTCGGTCATCCTCTGGGACCAGAGCAGCAGCTTCTCCTTGGCGGACATGTCCTCAGACTGGCCGTTGACCTGAATGTCCGAGATCTGAGGGGACACACGATGAATGTTAACAGCAAGCAGAGCGGGCGATTTTGTAGCACGCGAATTCTAAAAGGTGGTGGAAGAAATGAATTAGTGGAAACCAAAAGATCCTGGTTCGACTTAAACCCAGCACCAGGGATTATTTTTAAGGCTGTGATTAGAGCTCATCATTCTCCCATAAATTATTCATTTGTCTTTGATATTTGAATTGATTAACATACAGCATTACGTACAGTATATATTGATTATACCGTCTTGTTTGAGTTGACTCACAGGATGTGGCGGTGTTACTTTCTGTAACTGTGGCTTCCAGATTTCAGGGTAGGAAACATGGAGTCACAGGCGTCAGGTTTTCCATTTTGCGTGCGTGTACATGAATGTGTAAGTGTGTTATTTACTTTTCCAGCTCTGACACTGTCGCTTTATCCTGCGCTCTATCCTAAAAAACACTTTAAATTAAGGACTCGCTTCAATAAAAACTTTTTAAACCAGCCTATTGGTAAAAGTGTAATTTGACTCTCTCTTTACTCTTCAGAACTCCACAGTAACTCAATCACTATGTTCCATTTCTATCCTATAATGGTGCGCGCCAGTCTGTCCATGCAAAGCCTCATGTTTTGGACCTGAAGCATCTGATATTAGAAGGCGTGGCCTGTTAGGGCGATGCCTTGGGCTTTTGTCCTGGATATGTTTTGTCCTGCATACACAGGAACAGCAGTAAAAGACCGGGTTTATGGGATGTGGTTGCATCTGACACACCCCTGCCTTTGGGAGTCAGGGAGCAAGTGACTCATGCTGATTGTGTTTTTATTCCTTTATACCGTTCATAAGTCCCAAACCGCAGTGTTTGTGTTAGTGTGTCAAGATGCTTTTAACACTACTAAGAAAATGATATGAATTATGAGGTTATGAATTAGAAGCATGTCCTTTAATGGAGGAATCGTGAAGAGCTGAATCCCCTCTGATTGTTCCAAGGAGACGGGAAATGGCAGCCGACAGGTGGAGATCCCAGAGACAGAGGAATAGAGCGATAATAAAATTAAACACAACACTGACTGAGGAGGAGACCTGGAAGTGGAGGATGATGGTCCATATTAACCCCAAAGTCAGCTTGGGGTTGCCATCGGCTATGTCATCGTTTCTGATGTTCACTAGTTTGACCTGGGGAAAAAAAAATACAGTACACACCTCAATACACAAGCACTTTGTGATGGGGCATTTTCATTCTGATTTTACTAGACAAACCTGCCGATGTCTGAGGAAATCCAGCGCTATCTGTACATTCTGCAGTTTGTGGAATCGCATGCGGCCTTTCTCCCTGGGCTGCGATGGAAAGCAAACAATGAAGACACATTTAGCACCACAATATGAGCCAGACAGCGTAGCCACAGATGGTGGAACACGTCCAATCAAAGTAAACACATGAACGAAAAGAAAACCTGGGAACCAAATGTGGGATGACTGGTGAAACCAAATGAAAGTGCAGATTCAGGGTCTATTTTACCCACAGATGCACTGATCCATAATATTCTATGGACTCAGCCCTGTTGTTCACCACTATCCCACATAGAGGGCAACATTAAAAAAGCCTTGAGACTAACTACTGCAACTTCAGCAGGGTGGATTTGCATTGGCTGAGCCGATAGCATAGTTTTGCATTATTTACACATCCAATAATAACAAGTTCTGATAAAGCGTGTGCCGCGCAGCCGCATTTGCCTTTTGAATTTCAAATGGATGTAAATCAAAACAAACATCTGCTGTAAAAGGAAACTAAGGTTAATGTCCTCAGACAAACAGAAAAGAAACAGATGGTTATGGTCGCACAAGCAAGCCTGAAAGAAAAACGGCAGAAAAAACAACAAAAGGACGCCGTGCAACACAACGGTGTGGCCATAACAACAGGACGCCTACTGTAACGCACAAACCCACTCACCAAGCGAACACTCCTGGCCACGTCTCTCTCGCTCAGCTTGCCCCATCGCGAGAGAGAGGAGGCAGAGGCCAAGATCAGCAAAGACAGAGTGGGGTTAAAGGGAGGCGATAAGAAAGGGAGACAAGGAGGAGGGAAGAAGAAGGAATCTTACATCAGGTGGGAGTAAAGATAAGAAACACGCACACACACACACACACACAAGCACAAGCAAAGTCCAAGGTGGTGTTCATGTGTTGGAGCTATGGATCAGGCAGCGCTGCAGCTGGTGGGGGAGAGCAATGGACGGAGAAGCTCCTTTATACAAATCCAACCATTCTAGTTAAGAACAGACTAAATGGTCAGCAACAATCACAGTGTGAGGAGAAACTGTCCAACTGTGGCCGCTCACAGCTCGCAAGCATCGGGTTTAGTGGATGAAAGGGTCACAGCAGCGCTGCGGTGCTTACCAGCGTGTCCCCGGAGAGGACCTCCAGCAGGGAGATCAGGTTATGTCCATCTCGCAGATCTTCATACAAGTCTGTCACGTGACGCTGTGACTGTCAGGAACAAACAAAGAAGCAGATTATTATAGTTATTCACAGGCAAATTAAAGACAAAGATCTCTATCACCTATAGAAATGATGATATAAGTGGGATAAAAGATACCAAAAAAAATATCAGAAAACTCTTGAACTTTGAAGAGGTCTTTATACTGATTCTAAACATGTTACTAAGCGGTTAAATTAGTGCTTTGCACTCCCCACAAGTACAACTCTACACAGGTCAGGAATGCGTAGCCGGGAGCTAAGCTGTCATGCTCGATGGGTGATAGATGGGACTGTGGATAAAAACCAAATCAGCGCTAACAAAGACGCTCTTGTGAATGAAACCTCTGCTACAGTAAATTGTCTTTTTTTTCATTTCACGGGAATGCATTCGATTCTTGCTGTTGCATCCACAGGCACAGTCATAAGGGGTGTGTTGAGATTCAACCAGTGTCGTGGGGGGGGTAAAGCGAATGAGTGAAGGGACGGTCTCCATGCATTCAGACGCTGACTGTGTGTCCGCTGCAGCCCCGCTCACGCATGCTGGTACCTACCTCTGCCCTCCAGTGCTGGGCGACGACCCGCACGTGAACGCATCAGTGAGTAGGAGATAAGGAAAGAATGGGAGGAGAGGACACAAGCACAGACAATGAACGTAAAATGAGGATCATTGATGATGATTTGAGAAACACCATGGCTGCGTGAGGCAGTAGCAATAGCCTGAATAGTTTTAGTTCGTTCACCAAGCTCAGGGCTGAGGATGTGTTTGGCCATGTGGGGAAAAAGGACATTTCTCCTGCAAGTTACAACAGTGGCTGATTTAAGCTGGCAAGCGAGTCAACTCAGGCATCCAGCTCTCGATACGCTCCTCCCTGCCTGACGATACTACAGCGTGGATCCTGATGTGGTGGGAGTAATTACCATGGCAACCACCAGGGGTCACTGTGTGCATGCTGGAAAATAGCTGCCATATATAGACTGTAGGGAAAAATGTGCAGGGTGTGTGTGTGTGTGTGTGTGTGTGTGTGTGTGTGTGTGTGTGTGTGTGTGTGTGTGTGTGTGTGTGTGTGTGTGTGTGTGTGATCCTGAACCCACGCACTATGGTCTGACGGATCGTCGACTTCCTTTGTGATACTGAATCACGAGTCTGTCCTGACTCCCTGTATCGCGTCCATCGCCACCCCTCAATTACCGCCGCTCTGCTTAGTGCGACTGCGCTGCTGCTGAAAGACGCTGGAACTCTTACGCTCCAGTACAAATTGCCCCCCCCTCCTTCCGATTCCACGACGCTCTGTAAACTCTTCAAGGTGAATATCATTACGGCTGACAGCCACTCACCCAGGTTCCTCCGTGCTGTCTGCAAACAAAACACGCCTCGGGGCCGTATCTGAGCTTCCCGTCATCCTGTCAAAGTCTCCTGAACGCGCGAGGATCAACTCATTTGTAGTTTTACTGTATACGTTTTGCTCTGCAACTGCTCTGATGTTCTATGACATCTTGAACTACATAAAAAGCAGAGGAAACCACTCATTGACCCGTCATAGCTTTCAATGGCTGCACCCAAACATCAGTCTGTGAAGCCAAGCGTGTGGTCTTTAAACCAGTGTAACGCCTTTAACCTGTAACCTAACATGCTCTTAAACATATATGTGCATTGAACAGTAGCTATTAGATCATAGCAGATCATATTCCCTCACCTTTATTCAGAGTTAAGATGTGAATCCGTACAAACCTGACTTTTAAACTTAGACATGCACTGAAGCGCGGTAGGGGATTCACATGAACTCACTTTATCGAAGCAGTTTGTGAGTTCAGGCCTGACACTCGCACCGAGGAGCCTGCACAGCATATGTGCTGCCTTCAGCCTCGACCGCAGAGTATGGCGCTAAGTGCCTCCAGATGTGTGTGACTCACAGTGTAGGTCTTACTGTGCTGCACCGGTAGCCGGATACACAGGCACTGTACTGTACAATCATGGAAAGACAAACCCCGGCTGTGCTCGTTTTTCCCCTCTTGTTTAATTCCTGCAAATAATGAATGGCTCTGTGTGTGCTAAATATACAAAACGATGTGAAAGCAATTTAGTATGATGGGGTTGTAAAAGTGACGCCATCAATGGACCCCAGGGATTACAGTATATACCTGAATGGGCAGTTACATCTGTAGCTGTCGATGCTCTATGGGTGTTGTGTAAAACCAAGCGCGTCTCCACATGCTCCGAATCAGAGCAAGGTGTCTTTGGTGACGGTGGTAAAAGGGGGAGAGTAAAAGCGAAAGCTTTTAGGAAACGGCCTCTTACCTTTATCAAATGCTTGTTCACCCATTTTGTGAAGGTCTTTTTCTGTACTCGGTCTCGTTCATCTGCGAAAGTGGAGAAAGCAAAGTTAAACCGTTAGAAATGATTTTTGCACGTTTAAAAGCGCCGAACAACAGCAAATCTCCAGGATTTCGGGCTTATTCGGTTCCTTCAATACAAAGCGCGTTGAAGGTGGGCGGAGAGACCGACTCCTGCTTCTGCACGCCTGCTTCTGAGTCAGACCACATCACAGCGCACTCGCTGTTGGCAGATGCCCCTCCACAGTCGAGCAGCGGGTTTCTTTCTAAGGTGGTGTCTCGCTCTAACACCACTGCAAGCGAAGGTGCCAAGATGCGGAGCGCGATCACCCCGAGACACGACTTTATTACCGCAGGGTGCGATTTTCCGACAAGACACAACAAGATCTGGGTGCAGAGCACACCTACTAAGGCAACAAATGCGCACACACCCGCTCAGCTTGGCATCGCTGCTGGAATTCAAGGCAAAAGCCACAAGGTGTGTCCGTGCGGACGCTTTATTATGGACACACAGCTGAGACGGTCCCTCTGACGTGAGCCCGGCCGATGGAGAGTTGGTGCTGTGGTTCAATCGATGCTCGTGATGTGATGTGTGTGATGGCGTGTGACAGCGGGACAATCCGACCAATCAGACGAGTTCGTGACATTCGCGTCACTATGTCACTTCTCGAATTCCGCTCTGCCGCACAGCAAATAATAAGGATTCCATCGCATGGATTGTGCAAGAAAGAGGTTTAGATACGAAGTGGTGTCTTATTGGTTTTTCAGGTAGTGACCTCACCGTCAACTTTATAGAATGTCACGCCCAGCAATAAACGGCAAAGGGCAGTGATTCAACACCTCTGTGTTATATGCCCAGAGGACACAGTTCTCAATGGAAACCTCAGCTAATCTCCTCAGCGTTGCCTTAAACCAACAGGGCCTGAGGTCGGCCCCAGTATGTGACCTCAGTGCCGCCGCTTCCTGTCCAAGGTGCGAAATGTGACCCCGACACTAAACACACCCAGAGGAGATGCACCCTGACCCCACCGCATCCGTCAAACCAGTTCACCCTAATGAAGCTCCCTGAGTGAATCATAAACAGCGAGTGGATGGAGGCAGAGCGAGGTGTGTGTCAGTTCATCTGTTTCACTCTGGTACTTTGTGCATCAACAAATAATTCAGCATTCTCCATTCAATCAGGTACTGTACGTGCCTTATCACGTACTATTTACTGTAACATACACATATTTTGCTATCTACTGTAACACATACTGTACTTTTCTATGTGTGGCTTAAAATAGTTTGTTCATTCTCTCTTCAGGCGGTTATCAGTTATGTTGACATGGGAGTAAAGCAAACACACGATGACAATGGACTGATGTAGGCAGCTCCCGTGGCCACTGCATGGTAACGTACAGTACACACCAATAAATACTGTAAGCACCTACAGCACAGACAGGGAAGTGAAACAACTCATTCACCCTACAGCTGCAACTGAACGACTCAGCGGGTCTGAAAGCATGAGAACTTGTGAACGGGCCTCGCTGACCAATGCAAAGCGAGGAGGGCATCGGAAAAGGGGAGTCTCCTCATCCTGAAGTCTGTCTGGCAGGAGACACATTAGATTATGTTGTGGGACCGTATCAAAGTCAGCGCCTCCTGCTTAGCGATGCACAAAGCCCTGCATTATTCAGCCCGTTAACCTGTTAAGCCTAAACATAAGCCTCCTCACGCTCTCATACAACAAGCCCACACGTCAACACTGTCCAGTGCTGAAGGCAGTTACATGTAAATGCCTCCCAAACGACACAGACACCACACAAGGCTTCCATCACTGGCACCACACTGGTACCGGCACTGCACTGGTACCTTTCCTGCCGTCTGTAGCCTTCAGCATCCCCTGGTAGAAGCCGTCGTCCGAGGGCATCCTGTCTCTGCCCAGGCTGTCAGTGGAGAAGTTCCTGTACCTCTGCTGCGGCGAGGTCATTGTCACCGGTGGTCAGTGCTCAGAGTAATAACGAACTAGCGCTAAAGTGTCCGACCCCCAACGCGCCCTGGCTCGGTCCCGGAGCTTGCAGCCTTGCGGTCAGAGTCCGCTCAGCGAGACGAGCCTATGTCCTTCCTCTCCTAGTATCCTCGCAGCCTCCTCGGCTCCGGGTTCTTTTCCCTCCTCGCGCTTTTCCCTTTTTCGCCGGCTCACCCGACCGCTCTCATAGCAACTGGTGCCTGTGGGCTGTGAAGTGTGGACCTGCGCTGGGGTGTGATGTGTGAGTGTGTACTTAGTGGCACTAGAGACTAGAGGACACCGTGGGTGGGGCCCTGAACACACCCCTTCCTCTGTCAGGGACGTAGGAGAGGTGTGGTGAACCGGGACCTGCTGTCGCTGAATCGTGCTGTTTTGCGCAACACACACATTCACGCAAAAGCTGAGTCACTGGGCATAATAATAAATACCGGTCTGATATAAATTGCTCTGAATGAGACTTGATTAATTTACAATGTAATAGATTTGGGACAAGAAGGTACAAACAGCTTCCTCATGGCTCATCTCCACCCATCCTCAGACATTTCTCAGCAGCTCTTACTCACTCTGACCGAAATGAATATGGGATTTCAGGAAGTGCTGCTGACATTAACGTCTGATCCGATCTTCCCTCAGCCACTGTGGAAACTCGAGTGCTTTGTGTGTGTCGTGTACATTTTTGATAGTGATAGCAGAGGAAAAACAACAACTGTAAAAACACTAAAAACCTGAGACATTCTGCATTATATTGCTTGTGAATTGTAGTGTGTCCAAAGTCCCTGAGTTACTGAGAGTTTAACAAGGGACAGTGGGTCGTTGAAGAGCTAAAAACTATGGATGATATATGCTGGCACTAATCTGGAGGTCAGGGCGCGCCCTACAGTGCCTCCGCTAGGCCCTGCCCCTCTGGCCTGGAGGCAGGTGTAGATCCCATTTCCTCACACTCCCTGACATCACTTCATCAACAATCTAAGGCCATTTCTTTCTGCTTCAAGAGCGTAGGTTACTGAACATAACCTGTGGGAACAGGAAAGCACTTAATGTGTCAGTGTCAGAGTGTGTGCGCGTGCATGCGCGCGCGTGTGCGTGTGTGTGTGTGTGTGTGTGTGTGCGCGCGCCATGCGTTGACTCATGTTGAGCCACGTTAGCAAAATTCTAGACACACCTTTGCAGCTCCATACAATGTCTAGGCAGGCAGAGGAATTAGGGAGTGGTATGTGGGATGACAATTAAAAAGCGAAGCCATTTAAACCAATTGACTGCAGAAATCGAAGAGGTTTTCATAAAAAAACGTTTTTGCTACGGCACCTCAAAACTGTAAAATGCAGCCTGTGCGGTTTCCCTGGTTAAACAAACGAGTAGATCATAAAAAAAAAAAACATGCAAAAGACTAGAACAATAATGGTTTCTCTGTATATCTGAGGCGACGTTAGAACTTGCGACGTTCTGGCAGTGGAACATTCACTGACACCCCTGTGGGAAACACTAGCAGGACGCTCGAATGGGTGCAGAAAGTGTGGAACATCTGAGTCACGAGATGCTTCCTCCAAAAAGGAGACGTGTAATTAAGGTCTCAACATGCTTATTACTCTTCTCCCTCAATGGGCTCCATCAAAACCAGATGAGACCCTTTTTGTACGAGCTGACGGAGAAAGTGCTTTTTCTCCAAATCACAGCTTGGAGGTCGGATGTTGTGACGGCTTTGATGGCAGCGACAGTGGGTTCATCTTGTTTGAATCGCATCAGGAGCTCAATGCGCCACCTGAGGACTCAGCGTACTGTAACACTGTATAATGACCACAAACACATCTCACCAACAAGATATTGGTTTCGTTTCTAAAATCTCACTTCCCATAAACCTTTATTTGCTGTTACTACTGTAGCTTGTAATTTGGAGTCCATGCTGTGGCCCATTGTACTGTATGTTAAGATGCCTGTGCAGGAAAAGCGGAGGGGGGGGGTGAAAATCTGCATATACTGTACACAGTAGAAGACAAACCCGTGGTAGAAGCTGCACCTTTTCTATGTCTCCACCAGCCTGTGTTTAAACACTGAGGGATTTTATTCTCGAACAAAGGAAACAAAATAGACGAGAGAAGAATTACAAGAATGTGTAATTATGGGTTCTGAAAGTGCTGAACTATGGAGCAAATACAAGGGTTGAGACGGAGCGAGGGCCGGCGACACCTTTCGCTGTCTGACAGTACATTCCTCCCCTCCTGTTTGTTTCCAATCTGTCCCTTTAACCCTTGTGGTCTGTCACTGAGGTGAAAGTTAAGTATTTATTGCGATACGCGCCTACCACACCCCACAGGGAGAGGAATGCAGATAAAACTGGGAACAAGCTCAACACACCCTGGATTATTGCCTTGTTCTGTAAATAGGAGGAGGAGGAGGAGAAAGTATGAGTGGGGACAAGAGGACTGCGCATGCTGGATCCTATTCCTCCTGGTGGATTCAAACCAATGACAGAGAACTGGCAGCGCTGTTACTGATGGAGCAGCCCGGCACGTGGCAAACCAAATACCCGAAATGCTCGATATGCTCAGCATCTGGAGCGCTCGCTTACACGTCCATCGGCACCAGTTGTACAAACCAATAATTTAAATCATCAGAGCATCAAGCGTCTCGATCTGCTACAGCAGCTGATACTTTAAAACAGCCTCTGTGTGGGTTGCTGATGGCTGATTTGGGGAATTCAAGCACAATGGGGTGATGGGTGAAACGAGCAGAGCTGGAAGGCAGCATGTCTCCCTCTACAGGTGAGAGCAATGGAATATCAGCACACTGGCAACTGTATGTGAAGTTAGAAATACAGGAAAACTGATGGAAAATAACTGCAAAAGATGTAGAAGAGCTTTAACATGAGTGTGTGGATTGTATTAAATATAACAAATGTTCAAATCATAACTATTTATCTTGCCACTGCACATAAAGTTGCACACTCAGCAGGTTCTTCATTTTCATGCCTATTAATGTTTAATGGCATGTGCTATTTACATACGCGGTCGCAGTCCAGGCGGCTTCCCAACGGCTTTCCCAAAATGGGGAACTTGAGCGGCGTTTCTATGGCAACTTCCATAAACACACAGAGCCATGTGTCTGAGCGCCGACTATGACTGACCATTACTCACAGCTGTATTTTTAGACGGCGGAGTCTCCAGTAACTGAAAAGTTTCGATGTGGAAAGAAAAAAAAAAACACACAGTCTTCCATCCACCGGAATCAACTGTCGCAGTGAAACTGTTTCACCACTGGAGGGCAGCACAACACAACCACGCCCAACAACCCTGCACAGGGCTCTGCAAGGACACCCAAGCTTTAACCCTACAGGCATGAGCGTATTTAATATTGCATCAGATGCAACAAGCTGCAGGAAGTCATTTATTCAACAGGCTGGTGTTTATCCTTCATCATGTATAAATAATATATTTTGTGATATTATTGAAATCCAGTCTATTGTAGTTGACCAAACACTTGTAAATTGTCTTCATAAATGATAAGTACATGAATTTCACAGTTAAATTATTCATTTTCTTGTTTAAACTCAAATTTAAACAAGGCATCTGAGCTGAACCCATGGTGTGAACTTCTACCGTAGCAGCGGTCATGTGGCTGAAACCACTGCCCACCAGACTCCTCCCCACCCACCTTCTCCTACCTGCACAGCACATCTTCCCAGGAAGAGACCTGCACCGCTCCTCATAGGACCTCAACCCACGCAGAGAACCCCCTCCCTCGAGGTCCCACAAGGTCTCCATGGTCCCCCCGACGGGAGCGCGGAGCAGCCCTCGCTGCGTTTGTGTGCGCGGACGCGATGCACCAGCTGCCGTGGAGCGACTCAAAAAAGAAACAGGAACCACTTTCTAAGCTGATGAAGGCCTGATTTTTTGCCCTGCCCATCTCATTTATGGACAAACAAAGAGATAACAGGTAGATCTGCATAATTCTGTCGACAGCGCGGCTCAGGCGGTTTGATGCTTTTCATCTGCTCGTCTGAATTGTTTTGTTATGGCTTTGTATTTAGATAAACATTGGACACTGTTCTTTCATCTTACTGTAAGTACCTGACATTGTCCAAAGTCCGTGTTCATACTCCTGCCTGCACCTACAAGCATTAAAAGCTTTATCACTCTATGATAAATGGCAGGTGTAGTAAAGCCTGAGGCCACGATGGGGTATTGGACTCCTGTCCTGTTTCTCAGCCCTGAAGCAACACATACAGTATGTTGCATCTTATTTTTACTAAATATTTTCTGGGCTTGTCACAATTCATTTGAGGAACCTATTGTGTAAACATTGTTCAGTTTATTTACACTAACACAATGAGAGGACTTATATTTTCACAATACGAAATATCAAAGGAGGAAACCGGACCGTTGAAAGATCACAGAGCGCACACACACACACACACACACACACACACACACACACACACACACACACACACACAAACACACACCTGCTCACGTCCACCCACTGCACTGCGTGACAGTTTACGACGGTGCACAGCTGAGCTGCTCTGTGGACAGATTTAAAAGAGAAAGTGACCTAAATATGCTGCATTCTGCTTTTAAAGGACACTGACCTTTGATCCAAAGTCAGTCCCTGATCTCTCACAGGCCAGATTCTTGCCTGTAGTAAACTGCTGACACTGTGCTGTCTAACACTCATTCACTGAACATAGCAAATGTTTAAAAAGATGGAAGTGAACCGATTCAGGCTGGAGACAGTTCTTCTTGGCAAACATTCGACAGTATAAAGGATCCAGTTAAAAAGCAGATGTTTTCCAGAGCACATGCACAAATGTAGCTTTACACAAAGACACAATGCAAGACATAATGAGATTCATCTTTACTTAAACCTGCTGATACGCCTGAGTACTTTATGCTGAGTAATCATTATTGACGGACAATACTGTATATCAAAGCTCTCATCACAGGACTGGATCTGTGTCCATGCTGCCAGCAATGGTATCAATAAGCCATGTCTAAAATCTAGTTATGTGGACTCGTGTCTCTCGTCCCAGAGGACGAGAGAAGGGTTTCCAAAGCCCCTCTGGTCCTGTATGAGTCCCTGAAGCACACGTTCAGTGTTTATGCAATGACTCATGCCCAGTGGTTGACCAGTGGCAGGCACAGTATGGAAACCACACACACACACACACTTGATTGTGGGAGTTCTGCCCGTTTCCAGGAAGAATGCTGGCTTTTCCACAACTGAGGCCAAAGCCGCAGCCAGAACGCAACCAAGGCTGCCCACACACACACACACACACATAATGTCTGTGCGTGTGTGTTGCGTTTTGGCCCCACACACACACACACACACACACAGGGGTGTGTGTGTGTGTGTGTGTGTGTGGGGGGGGGGGGGGGGTCCAATCACAGGATACGTTATCAACCTCAAGACGTGTGAGATTTCTTTGGCTCCTGTTCAACCTGTAAAGCTGTAAAGGCTACATGTACATATGCAGAGCAATATAACATCTCATTAACAGCCCGAGAACCTGCTCCTGCAGAGCTCCGTGTGTCCTGGCAGGTTCTCGGGCTTCAAACACCGGCAGTCAGTGGGGAAACCATAACAAACACAAATGAAATGTCAGAGGTCAAAGGCTGACATGACACATGACATGTGACTTGGCGTCGACTTCCTGGTGACCTTTTCGTCGGACATCATCCCGACACGGCCGGAGGCGACGCCCCCTTCACACCTGTGCGCTCGCATCCCAGTTAACGGTGCTTGGGAGACGTTTGACGTGCATCTGCTGTAATGAGTGATACCTCGGGCCGAGGGCCTAATAAGTGGACGAAGGACGGAGCTGTCATCACGCAGAGCGAGTGCCAGCGGAGAGCGGGACGGCTAAGTCCAGAAAGCCCCATGACGAGCCTGGACGGAGGAGCGGTGACCAGCGGGGACGGCAGCTGCTTTTAGATCTTTGGAATATCATGTAATAAAATGAATCAGACTCAACACTCTAAACCTGAATCTAAAATTGAAACCTCAAAGCGAACGCACACATGGTGGATTGGTGTTTTTATGGAAGACTGTCTGCGGGTCCAGAGGCTGCTTTACCCTAGCGGGTGTGGGAGAGCGATGCTGGGAGGCAGCGATTCATCACTGATAAAGAGGCTGGGACGCCCTCCAGCAAGAACACACACCCGTGTGTGCACGTGATCCGTGCAGACGTGACTGGACGGGTTTGGGACGAGCATTATGGGGCAATTGTTCTACCAGTTACTCATCAGCCGTGTGTGTGTTAATGAGTTCACAGAGACATGTCGGGCCTCCAGCCCGGTACGGCGCGTCCCCTTCCTAACGCCTCCCGTTTTGTGAGGCGGTAGCGAGGCCTAATCCTTCCATCAGCGGGCGACAGTGGCGCGGAGAGACCCAGCGGCACCATCAGCTGGTCACGTTGAGTTTGGAGGTTACACGTGACATGCAACTATGAGCCTGCGTGGGGCTGGAGGTGCTGTAGCTAGTAACAACAGAGCGTGAGCCTAATACACAGACCTGACAGCAGACAGTGAGAAACAGGAGGAAATCACACTCAACTCCTGTAACCTTTCTGTCCTTGTGGCCTATTTACCCTTTTAAAGCAGCCTGCAGCTCTCCTACTGTACCTTGCCTCTATAAAATGGAATCAGAGAGACTAAAATGCCCCAAAAGCAGCAGGGCAGGGGGGCTCGCAGGCATGTGGCGCTAGGGTGGAGGGGCTACGGGGATGAGCCCAGGCTGTGGTGACAGGTGGGAGGACGAGGAGTGAGGGGGGCAAGGGTGTGGCAGGAGGAAAAAAAATGCGGCAAACAAATGACTGAACTGACAACTCCATGCTCTTTATCTGGTTCTGCACGTTATCTTGCATTATACAAAGAGAAGTAATCTACAGTAGATGAACCTTTTCGTTTGCTGCAGCAATGAGGACACTGACACGTCGTAGCACTTTCTCTCTTGGTGAAACTAGTTCATAGCGATCACAGAGGATGAGCTGTCAGCATTCTTGGCTGATGAGGGATTTCTGGAGAATACGGTCAAACCCAGTGATGTGTCGACAGGCATCGATGCCCTCGACGCTGGGAGGAATATTGTCATGACACCTTCCGCCACTAGTTGAGAACGCAGCGGAACAATTAAAAGGTCCCGGGTTTGTTTGGGCACGAGCACAGTTCAGCAGATGCCGCAGGATTGTACTGGACCAAAGCAGGTGGTCGTGGTTTAACAGCTATCTGAAATAGACCAGACACACACACACACAAACAGAAACACACACACACACTCTCTGTCTCTGACACACACTTAAAGCGAAATAGTTCTAAATAAACTCTAAGTTTCGTGAGTGCGCCTGGTTTGTTGACGTCGATCAGATGTCAGACAAACAGGAAAGACACCTCCTGAGGGTGTCGAGGAGGGGGGAGGCGCCTCCCCCGCCGCCCTCACCCACGTCTATCCACATACCACCACCGAGTCAGAAGGAAAACACAGGAGGCGGCCAACATCACTTGTAAATCGAGTCAGCCACATTGTGAACGTGTTAAAATATGGAACGAAGCCTGCTCCACGGCCGCTTAAGCTGCCACTTAATAATTGTGTAACAGGCCTTTGATTTGTTTGTGTGGGAATGTACGACTTCACGCGGTTTATTTGCCAGAAACCCACCACAACCGAGCGACACACACAGACATGCTGTAGACCTACCGGGTATGATCTTCATCTACGAGGCGGTGAGGGAGGAAGAGGAGGAGCGGGCTGACGAAGAAGAAGAAGAGAGCTGGACAAGAGGGGGAATGAGGAGACGGGAGACCCTCCTGTCTGTTTGCTGGGAACTGCCTTGTGTTGAGTTCTGACAGGCTGCGCCTGCTGCTTGGATCCGTCAGCCTGCGCTCCCGTGGCAGCGGGAGGAGGGACGTCCAGCCTTGCAGGGGGGCCGTGTGTGTGTGTGTGGAAGGGGGGGTGAAGGGGCCCAGGGAGCTGAGAGGGGTGGGCAGCCAGGGGGTGACGGCAGGTTATAAATATCCAGCCGATGATCACACTGAGTTACAGTTAGGCCGGGTGCTCGGCTACGCTCTGGCCCTAGAAACACCTCACCCACCCTCCCCCTGCCTCCCCCCCTCTCTCTCCCTTTGATTATGGTGCTGGCATAATCTCTCTGATATTATGTTACTGCTCTCAGACAGAAAACAGATATTATGGGAGCATGCTCTGACGTTCAACATGATTAACTTATGCTAAAGTCATCAGCTGGACACAATGCAGCACAGACACGCATCATGGTGATTAGGACACCTGATACAGAAGACACGGGGTATATTAATGGATAATAAGTCATGATGTACATACAGTAGATATTAACACTAATTATAACGAGACGGATGCTCAGTGTCTGGCATTAAACCAGTGAATCAGACCGGTTAAATTGGATATGTTCAAAGACTTTACGGGCAAAGTGCTGGCAGGAACACAGGCGGGACACAAATAGCAACAAAGCCAGAACATATGAAAACAGAGACCAAATGGCCTGTTTCACAGAGTCGGATCGCCGCGCTCTCAAAGCGTCCGTCACCACAGCGAGGGCTCAGGGATGCACAGCGTCCTCTATATATAGTAGCTTCTATTACATGCATATGGCTTTGTCAGTTGCAGCGATGACAACTGGCTCCATTGGCTGGACAGCAACGCTGTAGTTGACTGTGGTGTGTAGGACGTAAGCAACGATACGGCGGAACCAGGAAGGAGATTAATGGAGGACCCCAAAGAATTCCTCCTGGTGAGTTCATGAACTCCTGAACTCACGGAAGCGCCCCATGCACCTATGCCATTATGTTCAGACACGGCCTCAAAGCTCTAAAGCTAAAACAAGGTGGACCCTTATGCTGAAGTGCCTTTCATGTAAATAATGAAAAAAATATAAAGGCTTGAAACATAAAAGTCTAAAACCTTCCTGCACCATCAAATAAAGCAGAAAACAGCCCATGATACTTAACATGTGTGGCTCCAAAACCTCTTCCACACAACTGGAGTCACGTTAGTCAGTCCCTCCCAGATGAGACCCAACGCGCACTGTGGGAAATGACTAATGTCACAGCCATCTCAGCCAGACTTCAATATGTTCCACGTGATCGATCTGTTTGGTTCTGGGGTCGGGCCTGCGTTGCGTTAACTGTTTCTCTGCTGGAACCGGCTGCTTCTTCTGCATCGCCATCCAAAACATCTAGTGTGTGGGACCATCACAAAACAACTGGCCCATTAGAAGAAAGCATATTACGCCAGTATAACACGTAATTAAAAATTCTACATTAGCCGCCAAGTCTACTATAGAGGACAGTTGTTATATCTCCAAAATGTGTCGTTCTTCTCCAAAAGGTCACATAATATGAAACTCAAGTCTTCACATGCGAGAACGGCGCAGATGAGTCACAGCTCTAAAATGAATGTGGCACCATAATGAAAGACACAGAGCTGCAGCGCTCCGTAGCTGTTCATTTACCCACTCACACAAGAATGCGACTGACATGATTGCGGACATGAAAACACTGGAGGACCTCAGTGGCAGTGCCATTCGCTCTAATTGCCCCTGGTGCCGCGCGGGGGCGGGGTTTAAATAGCCTCTCCAGCTCGTCCGGTTCACACACAAGTGCTGTCTTCCATTCAAACGGAGGCCAAAAGTCTCAAACGTGTGCGTGTGGCACTGAAAGCATCCTGAGAGCAACACTTTTGTTGCCTGAGTCAGTTTCTCTTCAAATGATGTAAACAAGTAGTAAACATCCACATCTGACGTACTGAGAATAGAGCATGTACAAGAATAAGTCTGTAAACTGACGCCCGGCGTCATTCCTGATGTAAAAGCAGGGAAGCGTTGAAAGAGGTTCATGCTCCATATGATGAAATATGGGAGCTGGATCTAATCACCTCCACGTGCGGATGGCGCGTCTGTGTCACGTTACAATGTGAGTAATGGACAGCAGATGTCAGCAGTGGGTCGCCTGATACGCGGCTGCATCCACATCTGACGAGCTGCGTGCGACGGACGAGTGGGAAGATCGAGGAGCCCCGCGCGAATAAACGCTAATTGAATCCAGAGGCTCGTGTCACGCGCGGAGCCAAACAAACCCACACCCATGGAGCGGTGAGCGGGCCGCTCTGACTTCCTCACACCCTCCACAGACAACGCCCATGTCAAGTCCTCGCCGCACACACACTGCGAGGATTGCAACAACGCTCACGACAGTCGCGACGACGTCTCCTCCCCGCGAAAGCCGTGGCGCATTAGACATCACGTGGACGTCGGGATCTCTTCATTTGGGCAATGCCAGTTTCACTTCAGCAGAACCGACCACACTGTCACATGGTGGTTTCGACTTTTTGTAACACTCGTTTCCAGTGCACGGTTTCCAAATCGCCCCCCCACACACACATACCAGCATGCAGAGGTATGCAGGGGCCACGCTTATCACACATAAAAGACAGGAGATACCACCCAACCGCGGTGCCAAGAACACAGCTTTACTGCAGGAGCGGGGCTCCCAAACGCACCACACCCCCCTGACTCACTCAGTCTGGCTGTAGCTAACGCGCAACCGTCTCCACAGGGAACAGGCGAAGGCCGCGCAGCCCCACCTTGCTGGAACGACTGCAGGTCTGTATAATCTCATTTGGCAACAAGTCAGAGGAGTCTCCAGAGATTACTACTAAGAACATCTGCAGCGCCCGCTTTATTAGCAAACAACTTCAAAAACGGAGATGGTGCACGTAAAAGGAGGGTCACCTGTTGCTATCAGTGGAAGAAGAACCCATGTGTGATACTGACACTCTAGTATCTGGAACTCTATCTAGCTCTGTTTTAACACGAGGTAATTACATCTCAACCAGATCTCAAAATAATTTTCTCACTGTCTGACTAAAGCGATTCTCAAATAGAAACTGCCCCGACTCCACATCACAAAACACACTGCTTTAAATATTATTCTGCAGAATACGTCACGGACGATTGCAGCACGCCATGAAATATCATAAGCGCATGACATTGTGAAAGGTCAACAACAGAGCTGTCATCCCAGACCCCACCTAAAACCTCCCATGCTTCAAAGAAAGGTGGGGAAGCCGGAGAGTCTAATTACATCACATGTAGGACAAAGCAGGAAGTAGGTTAACGGGCACGGGTTCAGACAAACCTTCAATGAAGTTGGGCCAGGTCTTCTCCTCCGGCTCCCCCAAAGAGTGGTCCCACTCCGCCTTGTCGGCCCCGGACAGAACCGCTCGCTCTATGGCCAGTTGTTCCAGCACGTCCAGGTCCAGCTCCTCTCCCTGCACCTCAGGCTGCACAGGTGGTGGGGGCGTCTGCCCCTCCGCCGCCTCCGGACTAATGAGCTGCTTCACCTCCACTATCTCCTCCACCACCACAATCTTCCTCTTCATGTTGGCCTCGTCTGCGTCCGAGTCGCTGGGCTGCCGAGTGTCCCCCAGGTGAGGCTGGTCAGGCCGGGCGGCTGCGGGTGTGGCGGTGGCAGAGGGTGTGTCCTCCCTCGACTCCTTCTTCTTCTTCTTCTTCTTCTTCTCTCCCTCCCGTTCGCGGGCCTCCGACGCAGGGAGCCTGGTCTCTGCGCTGCGCTCTGTCGCCCGAGTGGCCGAGTGTTGTGCAACTCTGGGAGGCTCCTCTCGCTCGACGGAGGGGCTGGTCTGTGCCTGAGCTGCAGCTGCCTCTGCTGACGCTAGTGCTCCGGCGGCGGGCGCTTCCCTCGCAGTGGAGGATGTTTTTCGTTTCGGAACCTCCCGCTCGACTTTTTCTGCAGAGAGCGGCTCTGGCTCCACCTCCCCTTTGTCTGCCGGGGCCTCAGAGAGCACAGCTGCCGCCCGCCCGGTTTCCTCGCTGCACATTCCTGCAGGAGTCATCTTTAGAGAGACGCACATTTCAGTGGGTTCAGAGGTCGTGGCAGGACTCTGCCTAATAGCGGCCTTGGGTAGAGGTGTAATGTCAGTGGATGCTAACGCTTCAGGCGAAACAAGCTCTGCGTTTGCGACGTCTGATCCGGTGGCTTTAGCCTTTTTGCCTTTGCCTTTCTTCTTGCTCTTTGAAGACTCTTCTGCAGCTTTCCCCGTGTTTAGCAGGGATTTAGTGTCGACTCGGGGCTTCTCCGATTCCGGCAGTGACGCAGGGATTTCTTCCTCACGCTGAGAGTTTTCTGCTCCCACTTGGGTGACTTTCTGCACTGTGGTTATTTCTACGTTTGTGACAGTTACTCTCTCTGGTTTCATTGTTGCCGTAACACCTAACTCAGCCTCGGGGCATGATGGTCGCTGTGCGATCTTGCTGGCATTGCTTCCCTCAGGCTTCTTTTTCACTTGTGCATCTAGAAGCACTGCAGTTCCTACCTTGACTTCCTCTTTTGGCCTCCCAGCAGTCGGATCAGTGGCCTCTTCTTCTTTTAATTGTTCTCCATCTATATGTTGTGTGTAGGTCTCCTCAGTCTTTACACTGGCAGTAACAGTTAAAAGCTCTGACGTAGCCACTGATATGCGTTTAGAGACATTTTCAGACACTTCTTCTCTGAGCTGATCCTCAGAGGATTTTATCTCTGATTGCTCCCTGGCAGCAGCAGGTTTAGATGCCTCACCTTTCTTTTTCTTTTTCTTTGATTTTGAACTTCCTTCAGTTATTTGTTTGGTTTCCTTAACCGCCTCTATGCCAACATCATTTTGACTTTTATGATAAGTAGTAGCATCTTCCTGCACTGATGGGGGTGCTGGCGTTGGGTCTTTAGGGTCTTCTGGTGCTATTTCTCCATCTTTTTCGACATGAGTAAGTGTCATTACATCTTGTGTTGTCCTCTTCTCTTTTATTGTAGTTTTATCTGTGGCTACCTGCACCACTTCAGCATTGGTCCTAGATGATGTGAGACCGGTACGGACACTAGTTGTTACTTCAAGTATTGAGGATTCAGCAGCTTTAGAAAGAACTTCACTTTTTGGCTTTTCTGAAATATTCACTGAGGTTGGTGTAGCATCACTCGGCTCCTGAACCACTTTGGGGGTTTCTACATTATCGGACACCACTGGTTTGCCTGTGGTGCTTCCAGGTTTGGCTTTGGTTGGTACAGACACTTTGTCAGTTTTTGTAGCTTTCTCTTGACCTGGTATTTTTACTTCAGCAAGTTTAACCGACTCCTCAGTTGCCTTTTTTTTCTTGGCCTTCTCTTCCTTCACAGGTTTTGTGATGACGGGGGTGCTGGTGTCATTGGTGTCATAAGATTCCTGAACAGAAGCCACAGTAGCAACTGCCTGAGGCTTCATTTTAGCTGGGGTTTCAACTGTACTCTTCAGCTCTGTAGACTTAACCTCATGAGCGATTGCTTCTTTTGCCTTCTCTTCAATCACATCTTTATTGACAGTTTTTTTGGTGATGGGGGCAGTAAGGACAGTGGTGCTTTGAACTGCAGCTGTGGTAATGCCTACGTGGGACTGCACTCCATCACTTTCAGCTGTAGCTTTGATCTCTTCAGATTTGATTTGACTGACAACCACCTTTTTCATCCTCTCTTCCTTGATGTCTGTGTTCGGACTCGTGGTGGAGGTTGAACTGATTGTGACGATTTCACTAGACTTTATGGCAGATTTTGTATCAGTCATCTTGGGCTTCTCTCGCTCTCTTCTATCAGCTGATACCTTTGGTGATGCACCTGTAGCCTTAGTGACAGCAGGCACAATTAATGGTAGGGCTGGTGTCACAGTGGTCTGTGGCACATCCTGTTTCAAAGCCACTGTTTGAACTGGAGCAGAACTTAGCACCTTCTCCCTTTGAACCTCAGACACTCTTCTCACCTGGCTTGTTGGTACTGGCCTCTCTCTGCTCAATTCAGGGAGCTGATGGGAAGCTCTTTTCAACCTGCTCTCATCCATCACGGCTGCATCATTTCCCCGCATGAACATAGTCTGTGGCTGGTCCTCTTCTTTCATCTCCCATGATGCTTTGGGCCTGACTGTCTCAGCAGTCATTGAACGACCCCTGAACCTGGGTGTCCTATCAGAGTGATTCTCTCTTTCTCTGGGACCCATCATCTTGTGGCGGTAGCCCTGACGCTCAGCCAGTGCCCCTTCGCTCTCTGCTTCATTGTTGCGGCCCGGCTTAGGAACATAAGAAGTTGGACCTTCTACAGATTGGACCCTCGCACCCCGGGCAATAGCTAGGGTGGAAGCTGGCCTTCTCACTCTCTGCAAGGAGGCTGGAACAATCTCAGGGGGCAGATGGAGGTAGTCACGTAGGTAAACAATGCCTTCATTGGTCAAGTACCAGTAAAAATGTCTCCAAGCGAACGTCTCTTTCACATAGCCCCTGGACTTGAGAGAGCCCATGGCACGGATAACTTGTAGGTTGCTTACATCTTGTACCTCAGGGTGCTTGATTTGTGGCCTCTTGTCCTTCTTGGCCACCATGACACCATCTCGAAACAGGACTTCATAGATGGCCCTCAACTCCCTCAGGGGCATCAACATTCCAGCAACCATTGTGCTTTATAGGAGTATACACTCTCGAAGTAAAACTAAAATGCACAAGATCAAAGATGACAATTTAGATCCTCTCATGTCTTGCTGTGTAAAAGAATCCAGTGGCAAAACCAGATGCCACATGTCTTTGAATCATGTCATAAAATGAAAGAACAAATCCTCTCTTACTTTTTTCCCTTTGTTCTCGCTGATCCTTCGCTATCGTGAAGAAAACAGAATATTCCTCTGTGAAACCTGACTTGGACAAAGTCAAAAGTGTGCTGTTCTCCCCACATTCAGCAGGAATGAACAGACTCCGTTCTGCCGAGATGGCAATGACAGAATGGAAGAGAGGCAGCGTGTGTGTGTGTGTGTGTGTGAGAGAGAGGGAGAGAAAGAGAGAGAGGGAGCGAGAGAGCGAGTCACACTTCTCACTCCGACTCCTCCTCCTTTCTCTTCCTATTTCTTGTGGAAAAACTGGAATGGAAAAAAACTTGCCAAAGTAAACAGTACAGAGCATTGAAGCAAATGAAAAGAGCAATAAAGCCATTACAATAAACAAAGAGTCAAACGAATGGAGCGAAACTTGTGAAGTGTGTAACACATGTTCTTTATCTATCAAATGCCCACCCACAAATGAAAGCACACACCTCTAAACAGACACTACGGCACACACGCCCTTCGGCTACTCATACACGAGCCCCATGAATGGACTGGTCTAACCAGCGATGATTAAAAAAAGGAAAAAGAAAAGTTTGCATATCCCATTCCAGCTCTGGAGCAACTTTCTAGGCAGCCTGGTGGAGTGTCAAGTGCAAGGTGTCTAGTTTTACGTGTTTCCTGATCGTGTATCACTGGAGAGCATTTACTCCACACACACGCTGTACAGTGCGTTTTCCAAATGTCACATGTTTGAGTGTGTACGGACCTTTTGGAGAAAATCGTGTAACTAATAGAACAATGTGAGTCACAGGGGCAGTGTGATATGACCCAGACTAATATAACAGTTATAATATCAAGATTCTATTAATAACTATGTTTGTTTAGGGTGTCACCAAGCCACCGAGCGAAGGGAACTGTGTAGACTAATCTGTGTTTCCTTTTGAAGGCTATTAGTGTGATGCAACAGGCTGTAAAGGGCCCTGAAGTTGTGCGTTGGGTCTTCATGCCTCAATTTATCTTGGAACCAAGAATCTATCTTACTATATAAAGACGCGTGCATTATACTGTAGCCAACCCTTTGGGCTCTCTCAGGAACATGATATCAGCCTCCTATCCCTAGATCACTTGTCTCCTCTGTGCATCTGTCTCCCGTTCGTCTTAGTGTGTCACCAAGGGGGGGTCCTCCCATGTTCGGTGATCAGGGAAAGTCAAACTGGCCGGTGAGCTGGCCTATTGCTAGATAGAGTACTGTATATGTCAAGTCTGTGAGAAGACGAGCACATACTTAAACAGGGGCAACTAAAGCAGAACACAGTAATCTTGCAAATTATAGCACTGGCGAAGACGATGATGGTGATGATGATGCATTCTACCCACTGCTTGAAACCGCACACACTGCTACACTGGGGGAAAACTGTTTTCATTTTATTTGCCATGGCAACAGTCAAATGAAGTGAGTCACATATCCGCTTTCAGGGCTCCAGCGGAGCAGCGGTCCATAAATCCAGAGCACCGGACAGCTGGACAACACTTTATTTATTACAGCATTATTAGCACATGGCCAGGCTGTTCTCTTCACTACAGCAAATACAAATGTGACCGCCTTCCGACAACATGTGACTGGCAATAGTACAGCACCTTTCAACCGATGCTGATGCAGCCATAAATACAAATACTTTCCCATGACAGTTTTAAGGTGCATTGAGTCTGAGCTAGAGGCGACGCCTCAGGCCACGTACATGGAGTCCACCTATAGCAGTTATGCTCTAGAAAGAACCCTCTGATGTTATCTTTAGCCGTACACTTAGAGTTAATGATTGAGTCTGAGGGCTGGGACGAGCTGTCAATGCAGGTATGAAGCAGCCGTCACTGAACAAGTAAAGCATTCCTCCGTGTTGCGAAAGAAAGGCTTTATGAATGACATGCTGCAGTCGGCCTGACACTGTGTTTGTGCATGTGCAAGCTTGACTTAGGTTTAAGTACATACAGCAACTGTTTAAATCACGTTTAAATGGGTGTAAAGCATTTTATCACTTAATACTAAACTATTTACTACTTTCTACTCCACTGTGGGATTCCTACTGCCAGTCGAGTGCTCATGTGTCAGTCGACTACCTGTTAGTCAGACTTCAGGCCTGGTACAGTATGATGTTGCATCGCCGTGCACAGTGTCGTTCTCTCCAGGAGACATATTGGACTGATTTCATGCACTGTTTAGGCACAAAGTGCTCAGTGAACTACAAACTGCCCACAGTGGCCCTTGATCTGGCTGGAAGCCCAGCTCCTTCAGCCAGTCCATAATATCAAACACAGCAGCTTGAAGAGAACTACAATCCCCTCAGGCTCGACAAACTGTGGACACGCCAAAATGCTCCACGGGTGGTGTTAGCCGCTCAACAACGTCCAAAAAGAATAATGTGCACTATGATGTGTGTGGCGAAGCAGTGGTAAGACTGGTGATGGGTCCACTTCTGCCTCAGAGTTTCAACCTCCACAAGTACCAGAATAGGCATGTCAGCACCGGCAGAGTGTGGCTGGTGATTGGCCCACTGTAACGGCCTGCAGCTCTGGGGTCTGTGGGCCCTGCACACGTGCACTCCAGCCTGATATCAGATCCATGCCACTCTGCCCGATTCCAGAGAAGGCAAAGGTCGGCACAACCTTTCTCACCCTCTAACATACAGTATGATATTACATTACATGAATGACAATGCACCATGACACCAATGTAACATGAGCAAGTGACTCATTTAATGGAGGGAATATATAATATTACACTGTATTTATTTAGTAAATACAAATATAAAGTAGATTAATCATCCTTAGGAGGATGGACCTCCCTCCATCCAAAATGATGACCAGCACTTTAGCAGTCATGACAAATCATCCTGCAATGCGCCGGAGCTCCCGTTCTATCTGGAAGTTCAACCTATTTTTGTCTGAGCAGCTCGTGTCCCGGCGGGTTATACTTAGGACGGTGACTCCTCTGTCGGGGGACAGCTGTGTCCCCTGACGGAGCTGACGCGGTAAAGCAAAAAAACCTTTGACCCGGAGACCTTCCAAACTTAGAGGTCGTTGTAAACTGCTTCACATGCAGCTCGGAGCTGTCACCACAGCGCCCTTTGTTGTAATCTGTCCCACAGGTGAATTCAAGTAATTACTTTAAATTAATACAGAACAATTACTGGATCTCAATCAGGTCTGCTGGATATGACATGACCAAATGTTACTTTGACGAATATTATTTGTCTAAAATGTTAAATGAAAAGGTTACCATGGAGACTCCGAAAACATCAGTCGTCACTGTGAAATAGATGTAGACACCTTTATACCCTTTACATATAGGTATAAAAGTCAACTGCCCTTAGTGAAAATATAGAGACATACTGTAGTAAAGCTCCCAGAGACACATGTTTTAATTTGGAGCTATAAATAATGGACTTCCTGACCTGTCTATTTTAACCTGTTGGCTTCCTGGCTAAAAGAAAGTAGCCTTTGAAATACAATAAGGACAGAGTTGCAAAGATTAACCTCTGGCACCCTGGGTGTGGATAATATAGTGGTTCTAACAATGGACGAGGACGATGGACATACAGTCAGAGGAACCAGAGGCAGATTTAGTGGTGGCTAGAAGGAAAAGAAAAACACAGTATATCCCACTGTAGACTACCAGCAAACACTAACACACAAACCACAAGCTGGCCGCAAACAAAGGAGCCTTGTATGTTGGGAGCTAGTGAACAGAGGGAGCCTGAGAGGTGTCTTTGGCATTTCATACACTGCCAGAAAAGAGGTAAAACCAAGAGGCAAATTATAGCAGAAGGAGGAATTGTTATTTTGCGGTGTTCACAGCTGTGGGACACAAACAATGCACTCAATCAGGCATTATGGCAACTGCTCTTTTTTTGGCAGCATAAACATCTCTTGCCTCATAAATATGCTTGGAGTTACAAAAGGCTTGTTAAAAAGGAGTAAGACCATGTTCTCGTACATAATAGGGTTTTGGTTTTAGGTCTGGCCTGGATTTTTATTTGACTAAATAAACAATAATGCACACAGACAATCTAAACACTGGCATGAGCTTGAGGTAAAAATGACTTTGCTCTCAACTCCACAATCAATGGATCATACAGACGTTTCCTTTTCCAGAGTGGAAAAGAAGTGAAGTCACAGCGTTTGCCCCCCTTCACCCTCCTCGCCAACCATAAATAAGCAGGAGCTCACAAAAAGAGCAAGTCCTTCTCATTCCTACCAGCTCTCACTTTAGAAGCTGTCCGTCGTGTGTTGTAGAGCAGTGACCGCCCCCTTCGGCCCCTCAAATTTGGACAACAGCCCACCCATGACGGGGCAAATCGGGCCAGACAGGATAGAGCAGTAATGTAGCTGATGGTTGCGTAGCGTGTGGACAATGGTCACAGCCACTGATGCAAAGGTGCCAAATTATTCATCACACTATGAAGATATCTTCGATATAGGATTTCCTCCTGCAATACTGGGCACAACGTGAAATTGGTTTTTGCTGTTAATGAGAGTAGAATTTTGAACAGAACATTTGGTGGTAAATTCTCCACACAGCCATTAACAAGTTCCAGCAGTGAAATGTGGACAGAAAATTCAAACCAGCCCTCGACTCTCTTGTTCTTTCTGGAAAGCTGGATGCCAGCTCAGCTAAATGGCAGCCAGGGATCAGAATCAGCATGCAGGAGATGGGATTGCACCATTTAGGAACAAATAAGGAAAGAGCAGTTGCACAAGACAAAGCCACAACGTCTCCAAATCTTTTTTTATGACTCCTCAAATTCTCAAATGAGCAATTGCTGATGCACCTCTTCAGGAAGTTCATCAGGCCCATTTACTCAGTCACATTCACACCCTCCTGCGTCAGTTTGCAGCGGCGCGTTATACAGTAAGCACTTACCTTTTCTTGGGCTGAGCCAGAACCGGTCTCCAAGGAGATCTCCCCCGTCCATGCTACTTTGATCTGACATTACACTGCGATGGCCTCAAAACTCCCAACAAAACACAACTGCTTCCTGATTGCAGTCAAAACCACGGTGCCACTGCTTCTGTCACCCTCGTGAGACCCAGTGTCCGTACACATGACATGCAAGATGGGGCTAAAGGAGAGAAGGAATGGGATTGGAGGGGTACATTCAGGGTAGGGAGGGTGTTTGTGGGAAAAGAACAAGGGCATCTTTTCATCTCTGGCCCATAAACGCAGAGGAACATCTACACACTATAAATCTGAAGGCCTTGCCAGACCGGACGCATCATCTCCGCTGCCTTGGAGACCCTCGCACCATGTCCCATACATCTTAGGATGCCCACGCTTTATCCCTGGCATAAGAGAGGACACACTGGGTGCTTTGTTCAAGAAATGCTGCAATTATAGCCACAGAGATTAAAATGAAGAGTGGGCACGAAAAAAAAGGACAACTAGAAAACTAGAGTGAGAAAAAAACAAAGAACTGGGAGCCAGTCTGCAAAAGGCACCGTCAGGACGTCCAAGTTCCACCCAACAACAGCCCTGCCTTTGTGTCTTGGACTATTATTCCTTGGTTTACGGGGAGCAATTAAGGCTTTTGTGAGTCGATAAAAAGCAGTGAGTTAATCTTACAAATGGAGTCAGATTTAAGCACAACTCGAGGAGATGCCAGCGCGTTTTCAGGGTACAAACAGGGACAACGCATTTCAGGAACTGTGCACTGACAACAACTAACAACTAACAAGTCTGGCTTGTTTCTAATGAGCATATCTGATCCTGAGATAACATTTAAAGTGAAAGAGAAAAATATTCAAGGCTAGACTTTGTTTTTTATTCATGACTAAAGGGAAATTGACATTATGCAATTAGGAGAAGTGACTTTCAACAAACCATGTAATTAGACACAGCCTGCTCGTGGTGCATACGTATACATTGATAGATGCCAGTCTAATACCAATGAGATGTGGGGACAAACTCAAGAGGTGCGGTATGAAACTTGGGCTTTGGCTTCCAATGTGACTGCATCCCTTACGCATCAGTATTTACGACCTGGCAGGTGACTCTCCTAAAATGGAGCTCCAGTGTAGCCGGTGAGGACAGTATAAAATGGCTGCAGGGAGTGGCAGGTGTGGCAGCGCGGGCCAATAGCGACCAGCCTGAACTGTGCCACAGGCTGCTGGGACTGTGTGCAGGCTCACTCACCACTCCCTCACGCTGCGCTGGCTCGAAAGGGCAGCAGCGCGGGCGTGGCCTGAGCCAGCGGGGCGCTCCAGCGTGAACACGCGTCCGACACAATGAGAAGCGGTCACACTTTTTGAATAAAAGTTCAAAAGAAAAAAAAACATGAAACATCTTTTGAATATTTCCGCCGTGAGTCAGCGTCGGCAAAGATACGGGCGTGGCCACGCTAGGGTTCGGTTGCCGTGGCAACCAAGCCCACATGTCAGGCAAATGCATGCGCTATCCGTGGCTGAAGCTGCTGTTGCTATGGGCGACCAGCTCATAAACAACAAAGCTGGACACGGGATCCTGACTCTGGGCTTCCTGTCCTCCTGCCACAATGCTCGGATTTGCATTGTAACCCGAGGAGGCCGAGCATTATTTTTAGATTTGGCCCTGACACACACGAGCACAATGCAGGTACAGATACATACACACATGAAGGCAATTTATCATCCTCCCTCTCATAAACCCCTCCATCTGGGGGGAATGAATCATTCTTCCTTCCCTTGGAGAAAGAACGACTGCATGAGGTGTTGGTTCCATGACAGGAAGGCGTGCAGTGAACGTACTTAGTGTTTGTGGCTGAGGAAAAGAAAATCACTATTTTCCCACAGCTTTGGAGTCCAGTTACAGACGGTGGTGACTCACCATCATTACTATCGCTCAGACTCTTAGAAACGGACTTTCACTGAAGTGCCTCACATGACTGCAGCAGTCACGGAAAACGTGGCATTTTAAACTCCAGCTCCATGATCTTTTGATTAAGTTTATTAAAGTTACTTCATGTACAAGAAAGTCTCAGCTCAGTGTCGAAGTGTGTTGGGCCTGAAGCAGGAAAAAAAAAAAACTTTCCTGAAATCCTGTCATTCCAGCGTTGAGAGGTGAGTCCGGAGAACCGCCCCGGCAGCATGACAGACAAGTATGAGGTCGATCAAAACCAGAGAGAGAGAGAGAATGAAAGCAACAACCCAGCTGCAGAAACAACACTTAAACTATATGATGACTTTTACAGCACCTCAGGAATCACAGTCCTCGAGATACCGCAGTATAAAATGTGCCCTACCTGTTCATTCATGCAGGACTGTGTGATAAAAACACTACAGAGCCCGGAATACCTGTCACAAACAACTCATGGAATGTCTGTGCTTGTGACCCACGCACCACTTATTTAAAGCACATTCAGGGCTTCGCATCATTCCTAAGTTGTAACTGAACTCTTGCTTTATCTCCACTCAGTTGAGCGTGAAGCTGAAACAGCCCCAAAGGCATGAAAGCTGGACAACAGACGCCACACCCTGAGATACCCTGCTGCACGATCCATGGAGGATCAGGTGACCGCTGTTCAAAGTACAACAGACTGAGAGCGACAATAAACGAGAGCACTAACGCACACAGCTGCTTCCTTTTGTAATATTAAACTATTCAGCTGTATTGATTTTATAAGGTCTTTGCACTGACTTAACACTGTCCCACCCACAACGCAATTGTCCTGCTGCAGGAGATGACATTTCACTTCTCCTGACCTTAACAACATGGTCGATTTGCCCACACATCCTGTTTTTTCACCTAAAACTAAATGTTCACCCAGAACAAGAGAATTAACAGCACAAACAATGGACGAGCTTCCCTTCCCAAGCTGTAACAAAAAGCCAGAGAAAATACTGGGGACTAATACACAGCACATGGGCACATGAAAAAAAAAAAAAAAAAAAAAAAAAAAAAAAAAAAAAAAAGAACTCCAAAATAAAAGCACAAATTATGTTACAGTTTGTCCTCAAGACTGTGCTCCCCTATGGGACAGAGCTGCAACAGGTTTCTGCAAATAGGACCTTTTAATACTTTATTTGTTTGCTATAACCACATTCTTAAAATAGTGTGGATGGATAAAAATAATTATTGTATATGACACATTTATAGTGAGTTCACTCAACACACACACACCAGCAGGAAAACTGCATGAACAGTACACTCTTGTGGCAAAGCAGGGGGCTGTCTGGCTAATCTGTATTACACTATGTAAATATATATTACAGCAGCTGTATCAGATAGCAGTGTGTGCTCTGAGGAGAAATTTAAGCCATCGTGATCGTGGGGAACAATGGACGACCTGGCTTTGTATCGCTTCCAGAGCAGCTCATGTGAGGTGTGACCAGGTGTGTGCAACAATGATCACCGTCACCGCGGGTGACGAATTCTGAACGTCGAAGCCCGAGTCAAAGCTGCAGAAACGCTGCACAAAGTCGCCTCTGTATCAGCGATCACACGCCACATTTTTGCTTTATGAGTAAAGTTCATAGTGACTGAGCGGCCATTGTCTGCAGCCCCCCCATGCCCCACCCCACACCGTTCAAACAGAAACGTCCAATGGTCAGTCTGCTCTTATCAAGACGTTTACAGCTCCTGCACAGATCATCACAGTCTGATGGAGAGGACTCTGTAAACACACTTCCAAGGAACTGGCGACTCGCGAGTAAAGGTTTTGTGACACACCTTCAGCAGACAGGGCCGGCTCATTGTAGATTCCTGGTTACACTCAGGTGTGTCAAACCCGCCGTGGATTTACATTCCATGTGCAGTTTGAAGTATAATGACAGCTTGTGAGGGCAGGTCTCGACCCAACCTGGCTATAAAACTAGACCTGTGAAAGCAATTATCACCTAAAGCTTCATTCCAGCATCGCAACACGAACCCCATAAATCCACGTATGCATGTTTGCATGTGTTCTACCTTGATGTCGTTTTTAAAATAATATGGGTACTTGGTTTGGAGCTGCAGATGTTCTGGATCATCGTGAAACGACAGATGCACTCACCTGAAAGACACAAACAAACAGGATGTTAGAATATAAGTTCACGTTTGCCCTAAAACTAATCAGCAGGCGACAAAAATGATAAACTCCTGTGTTACGTTGTGTTAGCGATGAGCAGAAACAATGAATGTAGCCTCTGACGTGTGTGTGTGTGTGTGTGTGTGTGTGTGTGTGTGTGTGTGTGTGTGTGTGTGTGTGTGTGTGTGTGTGTGTGTGTGTCTGTTTGACAAAGTGGTGATTCACATTATTGTGACTCAAGGCGAGTCAACCACCTCCTCTGCAAACAGAACATTCTCTAGGACTTAAGTTGGTCGGACCTCTGGAATCAGATGCAGCAGATCAAGATAGAGGCTACAGTTACCTGGTTAATATCACCATCTACTGGACAAGCAGAACAAAAGCAAGTTGACAAGTGAATGGGACATTCACTGTTGAAACAAGATTGTTTTTGCAACCTAGTATAACCATAACAAATATAGTAAAACAAACTGGTCTCTTGCTAAATGTCATGCTTTACCCACACAGAGGCTGCAAACATGGAGTGAGTGTAACCGAGTACTTCACAGGTCAGATGACTTCGGTGCCGTGATGATTTTAAATGACAGGGCCGAACTTTACAGCTGTCCTCCGCCGTGGCCCCTGACACGACCACCCACAGGCCCCGCTGCCGCTGCAGAGCGGGGATGCCCACGAAAGCCAGCTTCAGTGTCTGTGTGATTAACACTATGTTAAATCACCACCCGACATGTCTGGACGTCTGTGGTCTGGGAAAAATCGCACCCTAAAATAGGACCTGTCTAAAGCGTGGTATAGGTTTCAGCAGCTGACTGTCACTGCTCAGGGCTTTATGGTGCATATTGAAATAATATGACTTAATTTTATGTCAAGGTAATAATGTTTTACTGGGCAGGTCGTTGTGGTCTATGGATTTATGTCTCATGCTGTGTTTATGTGCTGATTTTAGGGCAACACTCCCCATTAAAACCAAAGTAATTAACAACTATGCTGCTACATTATTTAATACATGACCAATAATATACGCAAGACTTTTAGTAGGATGAGACATAAATACAGACAAAACATAACTAGTTTGTGTGAAAAGCTTAAGATTGATCAAATGGCCTGTAGCTCAAACAGCTCAACTAAACGATTCACGTATTGTCATAATATCTGCAATTACATGTGACAAATGGTTGAACTAAGCCTAATGTATCTCTTCTGTGTAGGTCCATGCTGTAGTTGTAGCAAAGGAAGGCAAAGAAGCAACAGGAGGAGGAATGGACCATCCCATCATCACATGATTCCCTGAACGGACAGTCTGCTCACACTGGCCACTAGTCCTCAGACATAAAGCCGATTTGGTGCAGACATGCCCTGAAGCAAACAACGCACATGTTTGTCCTCTCCTCTGTGTTCCGCTGCCAGACAGACGCGCCTCCAGCAGCCAAACACTCACACGCACACAGTACCGCGCTTCTTCTCGCTCTGTGGGCGGTCGCCGCATTCCGCTGCAGCCTGATGGAAGCTCAGCGGGAAACATTCCCTCAGTAGCGTCAGTGAGCGCACACTCAGAAAAAAAGAGCCTTTGAGTGGGACGAAAGCCTCCTCAGCAGCGCGACAGCCCCACAGCCAGAGCCCAGGCCCAGCAGTGAAATACTGAAGAGCCCAGGCTGCTGAACCAGCGACGGAGAGCGGCCGGCGAGGATGAGGCAGTAAATCTGTGCATGAGCACACGGCCGCATCAGCATCCACTCATCAGAGCTGCACCTCTGATGCAGCTTTAGGAGATCACAGCCTAATGCTGTGTACTCGCTAGGGTATATAAAACTGTGATTTATAATTTTGAATAAAACTTGGGTAACTGGGTAAACAACAAAGGACCGTGTGAACACCTGACCTGAATCTGACTTTAGGTAAATTAACTGTGAACCAACAGGTTTCAGGAGAGCGTGAACCAGTCCCATTCACTGACTCGCAGCATTAGCTTAATGGTTCGTAAAGCTGTTCTACAGGTGAACACAGAATGAGGCAGACACCTGTTTCAGTCTGACCCGTGTGAGCCCCCCCCCCGCCACCACCCACACACACACACACACACACACACACACACACACACACACACACACACACACACACACACACACACACACACACACACACACACACACACACACACACACCCTCTCTCTCCACCTGGATCACTTTACCTCTGGGCTTGGCTACCTGTCCCCTTTCTCCTATTTCAGCTCCACTTTACTTCGCCGTGGCTTACCTTTGCTCGAATAGAACGCCTCCATGTTGAGCGTTTGCAGGTACGACCCAGGAACTTTGGCTTTCTCACCGCTAACGTGCTCTCTGCTTTATGCTCTCACTGTGAAACGGCAGGTCTTTAACTCACTCTCACTCTCTTTTTCAAACACGTCATGCTGTGGAGATCAACAGAATGGGAGCCCCCCCCCCCCAACCCCACCCTTCCCAGGTCCTCCTTCACAGGTCAGAGCCGCCCATTGTAATAAGTCCTCTGTTCATGCGCATCAGGTGTGTATACACTATAGCCACATTGCTTCAAAGCACCACCAAACCGCTGAAGGTGCTGGTTTCTGTGCAGCCGTTAGGAGGAAAAACAACATTTGCATGCTCTAATGTATGAGTGTGAGTGAGAAAACTCAAAACTTTCCTGCCCTGACACAAGACAGTAGCATAGAAGCAGAAAGACACCTTAGTATTAGTACGTCTGATGAGGAATGAGCCTTTGTGCATTATGTAATAACTATTTAATCAAAGAGAGGTCGTCTGTCTTCACACGCTCCGGTCAGGGAATCAGTCAGCTGATCCATCAAAGCTCCAACAAGCACAATGGATCCAGTGGTCTGGACTCTTTGAAACAGTCCTTTAAGTCAATGTGTGCCGTAATGGTTAATGATTAACAACTCTTACAAACTGCAGCGTAGCACCACACACATTAACTGCAGATGGAGTGAGAACTGTGTGCATGAAGCCCAGAGCTTCACATACAACTGACTGCCACTGTATTCAACAAACAAATATGTAACTGATACAATACAGTAATTCAACAACAGACAAACATAGTTGGTCCATAGGATCAATTAATATACAGCCCAGCATCAGGATGAACTCTTTCAGCTGTCACTCGTACCTACAGTACAGTGAACTCTGTTCTCTTATTATCTTATCTTCTCCATGTTTCTGTTGTCTGCATGCATGTTTATACTGCTGCATCTATGTACCACAAGAGGACAGCTCTGAGGGCTCATCTACGGAGTCTTTTAGATTTTCGTGATTCCAACATGTGCATGTGCCACACTGACACTGAAGCCTCTCATTTACTTCCTGTTCATCTCTCCTGTTGGTGCGGGTTTAAATTAGTCAAAGTTTGAGTCCATCCAAGCATGAATTTATTTAAGAACCACAATTGGAATTGGAGCAAAGTACAATTCCAAATACCAGATGTTTTCCAACATGTTACAAAGTAATAGGATCATAAAATGTCAGCTTGTTGTGCTGCCCCCAAGTGGTCAGACAAACATTAGACTGCATCTTTATACTAGTTCAGCTTAGAGTGCAACTCTCCACACCTCTCGCCTGCAGATGCGACTTTTTTAGAGCCACCCACTTTACTGGAGAACACACTTGAGACACACTTGAGTCCTTTAAGCTGTGGCTGGAATGTTTATTCATCTTATGGACCAAACCTCACTGTGTCACTTCCATTTATTGCAGATTTGTACTCTTACATTTATTTTTTGAACACAGTTCACACAGATAGATTTACGCTTTATCTCTGTATGAAACTAACAACCTAACAACAACATCAACAACAGCCAGACTCATCCCTTGCTACTGAGGAGGACACTAAATTGAATCACAGATTCAGCTCCACCTAAAAGACACACGTGACCTCAGTGGCCTCCAATGTCACCAGAAATAACAACAGAGGGAAACGACCCATGATGCTTTTCCTGGAAGAAATGTTGTGTTTTTATGTCACAGGAATGTCCTGAATTGTGTGCAAATCACTTATAGTAATGTGGACAATGCTGTGAAGCCAGACAGGACAGGACCGTGTGGGCTGCAAGGCAGAAATATAGCGGGAATGTATAGTTTACAGTGATAAGAAGGGCTATAAATTGGTTTTGTCCCACAGCTCTAATACAATAAATTAAGCTTTACACTTAATGATGTGGTGGAATATAAGCAAACATAGGAGGACGAGATGGAGCAGCTCCTCCACAGATCATTTGAAACAACACAAGCCCTCGGCCTGTCTGTTCAAATAGAGCACACAGGCTGGATCTGAGCATCCTCCCAACACACGCCCAGTTATGCATCTCTGGAGCTGAACCACCCACAGGTCAGAAGCTCCACTCCTCATAGATCATTAATACAGGAGGAATTAACAAAAAGCATTATCCAGGGTGTGTTCAATGATTTTATGTTATCTGTAAATGATTCTGAACCAATTTTACTGATCTGTAATCTTCACCACAGTCAAACCTACGACCTAAGCTGACGTCTGGTTTCAACTTGTCACTACTATACTGTAACAGTGTGATTAGCATCGTACAGGAAGAAACATGACTGTGAAACAACCCGCTGTTGTTTACGCTCTTCAGTTATCGCGACTGTGTCCTTGTATCACATTATGAGTCATCTGGTGATCACGCATCATTTTAATGAAGGTGGTACAAAGGAAATAAAGTCAAGTGACTTCCTCTGAGGACCGGTCAGTGAGTCACGTCCTGTCTGGACTTTCACGCTGAAGAAGCTGCCGTTTGGCTGTGGGCGTCTGTCGCTACCGACGATGAGAAAATTCAAGCAGGATTGGATTTTCCCATGGGAAAAGCACAAAATCACGGCAATATGACTCATCGACGCATGACGTTGGAGGGGTCTGTTGCTTTTAGAAATAATGAACTGTCCCCTCAAAGCCCTTAGATTCCTGTGTTGGGCCTTCAACATGTGGCTCATGTCAAACACGTCAATCGTTGCTTTCTTTGGCATTTTAAGAATAATAATAAGAAACAAAAGGTTAAATATTTGACTTCAGATCAACAACCAAGGTGGAGCACAGTGATTTTATCCAGCCGACTGTGATACAGAGCAATCACACATATTTACAGAATTCCAACATACATGTACAGTAATGTGGCTGCACACAAACGTTTCAAGTCTTTTTTCCAGGTTTCCTTTGTTTCATTAAGCCTTTACAACTTCCCGAGTCTTCCTGCAGCCTTTCCTTCCTGTCTTTGTTCTCTGTGTTTCTTCAGCTGCATCAGCGACATCCAAGACGTGAGCCTAATATAGCAGCGCTTACAATGAACAGTGAGCCCACGGCCAGACAATGGTGCACTACAGTAGGTGGTGGACCTGGTACTAGCGGCAGCTAATCCAGCAGCCTCACAGATCCAAACACGCACTGTCGTACAGTGAGTTGGCGAATCTCTGCAGGGCGAAGCTCACACTCGGTGCATTCATCAATATGCCACGCTGCGGCGCCTCCTCACGTCTGGCAGCAAGCGCAGGCCTCAATGCAAACTGTGTTTTCTGTAATCAGCACACTGGCGATAACGTGGGCAGCTCATCGCTCACATGAGAGCACCATGATGACGCTCAACCTGCGGAAGCTGTCACAGCGTGCGGTCGTGGAAAATACCATGTTAAAAGCCGGTGCTTGTGTCCAGCTGGGACACATTCAGAGGCCTCAACGGGGCTGGGAAAAGACCCGAAGGCAGCGGTGCCTGACGTCATGGCACCAATCACAGGGGCTACAGTACCGGCCCTCTGTTTACGATACATACCTCTGGACCTGACACCTGGTTGGAATGTGGCCTTTGGCCCAGACTGTCCTGTCCAGGAAGCAGAGCTACTGCAGCGGAGCAAAACAAGATGCAATTTAAATGTGTTGTAGAGGTCAGAGCTCCATTAGGCAGGTCGGTGGCCACAAAACAAGGAAATGAGGAGGCAGGAAGACGAGGTGACATGGGTCAGGATGGGTAAGGGTTCCCAGAATACACACAGAGGTGAGGAGATTCCCTCTGAGGGGACGAGGCAACGCAGCCATGCACGTCAGCGTCACTGTATTCTTGTGCAACGAATCGGGGAAACTCCCTGCGCCTGCGGCGTGGCTGCTACAAACAGAACAATGGCAAATGAAAGTGATTCGGTTTATATTTCCATGGCGCTGATCAGCAGCGATCTTTGTATTTAATGACGTTTTGCAAAAGCATCACAAACTGTGGCAGAGCCTTCTGAGTAGCAAGTGGCACAAAGCCACAAAAGAACAGTAAAACGTGAGGAACCTCAATAAATATTGGTTTTCATGACTACATTACCCGATGTAAACCGGCAGAAATGGTGCGGGACGACGTCTGAATAACATCAAGCTACAAATAAGAGTTTACGTGACATCATGGAATTTAATAAATCGCAGATGAGTGTTCAGAACCAAATAATACATCACGTCCACAAAAAAAAAAATAATGTCGAGACAGCAATGAAGACAGAGATTTGTCCTCCTCTTAACAGAATACAGCTGTGCTTGCCATAAAAAGGGAGCAGGGCGACATCAGGATGCTCTCGCCTCACTGTGCTGCCTTCAGGAGCCGTCTGTTATAAAATGAAATGAGCACGGCCTCGCAGGCTTTTACGGCTGCAGATCCCCCCCAGGAAGTTTAACGGAGACAGAAATCGATCATTAGACCAGACGGAGAGAGAAACCTCAGTTAAATGTGCTGATCCGTGAATCTGACAGCTTCCTGGAATCATATCGCTTTTCTGTAAACTGTAGCTGTGACTGGCCTGAAAACCAGGTACTGTCTGACCAATAAAACAGTTCTGATGGATTAAACACAGGTGCCATTATTTAGCCAAAGTCCTTCTCCCAGTGTTACACCAAAGTGAGATTCAATAAATCACATCTATTAGTGTGACCGTGTTACACACACACATAGTCGACACCAGAGTGAGAGAGTGAGAGAGATGTCTGTGCATCAGTATTTTCTCAGGGACAGTGCTGAGACATGAGCCCCGAGGACTCCGCCTATTGCACCAGTTGTGGTGTTGTGATAATAAATACTGTCTGGCTTCTTCTATTGTTTGGTCATTACATAAGCGCGTGATTGAAAACATGCTTGAGGACAAAAAAAAAGGATGGAGCTGGACGTCTGGGACGTGTTGACCTGGTCAGGTTTGTGAATAAAGCCAAACAATATTGTGTGCACACCTAAATCGACCTCTTAAATATTCTTGCGTTTTATCTTTTACTTTAATTGTTGAGAAATATGTTGATCCAGAATCAGCTGATCCTGCATCCTCTACTGTACAAACAAACATCAGTGGACTCGTTTGGACCATTGTCTGCTTGTGTCATTCTCCACAGCGAGTCCGTCTGCTTGTTCCGTCCCCGCCGCGGTAAAACAACAGAACTGATAACATGCTGAGAGGACAGAACCACCAGAACCACCAGAACCGCCAGAACGTGCAGGGTGACCATCCTCTATCCTCGTTAAGCACCCGCTCCGCCACTAACTTCAGCCGAGGTGATGGGATGATGCTGGCTTTGCATGGCTTTGCATGGCTTTGCATGCCTCTCTGGCCCTAATCAGTACCTGCTGGTAACGCGCAACACTTTATGGGTCAGTGGCATAAAGGCCGGGACAGCAATTAAAGGCACTGGGACAATTCACATGATTTAACAGTTAGACTGAGCTAAAAGTGAGGAAATCACTGGAAGTATTAAGCTTCAACTGCATTTCACACACACACGCTCACAAACATACACACGCGCACACACGCTCACAAACATACACACACGCGCACACACACACACCTCTTCTGCCGTCCTCTCTCATCGTATCCTTTACTGTTCAGCACAAACAAACGGCGCCTCACACCAGTGTTTCATAGAATCAGAACATACCTTTCAAGGAAGTAATCTCATTTTGGATCGACCTGGGGTTGTCCATTCTGGCTTCCTAGCCTCCTTGTGAAGATGCTGTAGATTCAGAGCTCAGGCCTCCTGTGATCTGATCTGTCAACTCTTAGACTCCTGTGTCTGAGGATTTAGTTCCCGTGTCCTCCTCTGGCTGCCACTGTAGAACTGCTGCCTGAGACGCTGCTCTGTTTTGGTTCTTGCGTTACACCATGTGTGTTCACGCATTCCCCACACACACTCACACACATTTTTGTGCGTGTCCAGGAATCTGCACAGTGCACGGCCCCTCCCTGAGCTCCCGCCTCTTCTTCCTGTCACATAACTGGCTTTTCAGTCACTGCAAAGTCAGACAGATTCCCCGCGTTGCCACAAAACGGCCAATCAGGCTGCGGACGGGACACTGCCCAAGTGTGACACTAGCAGGATACAAGTAAACAGGTTAAAGTTCTGTTCATTTGTTGAGCAAATGACAGTGTGTAGTGTTTGTGTTTACATCTGTGTGAGGATCCCAGGACCGCACCCAGGTCCTGTAATTCCTGCATCCACTCCAGGATGAGCCTGCCGCTTACATAGGCTGGCTCTAAGTACACGTAATTCCCAATTCCATAACTACCTCATCAGCATCTTAGCTTATTATGAAATGGAGGCTTAAATAGAAAACTTAAAGAGCAGTTTAAAATAGATGCTGAACATTTACTCACTAAAATCACTATTAAATGATTTAGTAAGATCAGTGAATTGATCTTACCTTGCTACAGAATGATTCTGATAAACATTTATTGTATTATAGAAATAAGTAGGCCTCTCTAATTCAAACACTCAAATACAGTATGCATAATACATTAACCCTGAGCTTTAGGTCAGGTCGTTTGATAATGCAGCAGCAGCCTCCACTACAGTTTCTGACACGCTCCCTCAAATAAAAAGCAGCTCGCTTTATTTGTTTCGCTCAGACACAACTCTAGACGAGAGGAAGTGAAATGATAAACTGTTTCATATCTAAAAGTATGTCAGTAATGTAAAGTAATGTACAACAGATTTCTTCCAAGCGCTTTGCTGTTATCTCCTGTAGTAATCTTCATTCTTATGCTCCGGGAGGCTCACGACGCAACGCGGCTTAGCTTCCTGTACTTACCAAAACCCGTTTTTGATCATTTGATAGCATGCTTTTGATTCGTACGAAATAAAGGATGGAAGGAGAAAACAATTTGTTTCTGTCCTACAACAATCTGTGCTCCATGTGAACAAACCCAAAAGCGTCCTCAGTCAATAAGCTCCTTCCTTTGTACTGACTGTAAACAAATCATGTCTCTGACATAACCCCTCATGTGCCCACCGGCAGGAGCGGCAGTCAAAGCCACAGGAATGTGAATTGAACTCGAGCTGAATGCTGTAAGTGCTGACAAATCAAGCTTTCCTGTGAAAAGGCCTGGGTTTTGAGCGCAGACGGCAGGCGGCCTTGTTGTGGAGCTCCTTCATTCGCTCTCCTGTCTGGAGGAAACCAGGGACGCAATTTTGGCAGCAGGCAAAGAGCCGCTTTGTCTTCTCAAGGAGAATTGAGAGTTTATTATGCGTGTGTGTGTGTGTGTGTTTTGAAGTGTGTTCTGAAGTGAACAGCTCTCGGAGGTGGTCAACTAAGAGCTCTCGGGCTCAGACAACAAAATGGAGGAAAAACAAAAAGAGGAAAAAAGGACAACATGTGTTTTATTTGCCAGAATGACTCATGTTTATGTATTCAGTCATTAACTCATTCTCTTGTGGGAGATTTGCCAACACCACACACACTGTACACACACACAATTATACACACTAATACACAGCTCAACCTCCAGTCACAGATAATGCCTCTAATTATAAGTGTAAAAACCTCAAATGAAAAGAATAATAGGAAGATAAGAGAGGGTTTACAAAATATCTCACTAAACTGTATTCAAGGAAAGCAAAGTCCTGACAAAGCTGGAGTTTGTAGATTTGTGAGAGTCCTAACAATCTAGACCAGCATTTATTAGCATTATGGGGTTCGTTTGGGGGAAAAACAAGGAGCTATTGCAGCTATTGCTCTCACATTATGTTTCACGTTGATTACGATCTGTACTTTTCAAATAAAATGCAAAATGCAAGTCAATTTAAAATGAAAGTTAATCTCCGTGTGAGGTCACATTCGGAATGCGAGTTTATCACATTGAGTTGCTGACTCATGTCCTTTTCCCCTAACAGCTTCAGTTTGTTGTAGATTCAACACAAAGTATGTCACCAAAATTTTAAACTAATAGAAATTCCAAAAATGCATTGAAGACATTTTTTTACAATACAGAATGAAAATATACGTTAGGTCCAAGCTCATCAAGACTGATTGGCTGCTGAAGACAGAGATCTACTGTATAGTTACGGGAAAATGTAGAGAATGTCAATGTTCCATGCTTCCATTAATACTGTACCTGCTCCAAGGAGAGCCTTTTTCAAGGCAGGAAACTACTGCTCCCAGGCGGTCACATAACACTTTAATAAACAAATACCAGTTGTCTGGTCCTTGTGAGCTTGCATAGAACCAGGTGAGATGCTCCTGCATAGACATGTAGCTGTGCTGATGTGGGGCAATTTCATGCTTCTGACAAAGCGACTGTCCGTGTGTACGCGACATGTACAGTATGAGGAGTGGGAACTGCCATAATGTAGGATAATAAAGATCAGGGGCTTTAGATTGATGTTTAAACCCCACAGTCTGCATTTGGAACGCTGGTAGCGATGTTTAAAGCTGCTCGTTCCATCTACAAGCGCATTGTTTGCATTTACTGGGTTTTTTGACATTCTTAACCTGAGTTTTTCATAGACCTGCTGCCTCTCAGCTTAGCTCACGGCCCCTCTGCTCCAGCTACATCACAGCGGTAGCCTGCTGCAAACATCCAGACAAAACATTCCTTCTGTCTGAGGTCACCCAGCCACTCAAATCTCCGACCCAATGTAGAGGCTTAAAGCTGTGGGTAGCAGTCAGCAGGAGGCCAGCCTCCCCACTGACACAGCCATTGTGTGTGTTAGACAGTGATAAAACTATTAAGCCACTTTATTCAATACAGATCAGTGTCTGTGTTCATTTGTGTGCATGTATACTGTTGTATCCAGTACCACACAAAGCACGCAGCAAATGACCCCGGCAGGTTTCCTCCCATGTCCCACCCTCGAAGACCTAGGACCATGTCCCGCGTGGGCCCGTAGGCTGCGTGAGGTCGCTCCCTATAAAAAGCCTCCCGTTTAGAGATTTGGATGCAGTTCAACTGGGAGGAAGAAGCCTCTGCTCTGAATCACATCCTATTTGCAGAAGGGAGGGAAACGCTGTCTGCTGTAAATGAAAGTGGACAGAGAGCAGGCTGAAGCTGTGACTCACTGCCTTCGACTCAGTTGGTTGGACCTGGACCAGGAGCATCACTGGAGAAATGCTGTCATTTCGCCTTTATTTAGACTCGGCCATCAGCTACTGAGGGCGAGGACTCTAATCCTCCCGTAGATTAAAAGATGATCACAGATTCCAACACTGACCTCCAAAAACATTTACTTTAAAATGGGCCATAAGTTGCAGCTGTCGTCCTGGAAAACGACGTTTCACCTTCAGGAATTTCCTTAAAAGTTTTTGCTTGTGAGGTTTGTTGTCATGAGGACAATGATCCACTAGGGGCTGTGCTCACCCCGTGAAGCACAAATAAGCTACAACTGGGTCAGAAACTTCCAGTCAGTGAGGTCAGGTTCATTTGAATCAGGACGGTATAGAGAACAGTCATCTGTGAGTTGTGTCAGATCTAGTACAGTGCATATTTTAACAGTGTGACCACATAGTGCCACATCTAGGCCAAACATAAAACCAACAGAGCTCCAACCACATGCTGCACCTGATCAATCCGCCTCCCCTGCTTCATTAACTCCTCTGCCTTTTCAAATTTCTGCTTAGAACCTCTCACTTCAGCAGTCGTCGCTCCACTTCCTGCCCTGCGTCTCCCTCTCACAGTCTCAAAGTGCCTCATCATCTCTTTCCGTGTGCTGCGTTCGGGGCAGGGGCTTTCTTAGAAAGGCGCCGCTCTGACTCTGACTCTGACCCGTGCTCCGCTCCCAGGACCAGCGCCGAGGCTCGTCGCGCACGCCTGACAAATCGGACTCGACAAAGTGACCTTTTGCAACGTCCCAGAAGCGAAACTGACGTGTAGGCAGCGCCTCAGGCTGTACTGCGGGCTACAATGACCTCCGGCCCAGCAGGAAGGAGAGAATTAGCACGAGTTGAGATCAGAAAACAAACAGGCAGGGGTTTTTTTTCCCCCCAGGGTTGACCTGTGGTCAGATGAAGCACAGCCCCACCCTTCAGAGACCCAGCGGGCGACGGACATGTGACTGCGGGAGGGAGCTACACACCAATCATCATCTCAGCAGCTTCTTTATCTAGGAAGGAAATCATCCCTTTAACGCAACACCAGCGTCGCCATTTAGGGCAGTTTTGAAGCCAACTGCATCTCCTGTATTTGGAGCTGCCCCTTCGCCTTCGCTATCCCAGACCAAAAGAGATGATCCGAAATGCCGCAGGTTTCTCCTCCAGGCGGGTCTCTTGGCCCCGGGGGCGTCTGTGTGCCTTTGGGTGCTCGCGGGAACATTCCCCGGTGCCGTCAGCTGTGTGGGGTGACCTGCCGCGGCATTCCTGCCCGGTGCAGTGACACGGTGTCACACTGGCTGGCTCCAGTTGCTCCGAATGCCACTGACTGGCAGTAAAGTCAGCGCCTTCCAGCGCAGCGGGACCGGGGCCCGGCCAGGAAATAGCCTGTGACGCTCTGCGCCATCATTGCCCGTTAATACACGGCACATTATCCTCCAATGAGCGCTCACACTGTAATAACCCCCGTTTAAGTCCTTTGGGCAATAAAGCCAAGATGTTTCCACTTGCTCCGGCTTCCAAAAGGAACTTGGACGTTGTTCAATGTGAATAGAATTACTGCTGCTATCAAAAACGTCTTGTCTTCCTTCAACAGAGCACTCCCTCACAGCGCACACTCAGATTTCTAGTAATTCCTGCTACAGTGGAACATGTGGTACTTCACTTACTGGAAGAGCTCATCATAAAGCCGGTACACAGTCAGCATTTACTTAATTATGTTTATTGAATGGCCTGAGTTTACTGTGGGAAAGCTGAAACTAACTAAGTAACTAGTTCCAATGTCCTTGACGTAAAGATTTCCAAATCTACTAGCTTCTTTCAAAGGGAGGTTTGGGAAATGAGGGGGAGGGAATGTTCTCCCTGCTATGGAGGTGGTGGATGGACCTTCCCATCTACAGTATCTGGGCTTTGCATGAGCGTGAGTGTGTGTGTTACTGTAAGCTGCAGTGCATCGGGATGTTTCTTTGATTTCTCTGTTAAACGTTCAGAGCTTGTTGCAGCCTTACAGCAACAATCCCAGACTAATAGTGGGCCCAATAAAGGATCCCAGCCCTGCCCTGCAGTGCAAAGCTGTGCAGACCCAGACATTGTTTGTGTCGGTTAATCCAGGTGTTGCAGGCTCAGAATCCCCCTCCCCATGTGTTTCGCCTCCTGTAAAAGCCAGGAAGAACCTCCGACGTTAAAACCCTTAACGCACCACAGCTCTCCTGGTTTGTGTGAAAGGAGCAGGAAGCCAGTCTGACGCTGGCACGCGATGGGTGAAAGCGCCGGGAAGTGACGGCTGCCAGTCAATCTGCTAAACGGGAAGTTATTACACAGGTCGAGTGCAATAAAGATGCCAAATTAAACAGAAACATCAGCACAGGACGTGTGTCTGACTCATCATTGTGAGACATTCAGGCCGGAGCATAACTTGTACAAGGTAATAACTTGTTTTCATATGAGACAATTGAATCAAACTCTAAAATGTATGTGACCACTCTAGACCTCACTTCATCTATTATTCTATTGTCTACAAGACAATCTTCAGGCTGTGCCAGGTCTTCTTTTCTATGTCCAAGAGCTAAAATTAGCATGTCGGTAGTTTAGCCATAAATGGCTGCTTAAACATCAGAAATGATGATCAAACTGGTTTCGAACGTGTTTAGCTAATGACTCACATCCTGTCCTTAAAAACCCAAGCTCCCTGGCAAATAACTACCGTCCATCTCTCTCTGTATCGGTAGCATAGCATCGCAGCCTCCGTGCGTTCTCGCGTTCCGGCGCTCGCGGACTAACAGCCGTAAAACACCAGAGATTGAAGAGAAAAACAACAAGCGGCTTCTGCTCGGTTAACGTGTTGTGTTTGACAGGAAGGCCTGCAGATTTGGGAAGCATCCCTCCAGAGTTTCTCTCATTCTTTCCCTTAAAAGGCCCTAAAGGAACCCTAAGGCAGATGAGGCTGTCAAGGCCTGGCCCAGATCAACCCCTGACCTGAGCTCAGACTTACTGCCGATCCGTCCCAGGCACGCACCAACTAAATGTGAGAGGTAGGAAAACCCACACTTTTTGGGCCATCTGCCCACAAAAGAGAGCATCAAAGCCTCGTGGTTAATGTGACACTTCATTTCCGCTAATGCACATAACAGAAATACAGTAAGAGAAAAGTTCCATGAATGGGATTTTCCTTCCATGTTTGCGCGGCAGCTTCAGCTCCAACGGCACCGTTTGGCTCCAATGAGAGGAAAAATCCTGAAAAGTTCTGCTACTGTACCTAAACTCACACCACAGACTTCTACCGATGGCACAGACGTCAGTGTAAGGCTGAGTATGAATCCATCACTTTGTGTTTGTAGTAATAAGTATTAAACTATTGCACACTTTTTTACTGGCAGCAATACTTGTATAATTATCATATTTAATTTCATTCTTATAACTAAAGACAATTTGTTCTTGGACTTTCTTTTTAAAGCCCTAAAGCAGAAGGAATCCAGGGTCAAAAAATCAACAGCACTAAAATCTGTTAAACACTGGAAAATGTAAGAACTTTTTAGATCCTCATGATCCAGAAAAAATGACTGGCAGCAGTGTGAAAATATCTGCATGATGTCGCAGACGAGTTTGTGTGGTTGTTTGCGTCTGGACTGGACTGACCTGTCCAGGTTGAACCCGGCCTCTTGTCTGAGTGAGGAATAAGCTCCAGGATGTAGGTGAGGGACGCACACAGAGCACGGCTGCTGTGCCTCAGATCTGACTACAACCGTCAAACTCCTCTGTGATCACACACTATGCTGATGGCCTCCACGTTCTCCTCCATCCCAGTGGCACAATCTACATCGTCTCGCAGATACAGTTAGTAGAGATGCAAATAAACCATACATAGACAACCAATCTCTCTGTAGTTGAACAGTGAACAATATGGCCGTTACCCATTAACTTATTATCAAGGTAAGAGCTCTGGCCCTTGAAAAGCTGCCGGACTCTGGAAACTAACATCATTTCTGAATCATGCGACCTTTCCCAGCAGCCAAACGAGTAACATTCATGAGTCGCTGTGTGTGATGGGACAACACAAACACACATATTCCTCCCTGAGGCTCCCATACTCCCACACACGAAGCCGCTCCCGCGCCTCCCGGCTTAATTCACAGACGTATGTGACACGCCACTTCCCACACACACTTGTCACTGTCCACACATCCCTTAAATAGCAGCGCTTACAGTCATTCACAGAAAGATTGGCTCTACTGTACTGTATGTGTATCAAAGCATACTGATAAATACATCTTCATCCACTATGATAAAGATTAAAGATCGCGGTTTTGATTCTTGTGAGACATCAAAGAATTGAAGAGTGTACATGTAGCTTCAATAAGTCCCAAACTTTTTATCAGCCAAGAATGCAGTGAATTTTAAATCACCCAGCGGACACAATCAACCTGCCACAAATGCCTGTAATTGGCCGGCTGAATATGGCCCGGCTATATTTAGGGGGTGCAGTATTTTAAGCCCCGCGAGGCCTTTCAGCGCACACATTAGGGCAAAATGCGGATGCCGGTCGTGGCTGCGACCCCCGGCGCAGTCCCCCGCTCAGGTGGCCCAGTAACATCAGCTGCTAGCACAAATTGCATTCGAGGACAGTGGGATGACGGCCAGGCCTTGGGCGTCCAGGGCAGAGACGGCAGCGAGACTATAATTAGAAAGTACAGACTGACTGATTCACTCAGACGAAAAATATTAGCTCAATATGATTTTATTCTACATTACCAATATAGAACACGTATACATGGGTGTAGTTCGCTGAGGCCTGCATTCAGATATGCAAACACCTGCACCTTAAAGTGTGTCACTTTATCTAGGAAGCATGAGCGATTACAGGCAAATGTTTTCTGCACGGCAGCATGTTAAAGATACCAAGAGACAGCCTTCTAACATTTAGCTAAGGTTTTACATACAGCATCAGTACTAGTAGGCTGGAATTGGACCACTAAAAGGGGAGAACAGCAAAATTCAAAAGCTTTATGCGTCGTGATTTGAAATGAAAAGCATGGTTTTAAAAGTGAAAGAGAGAGAGTAACAAAGCCGTAGAGCTGAGCGGCGCTGGCAATGATGACACCGTGCCTTAAAAAGGAGCGCAGACGTGGATGAGGAAGGAACGTCTGGAACATAAACACCTGCCACGGAGCCAGCTCCTGCTCCCCATTACCCCCCGTTAGACAAACGGACAAGCGCACACACACGTTTACACCGCGCTCATCCAGCCTGTGCTGCCATCGGGCTAAATGTGATGCTACTGCGAGGAGGCCTTGTAAATGGACCGCAGCGAAGCAGCCGCAGGAAACTGCCAATGCAGAGCCCTCTGTTTGTCTACACTAATTGTGTAAGAGGCTACAAAGGCATGCAAATGCATATTTAAAAATGGACACGAGGCTGCACAAATAAACCCACTGACAGGGACGAACGTGCAAACATAAGCACCAGTGAAGCTCAGTCCTGAAGGAAAAAAAAATGAAAGAAAACTGGGGCAATATTTATAGAGGAACTCTTCCTCTTCCTGATGTTCTGTCAGAAGGAACAGATGAAAACACGCAGCATGAAAAACACCTATTGGAAGCAAAAGTGGAAGGATGTGAACACTGGAGCTGACGGTGGTAAATGAAAGCACCTGGACGATCCCACGACTCAAAGAAAGCGAAAGTGCGACGGCGAGGGGACGCGTGGGGAGTCGCCTGCTCGGATGCAGATCTGCTTTCACCTTCATGTCTCCACCTCGACGTCTGTGCTATGCGGAGACTTCCAAAAAAAGGAAACTATGCGCATTAATCCAGCGGAGGCGTGCCGGACTGCACGGCTGATGAGATAACGGGATGAAAGGGATAAGACGTGATGAGAATCTGAGAGGAAAAGCATGAAACTCCCCGTGGAGCATTAATGAATTTCAGCACCTGTCTCTCTGTTGTGACTGGACGGAGGGCAACGATGGGCAGAGCCCTCGGACTTCGGCTAAGCCCTCGCCTTAGTCCCACCGAGGTCAGAGGTCAGCAGGGCCTGTTTGACGCCGCGGTCATATATCAAAGCGAAGCCCTCCTGTTAATCCACCGAACTCCCTCACACACAGACGCGCTGAGAGGCAGCGTGGAGGAATGACAGCGAGCATGTGCAGCAATCAGTAACTCAGAGACACACACACACACACACAGACACACACACACGCGCACACCCACACACACCAAAGGGACCGGCACAGCGGGGTGCATATGCAAATAGTCACGTTTGCACCTGTGCAGAGCCTGATGATAAAACAAACGAAGACAAATAAATGACAGCCGTCCTCCTACACACGTTAAGACGCCGCTTCCATCACAGCGTTTAATAAGTATAAGTAATTCATCTAATTTTAATAAGTAGTCGTCGCCACGTGAACACGACGAGCCGACGGTACCTTTATATTTCTCCCTGACGTTTTCGTAAGCCTGGATGAAGTCCTGCTCCTCGGCGTCGGGAGGCAGGTAGGCGGGTTCGTACATGGCCATGCCGGCACCCTCAGCCTCTTCTTCCTCTCCTCCTCCTCCTCCTGCTGCTGCTGCTCCTCGTCGAGCTTCTTCGCCGTTAAATCGCAGGTCGGCTTCTCCCTCTGCGCGTCCGGCCGTGTGTGAGGCAGCATGTGCTGTCCTCCGTCTGCTCTCTCAGCTGTGTGTGAACTCTCCACAGCGCTCAACTTCATTCCACAGTCCAGGGCCACACACACACACACACGCGCACACACACACACACACACACACACACACACTCCATACCCTCCCATAGCCTTGCTCACAAACACTAATATAAATGTCAGGCCCCTCCTCTTAAAGACACATACAGCGGAGCGGCAAACACACACGTGGATTTACCAACACACAACCACAATCTCTCATTTTCTTCTGGCTCTGGAGAAGCTGTATTTAAATTAGGTTTTTATGCATACACGTTTTTTCTGAAATATTAATAAAACAAACTTTAAGTGTCTTCAAATCAAATTAGAGTGAGTACTTGTTCATTCGGCCTTTTCATTTATTAAACGACACAGTAAAAGGAAGACGCCAGCGGTTTGTGCGCCCTGTTTGTGCTGCAGCAACACTCTCCAGGCAGTAGTTTTTCAGCGCGCCGCTGACAGACCGCCTGCCAGCAGGGCGACGAGTACATGCAAAGGAGGTTGCAGCGTGCAGATACTGTATGCCCTTGACGTCCACCAGGACCATCGCTGTGCGGCCGCTGCATATTCAACAGATGCCAGACTCAGCCCCCCGAGCAGCCAGAGGCACAAACAGGAGTTGGGTAAAACAGCGACACGGGCCAAGACTTCACGGACTCATCATTCAATTTACTCAATGTGCTTTACAATGACACGGATCATAACAATGATGAGCGAAGTAGAAAAAGAATATAGAAGAAGAGGCAGAATATCCCCCACACGTGCTTTTCTGCTCAATGGAGTCTGCTGTACTATGTTAGTGTAGTAAAGACCCTGCGGTTCAGCCTGACTAGCAGGCGTTTCTTTGGCTGAGGCCGAACTGACAGCAGCCAGGACACTTTCCTGAGAGGAAACACGATAAGTCTACAGTAAACTCTGCATACAGCACGCGTGTTCCTACAACAGACTTATTCACACAACTAATCCCACCACTACTTCTTCCTGCTAGACTTGTGTACGTTTGTGGTGTTTTCAGTGACAGGGTATCTGAGGACACGTTGTCCGATGTGCATCGGTCCCATTCATTTCTATGTATGTACTCTACATGTCCAGCATCAAGTGGCACCGATGAGGGCTGAGCCCTGTACGGAACCTGGAAGTAATTACTGAGGATGACTGGCACACAGCACAGCACACGCCGTCTTTCCCTCGGGATAATATGCTCATAATATCCATTATTCACATTCCTCAGAGGTTGGAGGAGCTTTTAAGATGGTCAGTTGTTGTTTACTACTGTTTAATATTCTAGTGGAATTGACTCTCCAGACAGACGATGCCGCACTTTTAATATTATGAAGGTTTTTCACACTGGGCTGCTCTGAGATGTGTCAAGGGGGACGCTCACAGCTGATACACACACACACACACACACACACACACACACACACACACACACACACACACACACACACACACACACACACACACACACACAGACTGATAGTCTGGCTGTGGAAAATGACAAACCTCTAAACAACAGTGTGACAACTGTTATTGGGGAAAAACTCATTTTCAGCCCTTTGCTTGCACAATTTGCTTCTATCCTTGGAGCTAATGTGCTCAGTGGATTCATCTGACAGGCTCCAGTGAGCTGGGACCAGAGTTTGACCGTTCAGCATAGTGCAATCCTAATGCAATGTTCCTGTAATAATACTACAGCTTAAGTCAAGGGACTGGTGTCCAGCGCGGAAACAGGCCTGGCTCCCTCTTCTGGACATGCACCACAACAAATACACAGCACATGAATGGCCCTGTCAGTACAAAAGCTCAGCAGTGTCTCCGTGCTAGACTGTAATGGGGAGTGACTTAAAGGTCACAGTCGTAAAAAATGGCATTAATAATGCTGCTCTGTCTGACAAATTCGTTCATAGTGGGTAATATTTGGTCAGCAATCACGCAGAGCTCTGTAAAGAAAGGGACACGGGTAAATCTAGCTGTAGTCAACAGTATTTGAGTCAAGTGTGAGAGAAGAGCTGATGACTCATTGAAGGCCTTTCTGCCCAGCAGCCCCTTAATAAAAGCTGCCACCTGCTGGGCGGATGAGTAGCTGCATAGCAATAGCTGTGCTCACTGGGCCCACACCAGCAGTGATCTATGAGGGCCAGGAACACACACACACACACACACACACACACACACACACACACACACACACACACACACACACAACTAGACAACAAAGCTTGAGACCAACACACTCACAATATGAAAGAATGTCTTTGTACAGTACTGATGCCTGATGCTTCCATTAAACTTGCTTTATTCCACTGGTATGAAGGCATGAAAGCAGCCTGGGGCAAGGGGAGTTTTGAATGTGTCTGTGGTCTAATTGCCTGTAGAACGCTAAAGAGATTTACGGCAGGACGAGAATCTTCTCTCTGGTCCCATTACAGGGTCTACAGAGGACCAACTTCATCTGCACTCATTTAGAACACTTTGAATCTCCACCGCTTTCTCCTTAGTGTGTGTGTTTACGGTCAGTGTGCATGTACAGGTTAGGAAGTCTGCATCATATCATACACTCTGCATTAATAATTGAGCAGTTCTCTGCAGGTAGGTTTGCATTGTAAGTACAGCTTGGAGACACACACACACACACACACACACACACACACACACACACACACACACACACACACACACACACACACACACTTGTGAGTTATCAGAGTTTTCACATTTAATATCAGTACTGTACAGCTAAACTAAAGTCCAAATGCTCCACTAGGGGGCAGAGTGTTGTCTCTATTTACATGTTTACAGTAGATGCAGCATGAGCGTCACTAATAACTCGGTGTTTTAGCTTACAGCAGGGAAAAACACAATCAACATCAATATTGCTGCATGTTGCTTCCAATTAACTGTGCTTCTTTCCTTTCTTTGTATTGTAGCTCCACTACCAGCAGAATCACATCAGGGCCCCATGTTCATCCTAGTTCATCCCAGCTTGCTCTTTCCTATTCACAGCAGCTAGAGAACTTTAAGAGATAGGATCCAGTGGCACTTGCCTCAACTTAACACCATGTCTTGGTGAGAAAGACACAACTGTTGGGCTGCTTATTGTCTAAGACAAGGAATACAAACTGATGGGTCAGCTCAAACCAACACAAGACAAGGCACAATCACCAAACAATACACCAGCATGGAGCAAAATCCCATCACTTGGAAGGTGCACCTTGCCACAAAATCAGCAGGGATCAAATCATCCTTTTCCCACAGTATATGCAGGCTGGGATTTGGTTTGCTGTGCAAGCCTCACCCATGAGGTGACGCAGCCTGACCTGGCCTGGCCTCCTGATGAACAAAAGAGTACAGCATGTGGGTGTGAGTGATAAAGTTGTATGAACGTCCCCATAGACAGAATGAATATCTCAAGTCTACACGTGATGATGTATGATATTTTAAAAAATATCTGACAATATCATAAAGTTATTGCTATAATTATGCTCATCATGATTCTCCAGTTCAGTGGTTCATCATAGGCAGCGCTGTATTTCTATCGTGACTGCTGAGTCACTAATGGTGACACCACTTGGAATTGACCCCAAACACACATTCAGAATTTATTTCACGCTGTTTCTCTACGAGACCGGACAGTGTTAGCCGAGTATTCCAGCCTGTTTGGCTCCACTCTGCTAAAGAGCGTGTGTGTCACAGACAAGGGCTGATAGCACCGTGAATAATAAGATTCACAGTATGACACTCAGCAGTGAATTAAAAAAAATAAACTAAATTTCGCTAAATTCGCTAAATTATTAATGTCTTGTTAATGAACTGGACCTGATATTTACTGTACTTCTAATGTGTTTCTTTGATTCATAATACATGAGGCCTTCACTGAGCAGGACCTACAGTCTGCTTCATAAATAATGAAACACTGATGCCAAAACATATTACATATAAAAAAAAACTAAAGATGCAATGAATATCTAAATTTCCAGTTCTAACTGAGCGAGCGAACATCTGCTCTACAGCAGGTTGAGATGATGATCTCATGCCTTTGACACGTTGATGTGTGAACATTTCAGTGGAGTGTGTGGCTACATGCATCGGGGAGTGTTAGTGTATGAAAATGAATTAATAATGCCACCGTTGTCCGACCCCCTGAATTAGGGATGAAAGCCTTGACACGAGCACATGTGCAGTATGTCACAGTAAGTCAACAAGGTTATTTATTTTATTTTCTCCTTCATTTCCAAGGTGAAGTGCTCTGGCCTTTAAAGCTCCACTAGGCTGGTCAAGGCAACGTAAATGCAGCTAAAGGCTATTGCAAAACATTATCTACACTCAGCGTCCAGAAAATATGCAACACACTGTGTGCAGCTCTGCCCAAAAAAACAACAGCCCTAATGTAATTAATACTGTACATTGTTCTATGCTTTACTTAGGGCGTTGCCATACTTACTAATGTGCATTCATCAGAGCTTTTTAGCTTGTTATTTTAGGATGATGATGATTGTTTTTTTCATTGGACGCTCATTGAAGCTGATCTCCAAGTCCCTGCTATAGGTCACACATTTAAGAAGTCAATGCTAGTAAAAACGCATTTGACAAAAATGGGAAATATCCAGCTTCACTTTGGTTGAGTTATCACATTTCCAGCTTCAACCAAGGCTCTGCTAATCTTTGATGCAGCAAACCAGTGGACGGTCCAAACTGGATGCAAATGTCCCCAGTGTCTTTGGTTAACTAGCTCAGACCATCTAGATGTCTGTATCTGGGTCTGCAGCCTGGAGGGCAACGCCAGCACACGCTGGAGACTGAGCGGTCCGTGGTCCTACCTGCGATGCGGATCACAGCCCTCTCCGCTGCATCCAGAACCTCCCCGGACGAGGACTTGGAGCGTTTCACCCTCTGGTGCTTGGACAGGTTCCAGGGCAGCGTATCTCCGGGACAGGGGGCGCTGCTCTTGTCTCCGTCGTAGCTTTCCTCCAGCGGGGTTGGGTCACTGCGTCGGGTTTTTCGGGTCGCCATCGGCTATTTAAAAAAGAAGGAGTTTAGCTTCAACGCCTGTTCACAGCTATCGCACAGACGCAAAACACCACTTTGTTTGTTGCAATGATTAGTATCCACGTTAAGACTATTGTGTCATGCACAGAGAACAGGTGTTGATCAAGATCTTATAATTTGATTGGCAAAGTATCATGTAAGAACCAAGATAGAACCAAGGCGTGGGAGAACCTCGACCGAGCAAAGAAGCTAACCATGGCCAGTAGTTTGATGTGGTCACCTCACATCAGGACGTCGGGCAAGATAAAATGAAAAAAAGACTGGTTAAAGTGCAGTAAAATGCAAAATGCAGAGGAGAACACACAATGAAGTCCTATCAGCAGCACATGGAGCTGCCTGATAACAGCTCACACAGACCTTCACCTGTCCCCATGCAAAGCACACCAGTCGACTCACATCCATGTACAGCACAACTATGAAGTCCAGGAGTGTTAGTGACAGTGCGATGGAGCTGTAGATTAAACGTAGATTAAATATTGGCCAATAATTGGCAGAGTCGGTGAGAGAGAGAGAGAGCGAGAAACGGAAACAGAAATCCTCTCAAACCACATCACAGCCACCACTGATGAGCCGCTACGCTCACAGTCGCCCCAAACTTTAAAAGTGAGAACAAGGTGGATGCTCACAGTGTATACACGTCCATAAATTACACCCAGCACGGAAGAACCACAGCTTTGTCAACACAGACTAAGTGAGGTGGCACCTGCAGACACATTCTGTCACTCACCTAACTTCCTGTCAATATAACAACTCAAACGTTCATCAGCCAAAGTCGTGACAGTGACACACCCGCTGTTACAGATGAACCCCTGTTCCAGCATCTGCAGCTCTGATACACAAATAATGTGCACGGAGCTGCTTGATTACTCGTTTCCGGGTCAGAACAACATAAGTGGGGGGCAAAGGTTGGCGGCGATAACCTTTGACCCTGGACGATAGTGAACAAACTCAAATGCTGTTAAGAAACAGTCACAGGAGATTTAGTCAGGGTCAGTGAGTGATAGCTTTAAAGTGAAAGACACTGTAAAAACCCGTCCCATCAGCTCCTCTTGGTTTATAGAGTAATGCAAAAAACTAAATGGCACCTCATAACGTCAAATGAGAGGCAAATGCAAACAAGGGATTATTGTGAAGTGAAAAATCTGTTAGTCCGCTTCAAATACGCCTGCTGCACCTGCACGTTGTAACTCCCGGCCTCACCGACAGTACAGTAGCTAGAGCGAAGCGATGCCCACAGCAGCAGAACCGTGTGAGTAGTAAGGCAGGTCAATATCCATCCGAACACATCAGCAGAGCCGTCACTTATTGTCTTACCTCCCTGCTGTGCTGGATCAGCGCGTAAAAGCCCGTCAAACAGCCATGGACGCACGTCCCGGCGCTTCAGCACGAGTCCTGCAGGCTATCGCCAAAACAAATAGGAGCACAGAAGCCTCGCGTGTGCGCGTGCGTGCGTGCGTGCGTGTGTGTGTGTGTGTGTGCATTGCATGTGTCTAATGTTCAAACAGCCACTCCTTTTACGAGAGGCAGGGCTGGAGAGGACGGAATCCGCAGTCATCTGCGATGCTCCCCTCGCGCCGACCGCCCGTGCGGTTTCCCCCGCGGCATCGCGACGCGTCCGCATTCAAAGGTCGCATCCGCTGCGCGACGACACGGCGTCGTCTTCACAATCGCAGGGAAAAAACGGGACGCGGCTGCGTCCTCGCCGCGGACCTGCGCCGGATCCGACGCATCGAGAGCAATTAACGCCGCGTCTCCAGCAGCCGGCTCTGGTGCTGCGGTGGAGAGCTGCATGACTCACTGTTCGATTAGTTTGCCTGTGTTGTGTCTGCGGGACAGTGGAACAATGCAGAGGTGCTCTTCCTGGGCCTGCAGATAAATATCCTATTTCTTAACGAGCTCGTGGGTTTAGTGAAGCTCGGGCTCCTGCGACACGCGACGATTATCGCTTTGAAATTTGAAACTCTGCAAACGCAGTGACCCGGTGCTTAACCTGCGCTCTGGGCCGCAGTATACAATTTAAAGAGCACCTACAATAATATGAAAATACACGTAGTGTGTTACCCAGAAGGAAAAACGTGACATTACACGAGGCCACAGTAACTGTTACTGCATTTTCTCCTGCTTAATGCTAAGCTGCATGATGTGAATTTACAGAAACTAAGTGGACATGTTTTTATCCAATTATGAGGCCAGGCTGAATCTGTGTAGAAATATAATGGAAATATGCTTGATTTATTTGTACTCCACCTGGTTACATGGGCTTATATTAGCAAGTAACTCACAAGACATTAGGACATTTAGTTTAATTCATGCATCAACGTTTTCATCTCAGTGTGTCTCAACAAACGCAGACAGAACAGTCGTTGGATCTGCTTTGCCTGTGTGTGAAGGAGAGCGAGTCAGCTGCCGTCCCAGAGGCCTCACAGTCAGACCCGAACACTTCATTGCAGAATCTAAAAGTTATTGTAAGATCAACACTGCCCTCTAGTGGAAATATAAAGGAACCGTTCTTCCAATCTTAATGCATTAAAAGTGGGATTGAGTTCAAGGCAGGTCATGGTCACAAAGCCTCAGACATAACATTTGCCACATCAGTAACGATCATCTTGATTCTTTAAGCGCTCAGCATTCCCCCGGCATCTGTGTCCTTACCCAAGAGAAATACCAACTCATCCGCATCCCCTCTTCTGTTTAAAGCATCAGAGCGCTCTTACTTTTTATGTGCTTGTGTGATGGAAGGTGCATATTTTCAGAGCGCAATCACGGCCATAAAGCCATAAAGCCGAGTAATGACGGAAACCTGGAACTCTGCGGCAAACATTATGTTCAGTCTATATGATTTACATAAACAATAAATGGAATGACTGAACGCCTCTCTGCAATGACTCACCGCTGGAGCAGGGAGCAGCCGAGCGGTTTGAGATGTATTCGCTGCAACACGCTGTATGATTGCGTGTCAGAAATATTAAAGTGGATGTATAATGTGATTATTACCAACCGCCAGACACACATTCGCACCACGCGGCCGTGCAGATGGACGTAATCCGCACACATGGCAGCGCACCCGCAAGTCGGCGCACACACACGGGAGCGCTCACCCGCCGTGAAACCACAGTCGGACGCACGCGCGCGCGCTCGCCGCTCGCGCCCGCTCGCTCGCTCGCTCGCGCGGCGCACACCTCCCCGCCGCTGGTCCAGACCCAGACACCGCATGCCAGTGCACCTCGCTCCCTGAGCCACAGGCCGCAGGAGCAGAAGAAGAAACAGATGGGCACCAGCTGTTTGGACGAGAGCCCCGGGTACACAGCTACTGTATTGCAGCGCGCGCATGAACACACGCATGAACACAAACAGTGGAGTTGTTGGACTGCAGCGGCGCGCGGCAGCTCTCCTGGCCCGTCTCAGCGGAAGAACCCACGGGAACGGAGCAACGTTAGACTCAGGGCACGAGCTCCCGAAGGTGTTTTACTTGCAGAGTCGAAGAAGGAGGTCAACAGTCACAAAGTATGGGTTTCAGCCCTTTAATGAGATACAAATAAGAACAAACTGCAACTGAACAGTTTAACCTGAGCACATGCTGCATGAGGCTCCAATATGCGTTAATGCAGCTGCAGTTCTGTTGGATTCAGGCGACAGGTAGGGTACTGTAGGAAATGTCTTATGAAAATGCATAAAAGGCAGTTTAGAGGCAGCTAATAGCAGCACTCGTACTGAACATTAAAGCAATACACAAACCTTCTAAAACTCTCTGTGATAGCATAGCGATGCTAGGGTATGAGTCATGGTTAATTCTAGGCCCACTTTTCCTTAAATAGTCACAGGTAGATCATTTCATTCAGAATTCCCCCTCTCGTTCCTTCCACTTCCTGACTGAAACCCGGAATTTGCTCCAACCAAAACCCTCCTTCCTCCGTCTCAATGACATTAGTTCTGGTCAGTGGTTACTTCCATTTTTATGTTCACTTTAAAGATAATATGTCCCATTAAAAAGGAATAAAATATTGTGTGAAGCTCAGTAAAGTGGAATAAATCAGTCCCTGGGGCTTGTGTGACAGTCGCCGCACCGCAGATGTGACGTTAAACATTGCTGGACACCATCTGCGCAGCTCGGCGGCATCCCGGAGCAGCAGTGCGGTACCAGCTCAAAAACACACAAATGGAAAATGGTATTGTTGTGCACGGTCGGCCGCGGCGGGCCTGTGATTTCCAGCTTCGGCGCTGATGTGGTCTGGTCATGTGTGTTTTAGTGTTTTAGCAATAGGAGTCTGGTTCGGGATCTTATATCCTCTTTAAGCCAACAGGATGTCTTTAATGAACCGCAGTGTGTTTGAACTGTCGCATCTCACCATACAGCAGTCTCGCCCTCGTCTCTGGCTCAGGCGAACTCGAGAAGAGGGAGACGCGGTGAAATGAGAAACGTGCTAAAAACTGAAGATGTCTCAAATCCAGGAAACGCTGAATCCAACGCGAGGACCACAAATCAAACGTTGGCCGGAGGAGAAGGGAACGTCTTTGGCTGATGTGCGGTGGAGCTCATGAGTAACCGGGGCAACCCTGTTGTTGTTGTTGTTGTTGTTGTTGTTGTTGTTGTTGTTGTTGTTGTTGTTGTTGTTGTTGTTGTTGTTGTTGTTGTTGTTGTTGTTGTTGTTGTTGTTGTTGTTGTTGCTGTTGCTGTTGTTGTTGTTGTTGTTGTTGTTGTTGAAGATGCTGCTGTTGTTGTTGTTGTTGAAGATGCTGCTGCTGTTGTTGTTGAAGATGCTGTTGTTGTTGTTGTTGTTGTCGTCGTCGTCGTCGTTGTTGTTGTCGAAGCTGCTGCTGTTGTTGTTGTTTTAATTGTTGTTGTTGTTGTTGTTGTTGTTGCCGTTGTCGTTGCCGTTGTTGTTGGTCTCCTGGATGACTCTGGCTCTTTGAGCTCACTCGTCCCTCTGCCTCCACAAGATGGTGTTGCTGGGGTGTGTTACAACTGACCGGACTGCGGGGCCATTTATTGTGGCAGCAACAAAGAGAAAACAAGCTCACATCATTATCACTATATCAGCAAACTGTGGTGATGGTTCAGTAACTGTGAGTCTTCATATGCTGCATATTGTTTCAATTATTCCAAACTGTTGTTCCAGACCATGCCATAGGAAAATGCTGAAAATACTCCATGTTTGATCTTGTGGGCTCTTGTGAAACTGGAAATGAACGGTGATTAACTATAATGATGATCATCGTGGTGAAAGGTTTTGTGCCACAGGTTATTTGACTGTGTGATCCAATGTACGTACAAACGGCCTAAAAAAGTACGACACCAGCGCCGAGTCGCATTCTGCCGCGTTTGAGTGGGTTAAAGACGTTTTACAGTCAGCAAATAAACTCGAGTCAGGGAAGCAAATGAACTGGTGAAGCCGTGTTTTATGTGTGTGATACTAAAGTGCAGAGGCTTTGTAGGGCTGCGAGAGGAAGAGGGATATGGGTATGATTAAAGTAGGCACTAAAGCAAAGGTGGTAATTGTGATCGTAAACACCAACTTTTTCATCTGCTCCTCTAACGAGGCCTCGCTGTTTACTCCGTGCCGCTAATGCTTTAGAACGGCAGCGTCCAATCTGAGCCCGTCTCATTATATCGGTGAAGGATGTAGGGGACATGTCTGAACTGTTTATATGATGGGAGCTTGATATGACAGAGGTGCAGGGACCAGTGATCAGACACCGGATCTGCAATTTCCTGGTTGGTCAGAAATCAGTGAACTCAATGTACAAACAATGTAAAATTGGCAGTCGCAGAGGTATCTGCTATCTGTGTATCTGATAGGACCTGAACAGAGCTTAGAAGGAAGTCGGGATCAAGGAAGGATCTTAATTGGTTGAGACCCACAAACTCCAATACTGCATTTATGGTTGACTTAGATTGATGTTGAGGATCATTGCATCACACAACAGCTTTTAAGTTTAGTGTCAATGGCCTCTTTAGCAAACCTGCTAAAAAGCATGAAGCAAAGCTGTTGTTGTTGATACTGACGTTAATTTAAAAGCTCAAAGGACCTTTTATTGTCATGACACCACACACATTTCTTTGAAGTAAAACCTAACAAACGGGAAACCCTCGGATTCTCACAACACGCGTACACACTCAGCAGTTGTCACTTCTGCAGGAGCTCAGTTGCCGCCATGTTCCCCTGTAATTCGAATCCAGTCTCAGCCTTAAACACACACACACACACGCACACACACACACACACACACACACACACACACACACACACACGCGGCGCATGAAGATGTAGTATCTTTGGCCTTGAGGAGAGCCTGATCATAAAAATGTGTTCTTTATAGCGTAAAACTGAGGGTCATGAAAGAGTCAAGTCTACGTTTCAGTTAAACAGTCATTTTTCCTCTATTTGCCTGTAATTAACCCTGGGGATGTAATTCTGCCAGGTCTCTGGGCCCGGCTTGTGTTTTTATGAAGGTCCATAACGCTGGAGGACGGAGCTGTGGAGCGGTCCAGACCCCGTCATGTTATACTGCTGATGCCGGCGCTGCCAGAACCCTCTCACGCCCCGTCCTGGACAGCAGAGACACGCGGCCACGGCGGCCGACGGACCGCAGCCGTAAACACTGCACCTCTGCTGCTTTTCGAACCGGGGGACGGGCGTTTTCCACCACAAGTCACAGGTTGATCTGCAATAACGTTTGGATCAAGTATCACACGGCTGATGCCTTTGATGGGTGCTGTAACGGGACGGGACCTACGAGGTCACAAGGACTGAATATAAACAACTCATCAACTCAGCTTAAGTTTGATAGATGCTTTATTATGACTGGAAGTGTTTAACTAAAAGCGACTCCCGCCCTCTGGCTGCTCAGATTAGGATCTGTTTAACATTCTTCTCTTTACCAACATATATCTATTGAACATGATTCCCCTCGACTCTCCCGCTCAACCGATACGAGAGCCATTAATTTATTGGAGGCCTTTGAAGAAGGAGGCCCGGAGGAGGTTCTCGCAGTCAGGCTGCGTTACAGTCACCTTGCGGAGGCGAGATGCTGCGTGGCGAACGTTGCCACGGCGAATGAAGGGACTAACACAGAGTGTCAGGTAGGAAACAGACAGGCTGCAGGGCCACGACAATCAGCAGGGCCCGGCCCCGCGCTAGGCAGGACTTCAATAAAATACCTCCAGTCCTACTTTTAAAAGCATTAGTCCAGGGCAAATTAAAAACTAGAGCGCAGTTAAAAGAAATCACTGTGTAAATGTTAGCATGTGGAAGCTTTGCTTTTCCTTTCCCCTTTTTTCCTTCCTCTGAGCCGAACAAAGAATGGCCCCGGAGGCAGAGCCGCGCAGCTGCTGAATATTACTACATGCATGTGTTTTAAATAAGACCCCATTATAATCAAAATCATAAAAAAAGGTAATGTGGTCCTCTTGAACGTTTAAATTTGAGTTAACCGATGTCGAGTTCAGCCCTCTGAGAGCGCTTTTGTACTTCCTAATTGAATGAATTTTTTGGAAGAAACAGATTAAGCGACCATCAAAGAAGCCATTATCTGTAACAAATATGTTGCTGTATTGGAGGCATTTAGAGCAATGGCACTTGTAATGTGGGGGCCGTTACTCACTGTATTTACCTAAAGATAATGCATCCAGGGGGAAACAACCTGGACGAGGACACGTTCGCAAAAGGAGCAAAGAATAATGGCTGACACAATCAGCTGTAACACAGCGAGATGTGATATTTCAAGAGAGGAGAAAACCGTGGGTTTCTATTAGAGACTATTGAATACACGTCTTCTAACACCAAATGTAGATTGGAATGGTTTTGTACTGGGAGCGATTGAAAGGCACTAATAGTGTCGCCTCGCAGAAGGCAGATGAGTTTCCACGGGAGGAACACAGACGTCTGGCCAAATCCACTTTTCCCCATTACTAAAGCGAATATTTCCGAACTGTCGGAGGGTGAAGTCTGGGTTCTCAGAGCCTCCGTCCGACGTTCTCGTTTCCCCGTGGGTTCCACTATCTCGCGTCTTCCCTCGGCGTGGTGCGGCGTGCGGCAGTTCTCCGCCGCCCCCCCGCGCCTCCTGGCGCGCGCTCACGCACCGAGACTCGACACCGCTGTGGGTCGGCGGCGCAGTTCCCACGATCCAGCTGAGAAAATATATCATTAGTGCCTCGTCGCGAAACGCTTGCCACGTTACGTTATAAAAGCTGGGTGTAAAGCGACGTGGATGAGGCGGTGTGGCTCATTCTGACCGCCTGCTTTGGCTGTTAAGAGTTTGAAAAGGGGACAAGATGCGGTGTCGAGAAAGGCCGTTTTTTTTTTCTCATCGAGTCCTGGTTGGCGAAAGAGACTAAGCGTTTCCACTGCGAACGTCTCCAAAAACATATTAGAGGCAATACAAGTGTAGGCCTTTACGAGGCTGCCTTGAAAAGATCTGAGGATGAATGAAGTTTCCAGGCAAATTACGATTCCCCGCTAATTGTAGTCTAGGTACGGCATCTGGACAGAAGATGGGCAACGCACAAAGGCGATGAGCATAAAAAGTGAAGCTGTTTGTTTATAGCCGCGCGCCGCTCGCTGCGCCGCGTTGCTCTTTCATTACGCGCCGAGCGCGAGCGAAGACCCTTTTTTTGGCGCGGGACCACAGCTCTCTGGCTTTTCCGCTTCGCAAACATTTTCACAGGCGTGACAGGCTGCGACCGAGCAGGCCGCAGCAGACGGCTCGCTCACCAGAGACGAGCGCCGCACCGCGCGCGGCAGCCGAACGTAGCGGCGCCCGGTGCGCGGGGGCGCGCGCGGGGCGGGGCTACGCCGCGCGGCTTAATTGACGAATACAGGACACAGCCGGAGCAAATTAGAGGCCGGCGCGAGGCCTCCGCCATATGCCGACTCCCGTATCACTCATCGGTGTCCCGTCGCACGCCCAGCCACGCCGCGCCACATGCGCGTGTTTACTCCCCGTCTACGCACGTGCCGCACGCCTACCTACCCGGATCGCTCAGAAACCATCTCCCACATCTCAGTCCTTCTATTTTTCTAAAGCGCACGTGCGCAAGGCCTTCATGTGGCAGCAAACTGGGCCAGCCGACACCCAGGGAGTGGTGAGGGCGCCTGACCCCCTCTCTGCCCCCCAGCCCCCCTCGACACCCTCAGAGAAGCCACATCTATGGCAGGAGCCTTCAGAGCCCCGACTGGCGGCTGCAGACCATTAAAGCCATGCCATCGCGACCGTGCACGCTCGTTGCTCTTCATCTATGAATTGGAAGTATTACAAGTTACAACGTGATGTTCTGGGCATATATATATATGACCTAAGTATCCCAGTAATGAGCGTGGCCGTCTTCTGTACTTTATGAAACGCACATAACGGCTTCAGAAGCTCTGTAATCCTGTTTAACAAGATCACTGTGTAGTTTTCACGGACGTTTCTCGAAAGCATCAGTGCTGCAGCGTGTTGCCTTTTTAATGGAAGTCATATAAGCATCCACATTACCTAGCGTATAATTAAAACAAATGAAAGCAGCATGGCCTTGCAGCAGTATCTGTTATTTAAATCTTCTATCAGAGTTAGTGGAGGAGGATAAAACGAACTTTAATTAAAGCAAAAAAATTCCACTGATGCATTTATTGCATTCTCGTAGGAAGCAGAGAGGCAGTTTCACATTCGCTCGGGTTCACAGTAGCAGAAGCCGGGTTTTGTTAGTGCACGGGCTCCAGTTAAATTAGTTTCATTGCCACAGAAAAGCAAATGCCCTCTGACTCCACGCCGAAGACATCAGCCGCTTACAAGCTCTCACAATAAAACCCGAGCGCGTTGTAATAAGCCCCGCTTTGTTTCTAATACAGCCGAGGGAAAAAAAAAAAACATTTATTGGACTAATTACAGTGGTCTCTAATTGCATTTTCTTCCTGTGTTACACATAGTTTGGCAGAGTTCCTAGTATTGTGTCAAAAAATCTTGGCGGCGGCAGCAACTGCCGTGAACGATGAGGTACGAAAGAACGGAAAGGATTTGTGGGTCAAAGATTCTAATTCTAAATCTTGGAAAGGGTTAATTATTAACCCATATGTTTCTGCATTGAAGCCCAAAACAGAATAAACTAAGTCATTAAAAATACAGTGGGGTATGGAACATAAAATATAAATATAATGTCATTTCATATTACATATAAATGATATAAAAAGGATTTGATTAATGTGTTATACCAGTTTTTAATTGTCTAATTGGCTTTGACACCAAAGTAGTTAAGTGATGTTTGTTTAACACAATAACATCAGTTACGTTACTTACAAGAAAGTTCTTTAATCAAACTTGCTGACTAGCCGGCAGTCTGAACCACTAGCAGGCTCCATTATTTGGGTGTAAAGGAAGTAAAATCTTCCCCTGGTCTCCAACAAACAGCTCCTCCAGGGGCAACCTAGCGTTCCAAGGGTGGTCCGCTGTCCAAGTGTGAACCGGGCCAGGCTCAGACGGCTCTGCTGTGATTTCCCCGTTAGCGAGGTATGGCAGCCAGCCACGGTGGCGTGCACGCTATGGTGCTGGATCACACCTCACAATTCTAATGACCACGGAGGTCAAATAAATGCTCCGGTGTTAATTGGCTGCAGAAATGATTAGGGAACACACGCGTCCAGATGGATTCTGGGACAGAGACGAGAGGTCAGCGCGTTGCATGCAACATCCAGAGCGATGCTAAAACCAGCGGTTCCTGTCTTAAGCCATGTGATTACACGTTAATTGCCCTCACACACACACGCACACAGATTCACGCACACGCAGCAGACTCCCAGACTGGAGCCTGGTGGACTCCTGCGCTGATCCCACCCTCATGCAGCCATGCGGTTGGCTGAGCAGCGCGCCAGGCTTGCCCCGCGCCCAGACGGATGCCCGTAGTGCTCCCCCGTACCAACGGAACCGCTGCCAAACCACACATGGAGATGGCAAATGGGAGCCCAGGGTTCTGTTCAGTTTCCTCACACACACACGCACACACACACACACACACACACACACACACACACACACACACACACACACACACACACACACACACACACACACACACACACACACACAGATAACACAATGCAGGCATGCAGCAATTAGGGGCCTGTTCACCGGTGAACGTCAGGAAGTTGCACCAGCTTTATACATCTTCATACATCATACGTACGTGCGTGGTCGACGGAAACTTTCTCGGTCGGTTGCATTGCTTCACACGTTCACAGTGTTGGGCTCTGAGGAGGATGATGCCGTGCATAACAGGTGCGGCGTTCCATATTTTGGCGACTGAAAGGTTGACCAGCCTACTGCTCTTTCACACTACTGCTATGTGCTGAAAAAGGCCTATTTCCCTTAACAGCACATTAGTTCAACTTCCTCTGTGGTTTGTATAATTTATCGTCCAACCACGAGCTCATTAATTTCCATATATTAAATGATATATTACGACTAAAACCTTTTTTAATTTCACATTTAATCGCTCTTTCTGTTTGGCTCCCTATTAAGGGCGAGTCTGATTGGATCCAGAGAAGCATTACAAAAAATATTGCCTGCAATAAGTCATATAAGTGCAATTGTTTCAGAATGTTAACCGACACATTAGTCAGAACGTTTTATTGTTAATCACTAAAACCAGCAACAGCAGAGAGCAAAGTGTGAAGCAGAGACTCGACCGCAGGTCACACTTCAGAGCAAAGGCTGGGAGCCATTCACACACACACACACACACACACACACACACACACACACACACACACACACACACACACACACACACACACACACACACACACACACACACACACACTGACATGAGGTCACGACCTCCACTACAGCTGAGTTAATTAAACGCGTCTCCAGCAGCCACACGCTGCCCAATAAAGTCGTCTGCGCTGGGGGATGATGAGCGCATTGTGCTGCTGGGCGCATCGCTGGCTCCAGGCTTCCCAGGGAGCCCGGCCCACCGGCCCACCGGGCGAGACAAAGATATACCACCCTGCGGCGGTGGCTCCACTTCCACCTAGCCGCTGCGCCACGGTGGAAGCAATCACGCCGGCTTTTTATAAGGGGCATAATGCCTGTTTTTACATGTGAACATGTATGAATGAAAACCTCCCCTTGCAGACCCTCCACTTGGAGGCAAAGGTTGCTTCGGAAGCATGGCACTGCATAATCCAGACCTGAATGAAGGTGGCGGTGGGGGAGGATGAACATTCCAGAACAGTGAGACCCTCCTTTCACCCCCCGCTGTGCCCATATCCACTTAAAATCTCCTTACCCACAATTCAACACTTGGCTCCAGTGAATGCCCCCCGGAAGAGGTGCAGCGCCACAACAGAACAGCTTATCCCCACTTCCTAAAGCCACGAGTGTCAGCTATGGCTCGGATACGACCCCTGTGGACCCTTATTGAGCACATTACGTTCAGTGCAAGTGGTCTTAATATACTTTAATAAGGCCTGTTTTCGATTAATTCTCCCTTGAAACCAGTAGTAAGGCGACTACTAGGCACGTATAAAAACTGAATGAAGGCGGAAGGCAGGCAGCGGGTCGGGGGGGTGGGCGGGCATGGGAATCCTTGTGGATTCGTCCTCACCAGCCTCACCATTATAATGGTTGGGCCTGTGGCTTTGGGGGCACCGGTGAGAGGAAACGTAATGTGTTTAAGGTGCACCTTAGGATTGAGTCCAGCTCATAAAGCCTGTGCATGTCACGTCCGGAGTGGAAGGACAGATTCACCCAACGTGAGTTGGGACAATGGCTTTGTGTTGCATTTGAAGGTCAGTGTAATAGAAAAAGGCGTGTGTTTTATGGCAACGCGGGGTTAAAAAAGCCCAAACCTACTAACAGCACCCAGAGGAAGCAGCGCTCTGGGCCGGGATAGCTGCCCCTCTGTCCCATGTAATGGATAGTGGTAAAAAGTATCCACCTGGGTTCTCCACTGCACCTGCTGCCACGTATCCACACGAACCCTGCAACAGGACGTGACTCATAAATATTCCCCCGATTGCGGTCCAGAAATAAAACAATAATAAAATCAAACATATATTTGTAATGTTAATACACATAAGGAACATGAATGGTTTCCCTTTCCTGTCCAGGAGTGAGGCAGACGTGGACTAGAGCCATTTGGAGACATCGTTACACAGCTTCCTGTTTCAAACAACAAATAAAAGAGATGACTGTTATTAGGGAATGTATTTATTTTGGAGATTGAGAACTGTAGGACGCCACAATCTGAACTGGGCCTTGATAACTAACATATGGCAAACGTGTTCACTATGTTACTGTGTGCTTGTCCTTTGACACCATAGTTCCTACTCATTGAGTTCCGCCTGGTGCCAAACACCACAACGAACCCATATGAAGATTAACGACTTCTAACAGGGCATGTGATGAGTCATTATGCGGTTATTAAAAACAGCAAATTATTATGATTAGTACATTACATTTATGATCCCGGGCAATGGTATTGCTGCCACGGAGCGAATGTGTCACACGCGGAACCGTGTGCGACTGCAGACTAGACCTTTCCACTGCTTTGTGAGTGAATGACTGCCGCGCTCACGCATTCGCAGAGCGCTATCACTGATCTGCACCTAGTGGGTTGTTTCCTGTGAGCGCTTTCAGTTGGTGGGCCTTTGAAGCCGGCTTTAATAATAGGTCCCCACAGAACTAATGAAAATTCTCTGTCAGATTAAAAGGGAGTTTCAGGCCCACACTGAGCGTAAACACCGGAGCACGCACACATAGAGTCCACACAGTTTACAGATGTGGTTGGCGCTGGGACGACTGCTTACCGTCGCTGACAACATGGCCGGTGTCCTGTAGAGACGCATCCATCCCGTTCTGTTTGTGAGCTGTACCGCTGCGTTTCCCTTGCAGACGCTGGAGCGCTTCGCTGTCGAGGTGGTCTCGTACCTAATGAATCCACTTCGGTGCAGTTCCCCTCCGTAGGCCCGTAGGTCTAAATCCCCCTGTCTGGGCCAGTGACAGTCTGGCCCGGGGGACGACATCTGTGAGTCTTTCATAAACTCCTAACCAGCAGCAGATGTCTTTTAAAACAACTTGCTACAGTACATCTATGCTGGGTTTGATTCTCTGCAACAGGCATCCTTTTGTTTTTGATTCATTGCCACCACAGTGGAGCGGGTTGCTTATGGAGGGGGGGGTGTTACTCTGTGTCTGCTAATATGCATCTGACCTTTGAACGTTTACACAATTGTCACAATTGTTTGCCTAGAATATGGGAATATCGTCCAGTTATGCACAAAAAGACTCCTCTTCCGACTTTATTTCACGTTTCGTCAGTTTTGCAGCTTCTTGGTTCACATGAATCTGTGAAACTGTAAAGTCTAGGTCAAACGCACTCTGCCACTTAGAACAGCTGGGAAAGAGGTTCCGGCTCTAAAAGCTGCAGAGCATTAGGGCTTGACATACAGCGAAGCATGTAAAGAGAAACCCGAAGACCCACAGCGTCCCTGTGGACGGATCAGGTGAGTTCAGGTCCGCGATTTCCAGAACCACATACGTGACACGGCGCGATTCATCCGCTACTGTGCGTCCGTAAGTTGTCCAGCAGATTTGGATTTTTTTTTAATACATTGTGTGATGACTTGCATTAAAACCCGTCTGTGTCTGTGCCATTTTCCATCTATCAGGCTGATGCGCTGAGGATTCCAAGAGGAAGACTAACTGGTCTTACATGTTAGAGAGTGATGCTGAACGTGAATGAACCCTCACACATGCACTGCAAGGCCTTAGCTGTGCCGTCATGCTGCTAAAGGCCCAATCGACCATGTCCAATCCTTTGGCCGGAGGTATTTCTTGTGTCGTGCCGATGGATTTCACAAATGTTTTTTTCAAAATCACATAAATGTACAGTAAAGCAAGACAAGGACGCAACAGTTTTAGAGTTTAGCCACATATATTATAGACATAGACAATGAAAGGCTTCATCATACAGTCACATGAAATGTATTTAATAAAACACAATGTACACATATGCAGTCCTATGACCATACATTTGATGGATCCTAATTATTAAACCTAGAATATGTCAAAGCATAGTTTGCCTTTTTTCTTCTTCATCTTCTTTAAAACAGTGAAATCAGTAGATGAGGTCAAATGAATGTAATACAACACTTTGCGTGACATCACACAAAACTGTTTCCACATGTTAAAGATATTAACTGTTATAAGGAACTCAAGGAGTAATTCAGCATATAAGAGTAACAGTATGAGGCAAAAAAAACAAGTCTCACGGAACAAAAAAGTACAAAATAGAATTAATAAATAAATCAAATATATACCATATAAGTGAAACAGCTATGTGGCAGCTATTTATTATTTGTTTTTAATCATTTTAATCTTTAGCTTGGTAATACAACCTTTTTTTATCTCTAAAACATTTAGAACGGTGAACGA